>NC_054486.1:67926533-68250144 GCF_017639515.1 Carcharodon carcharias
AAACATACCTCCCCGTGGCACCCCAGCCTCACGGCCACCGGTGGACCTGGGGACCTGGCACCTCTCAAGGTTCATGGCCTGCTGCTCGAAAGGCGTAAGAATGGCCAACAGGGCCTGCTCTCTGCCAGTCAGCATTGTGCGCAGACTTTTCCTGAAAAGGAGAGAGGAGCATTGATTAGTCCAACCTGCACCTGAATTCCCATCACATCCCTGCCAACACAACCAGAGAGGGACATTACAGGACTCCAGGTCTTTGTCACCCTGCAGCTGGCACACACTCACCCAAACAAGCCAGGGCTGATCTCCCCCACCCCCCCATTGGCCAAATACTGCCTGCTTCACATGCGGCACCCCAAGGTGCCACTTTGCTAAGCAAGGAGGCACAAGCACGTGGAACACAAACACCAGAAGATGGATTGCTGCCCTGCCAACTAGAAGCTCCCATCCCAGCATTTTAGCACCCTGACTTTGACATGCTTCACAGTTCCAGCACTCTGCCTAGGTGCAGACCCTTGACTTTTATCCCCATTCTATACTCTGGGTGTCAGTGTCACACATGCTGCGGATGCAGAACACATCCTAGCTCAACCCTCTCAGGGTGAACTGGGCATGGGCAATCCCTGCTGTCACACCCAGCGAGGGATCCATGCCGTGAGGAATTCAATAATGTAATAATGTTACTGTACTCAGAGTTGGCAGGGTTGGGGGGGGTAGCGGGTGGGTTTGGGAGAAAGGGTGACAGCTGCATTAAGTGACTTGAGGCAACACAGTATTTGCCCTTCCCGAACGCAGGAGATCATTGAACCTTTTGCAGCACTGGAGCCATGTGCGCCACACCACATCATGGGGAGCTGACACTCTCGGCCACCCATGCACATTTGGTCAGGTGAGTGTCCTCCGCCTCCTGTCCCTCAGAAGAAGGACCTCCTGCTGCGCTGCCACCTCCTCCTGGAGGGCAGCTAGGCACTCATCTGAAAAATGAGGGGCACATGGCCCCGCTGACCTAACCTCCGGCCTGCCCTGCCCTGATGACCTACCCTCCGGACTTGCGTCACCAACATTGCCCCTCTGCAGAGCCCTTCTCCCAGCCATTTTGAGCAGCCTTTCCAAGGCCTGCCTTCTCCCGCTATGCATGGGAGTCGTGAAATACGCTGGGTGGGCCTTAATTGGCCCGTCCGCATAAAATGGTGGCGGGGACCCGATCACAGGCGGCGATCGGGCCCATGCCCGCCGCGCCCACTCCCGACCGGCCTGCCCAACGTGGGGATAATCCTCCCCATGGAATATGGACACTGTACCTTTACAAAATAGATCCCAGAGAGTCATGATTTGTTTTGTGATTTCTGTACAGACAGAGACGGATATGTCTGAACATATCCCTGGTAGGTTACTTAAAACTCAAAAAAGCCTTCCAAGGTGCTGATTGACTACCCTTCGTCATTCAAGTGGAAGAGACTTAAAATGACACTGGCTGCTAGACTTGCTGGCCCCATGAAGATAGAATTTCAAATTAAGACACTTTGGAGGCTAATCATAGCTGGATTGTTGTTGAGATAGCAAACACGTTGTGGCAAATTGCTAGCCAACCCATTGTGCAGAGAATGAAAAGCGTTGATACTGTTGTCACATGATAGGAATTGGTAAGAAATACTTGAAAGTACCTTATTCATCCACAAGGACAAGTCAGTCTGGGAAACGAAGACTAGAGGGAAGCCATCTCTCGCTAGCTTTGGGAACTGGGCTGGCCGATCCTTTATCCTTTATCCCCTTCACCATCAGGTCAGACTGCCTGAAGGTGCTGGGGATATGGTTTGGAGGGACCAGGGCATGCGTTAGAAACTGGAAGGAGGGAGTGGTTATGGTGAAAAGAAAACTGAGCATGTGGGAATAATGCTTCTACTCCATGGCGGGTAAGAACCTGGTAATCAGAAGTAAGGCACTCTCAACGTTGCTGTATGTGGCACAGGTCTGGCCCATTCTTCACTCCTGCGTCATGGCAATCACCCGAGTCATCTTTTGCTTTATCTGGAGGTTGAAAATGGACACAACGTACAAAACTCTAGATAAAGGAGGAAAAAATGTGCCCGACATCGCCCTCATCCTGATGACCACCTATGTGTATGACTGCATCAAGCTGTGCATAGACTCTCAGTACACAAACACCAAGTGTCACTATGTGCTGAGATTCTGTCTGTCCCCGGTATTGCGAAGGATGGGTCTGGCCACGTTACCGCAGAACCTGTCCCTCGTGGAAAATATTTATGCAGAGAAACACCTTTAACCACAAGTCCAACAGGCAGTAGCCGACACAAAACATCCTAGAGGCCCTGTGGGAAAAGGAGATGGTGGATCCTGTGGGATGTTTCCCTGAGCAGACTATCAAAGTCATTTGGCAGAATGCCTCATCACCAGAACTTTCCAACAAGCACCAAGACGTAGCTTGGCTGGTGGTGAGAAAGGCCCTGCCTGTCAGATCCTTCCTACATGCCAGGAGTCTCACCCCCTCCACATGCTGCCCTCGAGTTGGCTGCGGTAGGGAAGAGACTATTATTCACCTCCTTGTGGAATGTGCAAAGAAGGTCTGGAGAGAGATGCAGTTGTTTTTGTCGAGATTCATTCCGAACAGTCCTGCAACGCAGGACGCTGTGCTTAACATTCTGTTACCTAGGACACACACCGAGACTAGCATCACCTGCAGCTGGAGGATTATCAATATGGTGAAAGTTGCTCTTTGGCCTACCCAAAGCTTGTTCGTCTTCCAGTGTAAAGAGTTGTTCCCAACTGAGTGCTGCAGACTGGCAAAGTCCAGGACTTCGTGCTGAAGGATGCACTAAAGTTTGGGGCAGCCGTCACAAAGGTACAATAGGGAAAGGTCGCTGTCTAAGATCTTTCTGCCACAGTGCAACAAGGGGCTGGGAACTGTTTAGACCCCTTGGGCTGTTTGAATGTATGCAGTGAATACTACATGTATTACAATTGTATTGAAGCACCTCAGAGTGCAACATGATCTATGTCGATAACTTGAATACCATTGCACTGTCTGACTGTCTATAATGACCATGTTGAAATGTCTGTAATGTTCATTGATTGCATTGAAGCACCTCATGATCTATGTGGAAAACGAATGTGATTGCACTTTTTGTGATGGCCATTTTGAAATGTTTTGTAATGTTTTTTCAGATATTTTATGAATAAAGCATATTTTTTCCAAAAAAAAAAATCTCTCATCCAGCACATGGGACAACCATGCCTCAAAAGTCATCTTAGGGAGAGAATTGAGATTTATTTGTATTACCTGCAAGATTATAATTTTTCATTACAGAGGCTCGACTAACATCAACTGGAAATCCAGAAGCTTGCTGTTATTTGGGGTGAACCAATGTGAATTCATCACCAGAAAGCCCTGACTTGCATTTTTCCTCAATGCACCGAGAGGGAATCCTTCAGGCCTGCAACATTTCAATGACAAACTTGAAGAATGATTAGAAATGACCTTTTTTGTTTACCCTTTGGGGAGAATTTTCTCCCCATTGGTGGGGGGCTGAGCGGGCGCGCAGCCATTTTACGTGGACAGGTCAATTAAGGCCTGGCAAGCGTGACGTGCACCCGGAAGTGCTGACTGCTCCCTGTGTGGGCAGGGGGAGGAGGCTGAGTCAGGCCTGCGCTCTTTCGTGCATGCGCACAGAGCTGCCTTGGAGTTTAATTTCATTGTGAAAAAGTCAATAAAAGATTTTTTAAAATGATTTGGACATGTCCCTTCATGTGACAGTGTCACATGAGCTGGGACATGCCTATGAATTTTATTAAAAATTTTTATCAAAGTTTAAAAACCTTCATGAAACCTCATCCCACCAGTGAATGAGGTTCCATGAAAAATGCAAAGACCGAGTGGGCTCTTCACCTGCCCACCCCTAAGGTTGGACGGGCAGTCCTGTTAATTACTTTAATTGCTGTTTAAACAGCCTTAATAGGCCTTTGACAGTTTGGTGGGTGCGTAGCTGACTCGGTGCATGCCCGCCAAAATGAAGATCTGAGTGATGTGCGGTGACGTCAGGACGCACGTGGTGTCACCACATGTCATTTTACATGTCAGTAAGTGGGGCCCACCCCTGCACGCCAACCAGAAGACTCAGGCCTTTAAGCAGTTTAGGTGCTTGTGGCATCTAGAAATCATCTGTTCTCGTTTGTGTGTGTGTGTACGCATCTAATAAGTGTGAGGAATGAGTGTTGCTGCGATACATTTCAGGTGTTGTGAGAGATAATCATTTGTCTTTTCTTTTGAGCTAAACTTAAAAGGAAGCCCATTCATCTCTTCTTTAAAGTCACAGCACTCAAAGGGTTAAATCACTCCTCCTCTAAAGTACATCTTATTGCGGTCAGCCGAGAGATGAGAAAAGGGGGAGAAATTATCCCATATCTGTCCCCATCCATAACAATAACCCTCATAAAAATGCCCGGAATTATGTGAACAGTGGGTATGACCTCAGTCATGTGTTACACTCTTCATAGCTGAAATAGTGTTTACAAGTAAACTCTTCTAATTTGACTTGCATGTTACTAGACTAGATGTTCCATCTATCCCTTTCCACTGATGGTGTACATCTTTGTTCTAAAATTAAACCACTCCTACTGTTAGAATAGGGTACCACAAGGATCAGTTCTTGGACCTCAGTTATTTAAAATTTATCATAATGACTTGGATGAAGAGACTGAGTGTAATGTATTATCCAAGTTTGCTGATGAAACAAAATTAGGTGGAAAATTAAGTGATTAGGAGGATGCAAAGGAGGTGCAGGGGAATACAGACTGGGTGAGTGGCAGGTGGAATATACTGTGGCAAAGTGTGAAGTTATCCACTTTGGCAAGGAAAAATTAAAAAACAGAATAGTTTTGAATGATGAGAGACTTAGGAAATGTTTCTATTCAGAGGAACCTTTGTACACGAATCACAAAGTTCAACATGCAGGTTCAGCAGGAAATTAGGAAATCAAATGGTTTGTTAGCTTTTCTTACTAAGGGTTTGGAGTAAGAGTAAAGAAGTCTTAACAAAATTATATAGGGTATTATTGAGGCTGTACCTGGAGTACTGTGCAAATTTGGTTTCCCTGCCTAAGGGAGAACATATTTTTCCTAGACAGAATACAATGAAGGTTCACTAGACTGGTTCCTGGGATGGAAGGATTGTTCCATGAGAAGAGATTGAGTAGACTAGGCCAATATTCCCAAGAGTTTATAAGAAAGAGGGGTGTTTGAAACATAAAACTCTTAAGGAGTAGGTCTGCAAAAACGTTTCTCCTGGCTGGGGAATCTCGAACAAACTCAGAATAAGGGCCAGTCATTTAGAACTGAGATGAGGAGAAATGCCTTCACTCAAAGGGTTGTGAATCTTTGGAATTCAAAACCAAAGTTGATAGATTTTTGGGTACTAAGGGAATAAGGGACATAGGTTTAATTTGGGAAGGTGGAGTTAAGGTAGAAGATCAGCAATGACCTTGTTGAATGGTGGAGCAGTCTCAAAGGGCCAAATAGCCTATACTGGCTCCTATTTCTTATGTCTTTATGTTCTTAATAGAAACATATGAAGGCTGACTGATTTTTGAACTGCAGCCTATCTTTAAAGTACAAGCAAAAGAGGAAAAAATGACTCACAATCCTGATGTAATGACTTAGTTGTGCAATAACTTTATGTGCTCTGTTCATTTTTGGGAACAACACAACAAGAGGTCAATAAGCTTCCTGTACTCTTCACGATAAGGTCAGTGAGTACCTCTAGGGACATGCTACAATTTCATTACAAGTCTTCAACAATTAACAATAGCATTTACTTAATCCATTTTGCAACAAATTTTGTTTTGTTTACTATACAATGCAATTATAAAAGTTGCGTGGTTAAGATAAAATAATTATTTTTGCTGGTATCTTAAGAAAATTGAACAAAATGCCATTATGCAACTTAACTCTAATACATGACTTAAAATAATACTTCACAAATATTGTATTTACCATTGTGTCCATATTTACAGATACCTGTTGATGGCAATTCTGCTTAAAGTAGCACAAAGTAAATGCATGTGTGCCTATATGCTAACTGCTCTCACTGAAGTCCTATATGTTACACATTCTCGAGATCATCATATTTAGACTCGTTGTACTATCCTTTATGTAGTGAAATATCACATATTTCAGGGTTGCTGCTTGTGACTACACAGCAAATCTAGCTATGGATTCACAGAATTATTTAAATAATGATCAAGGTGCAGAAAGTTGCATAATCATTTGTTCCACAGTAAAGGGCTAAATTTAGTTTTGAATAACATGTAAATCCAATTATCTTGTGCAGATGTTTCTCTGGTTCTCAGCTGAATCAATGAATTACATGCCTGATTCACTGTTAGTGTTCTGTTTCATTTTTCGGGTAGATGAAAAGGAAACCATAGGTGACACTAAGTCAGGTAATACAGAGTAGGACAAAATTTTCTGAGGTATGTAACAGACCACCCTTCTCTCCATCATTCCTGACTTCTTTCTTGGATAACAACACAATATTGGTATTGTAAGACTTCTAGCCCTGAATTTCCATGGGGTTTTCCTGCCATAACTTTGGTGTGTAATTACAGTTAAATTTCCTTAAAGGCCATTTTTAGCTATTTACACCACCTCTTCAAGGGTTTTGCTGATCTCCCTCTGGAGAACCCCAATTGAAATACCAGGTGTCTGTCTTTTTTTCAGTGTGCTGAATGACAGAGAAGTCATTGTTGGAACTCGTTTCCTAGCTGCAGCCAGCCAGATCGAGAGGCTGGATGGCTATCAGACAAGTAGTTATGAGGTACCCGGCTGCAGCTGGGGAATGTGGGGAAGGGACGGAATGATTGTTGAGGGCATTGATGGGGGGGATGTGGGGTAGGATGCTGGCAGAAATTGGGGAAAGATAGGAGAAAATGGCAGTAGGCCCATGGAGGAAGTTGGAGGGGTGTCATTGATCACATCAAGAGACCATCGTTGGGGAGGTTAATAAGGGAGATAGATGAGCAGGGGAAGCACTCTGCTCCTTCTGGTCGCCCAAGCAGTCCATCAGTTCTCGCCTCCCTCCAGCTGCTTGGTTATCCGAGGCCTGGGAAACTTGGCCAACCAGCATGTAAGCTGGAGGATAGATAAAATGTTAGGCATGCAGCATCATTAAAATTGTTTTTTAATTTGTTCATGGGAGGTGGCTATCACTGGCAAGTTCAGCATTTATTGTCCATCCCTATAAATCTGTTTAATTTTTGTGATGCACACTTGTTTAGAGTTTAATCAAGTACTAATTAAATAGATGTGAAGCATAAAGTTTAAATCCTGTGGGGTCCAATTGACTTTCAGTCATCAATTGTTAGCTATCTCATTCTAGCTAAAGAAGGGCTGTCCAAGGGCACAAAAGAGAAACCTTAGCAGTTGGATCATTTATTTTGTTTGTTAAACAGGTAAAGTGCTAAAAATGTTTATTATTTTATGCAGTTTTAAATAGATTTTGGTGCTGCATGTCAGTGGTTGACTTTTTACTTTTTCTTGTCTTCTCTGTGTAGTGTATTTTAAACAAACAAACAAGACAGATTTTAGGGCTGAACGGCATTCTCCTGTCCTTGTGTTCCGAATAGAAATTGAAAATTTGTTTCATTTAAATTAGTGATGCATTTGATGTGTGCACACTCAGATCCAAATTGACCCTACACAAATGTAAATTATTCTTAATCATGGTTATTTTGTAAAGAAAGAGAAAGAACTTGCACTTGTATAGTGCCTTTCTCATGCTCAGGACTTCCCAAAGCACTTCATAGCAATGAATGCTTTACAGGTTTAGCTATTCATGTTTTGTACATAAGCACAATAGACAATCTGCACACTGCAAGACCCCGCAAACAGCAATGAAATGAATAGCCAATCCTTCTGTTTTCGTAGTGGTGCTTGAGGGCAGAATGTTGGCCAAGACACTGGCATAATTCCCTGCTCCTCTTCAAAATATGCCGTGGAATCTTCGACATTAACTTGAACAGGCAGACAGGATCTTAGTGTAATGTCTCATCCAAAACACAGTAATTCTGCCAATACAATGCTTTTCAGTTCTGCATTGAAGCAGTGGCCTGCATAGGCCTAGAGTAGCATTTAAATCAACAAGCTATTGACTTCAAGAGTGCTGGAACCAAGTCAAGATGACAAATCTGTATAATGTGCGCAAGTAATGTGTCAGTAATGCAGAGCAGTAGGATCCAGGTTCATGTTGCAATTCTTCAGATAAATTCCCAAATATCTCAGTTTGGTTGCCTTGTGACGGGGCGAAGTACATTACCTGCCAGCTATAAGAATGGTACTTTACACCTTTGGGGCTCTTTCTTTCTCTTTATCTCAAGTAAAAATATACAGTATTGAAGAAATGTATTTGGTGCATTTTATTATCCATTTTAAACATCTAAAACGGCATCAAACTTTTAAAAGTGTTCTTATTGGCTGCTGTCAGCAATTTTAAAATTGCAATCTGTTGAATCAGTTCAGGACTTGAAGAAAATTTAATGAACCAAATCATTTATTGTGTTAAGCGAATAAAATAATCAGCTCTAAACAATGATTCTATCAGGTAATGTGCCTTGATAGTTTTATTTATTAACCTCCTAAAGTTGGTATTATAGCATCAAGCACAAAACCTAAACAAGTCTGAATGGTTTTGAGGATTTTTCAGGCCATGGAAAGTAGAAAATATTTAAAACCCAGAGAATACCACAGATCTTTTGATTTTGTTAAATGTTCTTATGAGTCTCCGTAGCTTCAACTATATTCAAAAAAATGACTCAAAATATGTTTCTGATTCAAGCAAATTATTCAAAGAACTAAAAAGAGGAACCAATTGCAAATTGCACTATATACAGTATAATCAGACATAGTGAAAAAAAGTTGCAAAGTATATTTCACTATATGTGAAAAGCATTTCATAGCTAATGAGGTACCTTTTTAAATGTAGCTATCGTTGTAATGTCGGAAAACATGCAGCCAATTGCACACAGCAAGATGCACAAACTAGAATGACCAAAAAAGCTGTTTTAGTTACTTGAGGGATAAATATTGGCCAGGACAAACTGCCCAAAGTTCCATGGAATAACTTAATTCTAATTGAAAGGATAGATAGGTCTAAGTTTAATCTCATCACCTCAGAGTTGTCAATCTAAATTGTGGTTAAATGTATAGACTGATACTGTGAATTCATGAACTTCTAGCTCAAATAACAATGTTACCATTGAACCAAAGTGGACACTAATAGAGGACTTGTAAAAGGCTCTATAGAATGTTTGATCAATCAGTACATATGAAAATTATGGCCAGAAAAGACCAGCTGGATCATCATAGCATAACACTTCCCATCCCTAAACAGCCATGTAATCTGCTGGGTGAGGCATAAAAAATGAGACACAAATCCAGGGCCAAAAAGGGCAAAAGTGCTTTGGAAAATTCCTCTTCGGTTTCACTCGCTTGATGATGTCAATCTAGGGGATTGCTTAGACCATGTGTCATCTGTTAATGCACATCCTATATGATGCAATCACTGCCTTTATTAAGGACTGGTCCAGCATGTAACCACCAGTTTATTCGTCGAAAGTAATACTTGTGTTCTATGTATCTGTACTCATCAAACTGAAGGGTGACATTGCGCAATTTTGATAACGGAAAATATTCCATTTGAGCTTAGTGATAGCATCTGGTTCAATAAGGAGTGTAGGAGAGCTTGCAAGGAGCAATATCAGGTATATCTAAAAACGAGGTGCCAATCTGCTGAAGCTACAACATGGCTACTTGTATGCTAAACAATGGAGGCAGCATGCTATAGATGGAGCTAAGTGATGTCACAACCCGCGGATCAGATCAAAGCTCTGCAGTCCTGCCACATTCAGTCATGAATGGGAGTGGGTAATTAGGCAAGAACACTGAGAAGGAGATTCCAAAAACATCCCCATTCTTAGGGAGCCCAATACGTCAGTGGGTGGCCCTCCACTCTATCACCAACCTTTATGTTCTTTTTCCCCACTCCACCTTTTCACTTGCTTAATATCATTTATATCTCCCTTCAGTTCTGATGGTCCTTAACCTAAAACATAACTCTGTCTCTCTCCACAGATGCTACCAGACCTGCAGAATATTTCCAGCATATATTTTTTTATTTCAAATTTCTAGCATTTGCAGTATTTTGTTTTTGTTTTAATAAACATAATATGTTGTAGAATCAAAATAGTCTGACCAGCAATTTAATACAGCCGTCCAAATCTTCCTGTCAGGGACGATCCTGAGTGTATTGATGCTGCCTGTGAAAATTTCAATGACCCGACCCTTTTACAATTTTTCAGCTGTGTCTTCTGATCCCACCTGAAGCATCAAAGGGTCAGTACAGCCCTCCTCAGGGAAGATCATCGGGAGAGAGGCAGTAGCTGTCGTATTCAAGTAATTTTTTAAGGTCCAAGTCTTTCAATAATGAGTGTTAGTGAATGGGTAGCTGGATGAGGTGTGGAAAGTGTTGATAAAATAAATGTGATGACATAAATAAGTGGTAGAACCAAAAGCCTAATTCTGATGTCATAAACCACAAGTATGAACATTGAATTGGCTTAGTCTCACTCATAACTGTTCATGAGCCTGAAATTCCCTCACCAGGTCCAGTTTTCTCAACTCAAATGGCCAGCATTCCAAGGAGGACAAAGTAAATGTTACAAAGACATTCTGAAATTCTCCTTGAAGTGCGGCAGCATTGACATTAATGACTGGAAGGAGCTTCTTACCAATCGTTCAAAATGCTGACAACTTATCCATTAAGCTGCATCATATGCTTTGAGTCCAAAGGCCTTAATGATGAGGCAGAGAAGGATTTAAAAAGGAAGCAAATCCTGCAGTCTGGATCCCACTAACTTTGTGGGACTTCTTGCCCCATGTGCCCGAACATCTGTGGGTCTAGAATCAGCCTGTTCAGTCATTGGAAGACTCATGGCAGAAATCCGTGCCCCTGACTAGACATCATCCTCGAATCGAGAAGCAGCTGACGACAATGACCGTTTATTATCATTTAGAATTTATTTTTATAATCTGTTCACTTTGTGCACAACTCTAGGTTGAACCCATTAGGAATTTGATATAGGGAAAGGATAATGTTGCAAATTGTGACATTTAATGTAAAGTTTCTCTTGTCAGAGACATTTGCATTTAACAAGGATTGTCTAGAAATAAAAGTCTGCATGCTCAGAGAAAACAATTTCAAATTTGCTGTATATAATATAATTTTATTTTAGATTTCTTCGTGATTAATATTATGTCTATGTATTTCTATGAGGGGAGAAATGGTTATAGAGATTGTAACCGCACCCTACAACAAAAAAACATGTCCGAGCAACAAAATAAAGCGGCCGGCGTTGAACAATGAGGGATTAAGCGCAAATCCAATGTCCGTACCGTACGTTCCTTGTGTTTGCAGCCTCGTTCCTCAACCCTTTCCGCATTTGGCAGGAGCGCGGCGTAAGAAAAGAGGCGAGAGGAGGCGCCAAGTGCGTAGCGTGCGCACGGTGGCCTCTGCAGTAAATAGAATGGCTCGGGATTGGTGATTGACGGCTGGAGCTTCCATTCGGTAAAATGGGGCTGAGAGGCCGCCGGGGAGAATGAAGCAGAGCGCAGACACGGCCAAGTCCGGGACCTTCACTTGCTGCAGTTCCAGCAGCAAAGTCTTGGAAACGGCGCAGAGCGTTGTGCGTTTCTTCAACGGGTGATCATGTTCTGTGCGTAACTAACATTAATGTCATTGTTTGTCCAACCAAGACTTGACTCAACTGGGAGGAGACTTGATTCATCCAGGAGCAAAAGCAGAGTGAATTTAGACCCGTTCCGTGTGAGGGAATTATCCAGGGATGTCTGTGAACGCTGGTCTCGGCCGCCGGATCAATCATTTCTCCTTTTCCTCCTCTACTCTCCTCTCCGTCTGCGGCTGCCATGCTGAATAATGTAAGAGCTGTGAGAACTCGGACTTAATATGAATTATTGCTTGATATAACAAGAAACGGAGGGGAAGTATTTCAGTGTTTTGAGATTCTTGAGTGTGGCCGAGGCCGATGCCGAGTGCTGTGTCCACGAGCCATGCAGCAGCCTTATGATTTCTTCAGTGAGGAGAACAGTCCGAAATGGCGGGGGCTGTTTGTACCAGCTTTACGCAAGGTAATGATCCATAATAGTTTAAAAATGCAACATCGATATTTGGGAAAGAGATAATGGTGGCAAAGTGTATTGGAGTGCAACTTGTACGCTCCAGATTCGGTTGGCGTCAGTGGTCTCCGGTGTATTCACGTAGCCTGAATTTGCAGCAGGTACAAGTGAAATATTTACATTTGAAATGGAATTATACAAGAATTCTTTTTAGCTGCACAGGCTAAGTTATTATTGGTCAGTAACAATATTTAATGTTTCTTCATCGATCCTTCTGGGTTGTTTCGATGTAGGTGATCAGCTGATCATTCAGTCATTTTTGTGATTAATATCGATATTTGTGATCTGAATTCACCATGATGTGAAAATTTAGTCCCAAAATTGAATTAAGTATATTGAATTAGCAGTAAGTTGCATTAGGAAAGTTGCTGGATTTCATTTGATCCCTGGTATAAATCAAAGGAATCCAGACACAGTAATTGATTTACTTGTTTTTTTACTTAAAACTTGATTTTCCCCATGAGAGCATTGCAGACATACCAACCTGGCTACGTATGTTGAATATAATTTCATTAAAAAAATCTACTCATCATTTGTAAGTAGAATGGAGCTTAGATGCACTGTACTTAGTTTTAAATTACTTGTATATGTAACATGTTTCTCAATATGTTGTAGGCAGTAGTATCACTTGAGCCATGCATCAACAATTTAAACATAATTCTTAGTTAACAATGCAGTACTGCTTGATCAAAGGTTAACCTGTGTTGAACAAGTTGACAGGCATTTCTGTTTGGCCACTTGGGACTAAGAAAACTCCTTTTCCTTCAACATTGATCAGAAAACTATTATTATAGTTCCTGTGCCAAAGTGTTTTATAATGAAAATATTGAGCTTTTATGTTGTATTATTTTTCTCCACAGGCTATGATCTTGGATAAAAACATAAAAGTATTCATTACAGCTTGCATTTATTTCATGGCAGATGCTTTAGAGCTTGGTATTTCTGTACTAGTAAAATGAACAACAGATGTTCCAGAGTGGTTGAAGACCGGCATTTTGGGAATAATCAGTAGAATTGCAATATTGTTACTGACCATACATATATCATATTTCATGATAGTAGCAGCTATATTCTATGTAACTCATAATTGTAGTCTGTGCCATAGAAAACTAGCCCTTGTAACATTGGGAATTCATAAAATTAGGATTCTACATATAAATCATAATCTCTCTTGAGGGTTCACATCTTGTGCATAATAGGGGATTCATATTAAACTGCCCAATATACTTTCCATATTTTATGTGGGTGTGCTGTGGCAGTCTATGAAGTTAATTTATTAAGTCCAATTTATCTGTAAGCAAAACTTGCCTTAAATGCTCTTGTTGACAAGTGATGTACTTTTATAGAAAAATAATGAACTTTAAATAATTAGGATCTTACAATGTGACTTTTATGGATACACAAGAACTAGTTTCATAGATACAAGCCTACTAATGTCTGTGTGATGTCCCAAAAGGAATACAAAAGTTCACTTTTCGTCTCTACTGGTCATTTATTAGTTGAGTTGAAGGTGCAGTTTAAGCTATTTTTTGTGAAATTAGGTAAGAATATAAATTCCAGAATTTTCAGTGTTCAAGCAAAATATTTTAATTACTTAACCCTTATGAAATATTTTTAAATACAATTTGAGCACTGCCCTATCAAATATTGCAGGCAGTTCTGTCTCATAAGAGATTTCCTTCCTCATGAAGGAAGTATAATATGCAGTCATCATTATGATATGTATTTTAACAAAGTATTCCAAATATAGCTATGCAATTTTGTTTAATTCTGCTCTGTAGAAAAGATAAAGACACATCACACTGCAAGCATTGACCTTGCACCTGTAAAACATGACATGGAACAATCAGATATGAATTATTTTTGTCTCATTAATATACAGGTCCATGCATACGTTTGGGCTCCCAGTTGTGCTGTAATATTAAGAGTGTATGGTAATGAATGATTAAAAATTAAACAATTTTATTTTAATTTAAAAAATCTTGTGATCCAGTGGATTGCCTAGGAGCTCAAGTTGAGTTCTCACTGGACTGCAGTTACACCTCACCTGATGCAAAACTCAAACAGTACAGTATTGTGCCTGAGAATTGTGCTACTGGATTTGACTTGGTTTCTATATTTCACATTGATGTTTCCATTTACATATCACCTTTCATGGCCTCAGGGTGCCCAAAAGCACTTTGTAGCCAGTGATGTACTTTTGAAGTGTAGTCACTCTTGTAATGTTGGGAAAGTTTCAATTTTTTTTTGGTTACTTGGAATACTGCATTTAGTAATACAAGGATTATATAAAGGAAGCAATTGGAATTTCTAACACAATACTCCAGCTAATTAAACTTTGGTTGACCAAAAGTAAAACTATAAGCTGCTGTAAACACCACCAGTTTTCCAATTGTGTTTTAGCCTGTGTTCCTCTGAGTTAACTGTCTTTCTTTGATACAATTTTTAATGAGAAAATTCTTCCTTGAATTTTAGGTGGAAAATGGGGACACTAAATATTGTTGATCAGTGCCTATTTGCAAAATGTAATCAAGAGCAAACCATTTCATTTGGTTTTGTCAGTTGCTGTGTTCTGTAGGACTAAAGTTATATTGCACTTTGAGCCTGAGATTGTTGCAAAGAATGGCATATAGCTGAGTAGGTCCCTTTTACATTGGCTTTCTGTTATAAGAAAGCTCTGCTTAGATGTCTGATAAAGTTTCAAGAGCATAGGATGGAACATTTTGCAAACAATTTTTGAAATAAATTCTGTTTATTTATTAAGTGACCAATTTAGTTGGAATTTTATTACCTCTCCCTTTTAATAAAAACATTCTGTTTCCAGATATGTTGCAGTCAGATTTTTACCCATGCCACTTGTGTAGTGTAGCTGATTGCAGGAAGTGTGCATGTGGTAACACCCTTTTTTTTCTCATATGGGGAAGTACTTACAGTACATTGCTTTTTGCTTTCAGCTTTTCATTTTGCCCATTATGGCTCAAATCAGGTTGCTGTGGGGTCGACACACAAACATATATTTTTAAAAATTATATTAATGCAAGAGCTACTAAATGGCATGTATATGATTATATTACTGAGTTACAAAGACCCAGGGTCTAAGTTTGATTTGTTATGTATTGACTGATCTTTGTCAGGACAGTTTTATGTAAAGTGCAAAGCAGGCTTCTCTGTATGTATGACAAAGGCTGTGGGCCTGATCAACATCCTGATTGCTGTGCTGAAGACCTCTGTGTACCAGAACTGGCTGCTTCACTAGCCAAGCTGTTCCAGTACAGCTATGACTTTGGCATCTACCCTAATAATATGTAAGATTACCCAAGTATGTCTTACCCACACCGAATAAGCCTCCCTGCCTTCACCCAGTCATCTGAAGGAACAAGTCATCAATAGTGCCATAAAATTACATTTACCAATAACTTGCTTGCTGATGGTATGTTTGGATTCTGTCAAACCTCATCACGACCTTGATTCCGATATGGATGCAAAAGCTGAATTCCAGAAGAGAGAGAGTAACTGCCCTTTATATCAAGGCAGCATTCGATTGAGTGTAATACCAAAGAACCCTAGCAAAATGGAGATCATGGGGTTGGGGGTGGGGGCGTGGCATGGGAAGTAGTGTTTCAGCTGCTGGAATCATACTTGACATAAGGGAAGATTGTCAAGAGAGCAGTCATAACTCCAGGATGTTGCTGTATGAGTTCCTCGGGAAGTGTCCTCCACCAAATTAAATTCTGCTTCAACAATGTCCTTGGCTCAACCATCTTCAGTTGCTTCAACTGTATCTTCCCTCCGCCATTAGGAGTTGCACTATTCATTAGCATTCGCTCCATTCGTAACTCCTCCAGTAAAGAAGCTGCCCACGCCAGCTAACACCACAATCTGGATGGTAACTAGATTTGGGCTAAACAATGGCATTTGTGGTGCATAAGAGCCAGGTAATGACCACCATGAACGAGGAGAAGCACAACCTTTTCCCCCGAAGCTTCAGTAAAACCATGAATACTGAGTTCCCAACCACCAATACCTGGGTAGTCACCATTGATGAGAAGCTGAACGAGGCAAAACTGTTAACACTGGCTACAGGAATAGGACACAGGCCAAGTATTTTGAGTGATGCACTTTGTAACCAATCAAAACCTCTCTATATCCGCAATGCTCAAGTAAGGAGTGTAAGGGAATAATCATTGCTCACCTGAATGGATGCAGTTACAAAAGTCAAGAAGCTTGATACCATCCAGGACAGAGCAGTTTACTGGACTTAATATCTATTTCCTCCTTCAGTGATGCACTATGATTTCAGCATATATGATTTATGGAATACACTGCTGCAGCTTATCAAGTCTACTCTGATAGTACCCCCTTTTCCTGGCACTTCTATCACTGAGAATGTCAAGAATATCAATTTTTTCCCCCCTTCGGATATTATCACATAAAAGTCTCCTCGAAGCCCTATAGCCCTATGTGGACAAATATTGTCATGCCTTCATTGTCTCATGGGCAGAATCCTGGAATTGCCCATCTAATACCATTGTGGGTACACCATCATCATGAGGACTGCAGCAATTCCAGGAAAGGCTGGCCACCTCATTATCACTAAGAATGGGTATTAAATGTCACCTGGTCATCAACATCCTGAGAGCAAACTTTTAAAAATGGCACTTTAAAAAAAAAAGAAAATGCTGGACAAACTCAGAGGTCTGGTAGTATCTGTGGAGAGAGAAACAGAGTTAACATTTTGAGTCGTATGACTCTTCTTCAGGTCACTCACTGCAGAATACCCAGCTTCTGACTTGTTCTTGTAGCCACAGTATTAATATGGCTGGGTCAGTTAAGATTCTGATCAGTGATGACCTCCTCCAGGATGCTGATGGGGGATTCAGCAATGTTGATGCCTTTGCCTCTCAAGGGGAGATGGTTGGACTCTCTCTTGTTGGAGACAGTCATTGCCTGGCAAATTTTACTTGCCTCTTATCAACCCAAACTTGAATGTTGACCAGGTTTTGCTGCATGTGGGCACAGACTGCTTTGTTATCTGAGGAATTGAGAATGGTACTGAACATTGCAATCATCAGCAAACATCCTTATTTCTGACATGATGGAGGAAAGGCCATTAATAAAGCAACTGAATATGGTTGGATCTAGGACACAACCTGAGGAGCTCCTGCAGGGACTGGGATGACTGGCCTCCAACAACCACAAGCATTTTCCTTTTGTGCTATATATGACTCCAACCAGTGAGTTTCCCCCTTGATTTCTATTGACTTCTATTTAGTTAGGGCTCCTAAATGTGAGGGGCAGTCGCTCTCACCTTACCTCTGGAATTCAGTTCTTCTTCTCATGTTTGGATCAAGGCTGTAATGAGACCTGGAGATGGAGTGATCCTGATGGACTTTTAATGTATTTGTAACTTTTTATTTTCTTGCAATGCCTGGAAAGCCTTTTTTTCATTATTTCATAATAGTATCCATATGTAATTCTATTTTGAGTCTATTTTCTGTGCTCTGTAGCTAATGTTAACAGATACGCAGCAGATAAGGCTAGTAGTTTCAGGGAAGTTCTTATCTACTCAGCCCAATTGGTTTTGAATATTTTTAACTTGCACTTCAGAACAATAAAAATGCCACTACTATCGCAATAAAACTACTGAAACCTCAGAAATAATTGTCATTGTATTGGCCCAGAAATTGCTGGAAAAATAATTCTGAGCTCACTACGCTAAACGTTATTAGTTCATAATTTGTGATGCTGAAAAGATATGGCATGAGTTCCGATTCTCCTAGACTGGACAATTTGCATCACCCCACCGATGACCTCGCCAAAAGGAAAACATTGCACGTTTCACGTTAGCCTCTCCATTGAAGTTCATTGTATTTTGTCAAATTATTGGACATTCATCCTTCATTTGAGTTATTCTCATTGCTGTTATTTGGGGCTGGTAATTTATATTGTCAGAAGCCTAATGATATGATTATGGTCCCGACTTGCTACTCTGTCTTGAAGACCCAGAAAGAGAGCAATAAAACTGTGGACCCTCATTCCTATAGATAGTAAATTGCTACTAGACATGAAAAAAACGTTAAAAAATATCTTGGTGGAATTTTCGAGCTGCTCTTGCCATCCCACTCCTGTTGGTGATTGAGGGCAATAATTTTTAGGATGCAAAGCTATTTCTGCGCTCAGAAGTGTGAATTAGATATGATTTGGTCAAAAACTCCATCATTGTATTTTACCCCAATAGTAATAGGTGAACGAGATGGATTTTTAAAAATCCAGCTGTTCCAATGTTAATTCCAGTGTTGTGTTCCTGATCCTGATGATCACGCTGGTTTAATAATTCATAACTCAGGAATGTTTATGCATTTCACACACCTTCCTTGCCATCCACTTATAACTTCTCAAGGCCTAATACAACAGTTCCCAAAATCAGCTGGAATATGATCTTTGACTGCTTGCTCTTTTTATTTTTTCTTACTTTACCTTTTGTCATTTTTTTCTCTCTTGCTTCACTCTCTTTATTTCCTTTTTTCTGTTTCTTTTTCTGACTCTATTTCATCTGTGATATCCTACTTTGGCTTTTGTCATTGGCACTGCTTTTTCTACCCTTAAATTTCAGTGGTTAAGGAGAAAGGTCATTGGACATGATGCTCATGAGGTCCCAGATGTGATGTTGGCATTTAATTATCATTTTGGAATTCCAGCAATTTGCCGTGCAAACATGAGGCGATCTGAAAAAGTGATTGATGTTCATGCCACTCGCTGCAAGAAACGTTCGGCCAACAATGCCAGGGCATTAATCCTAGACCAACAAAAGAACCCTTAATAAACAATCATATGTTAAATGTTTCAATTTATTTACTTGCATTCACCTTTTTCCTTCTGTTTTCTCTTATACTTTTCTTTGACTAATATATCATATTCTCTTTAATATAAACTTTTTTAAAGCTTGAAGGTATTTACCTTTTCTTTTCATGCTTCCATTGCATTCCATTTTGAAGTTTGCTGCAGCTTTTAAAACAAACAAATTTTTGGCTTAAAACTTAGTTCCAAAGCTACTTTTTACCATCCATTAAATAACAAAAAAAACTGAAAGTAACTTTGATACAGATAAATAAACTTAACCAGGGTGTGCTTAAGAGTTGAAATAACTTTTAAATGCTATTTTAAAAAAAAAGCCACAACCTTTTATAGTGGAAACAGCTTAGTTGGTGGAATTCAGTGTATATGCTTTGGGTGTGAGTTCACAAGTAAGATTTGAACAGCCACTTTCATGTTTAATACACTGTCCCAGAGAGTAACACTATGACCTCAACATACTATTCTTCTGTTTGTTTAATGTAGCTATCACTCTTTGGGGAAAAATGCTATGAAATATATCAAAGAAACATTGTATGTTCTTGTGATGCCGCAGGTGAATCTTCTTTATTTTTGAAATTGATTCTGTTGCATTCCTTATAGGACAACACTTAGGTGTATTTAAATTGTTTCTTCTCATAAGTTAACTTTTTTATATGGGCAGGAGATATTGGATGAAGTTCTAGTACATTGAAATAGCTTAAATAGAACAGGGAGATTTTTCTGATGGCAACATGCTGGCAATACTGAGCTTTTTTTAAAATAAAAGGTCTTAGTTAAAACACTTTATATTTGCTTGTTTCTCTGAAAGGAGATGAATGCATGATTTGCTGTTGACTGCATTGTTGACAATTATTGCAATTAACTCCAGCTTTACACGTAAACTATAAAACTGCTCTCTGACTTCAGCTAATATTCATGAGTGACTGTCAGCAGATGCCAGGTTGTTTCTGTAAATGACTCGTAGGTTATGATAATGCTTTTTTTAAAAAAAACAGTATTTTAGTCTTGTGTGGTACAATTTTAATACAGTAGTGTTTCTGAATCAAAATGGAAATGGATGGCAATATACGTTTTAAGTCAGCTAAATTGAGATTTATTGTGTACTATATTCTACAAATTTACTTTATAGCTGACAGTAGCAGACTAGTAGTGTGGAACTTGAAGGACAGTTTCTGATTTATTATTGTCCAAC
Source organism: Carcharodon carcharias (assembly GCF_017639515.1). Classification (NCBI taxonomy): domain Eukaryota; kingdom Metazoa; phylum Chordata; class Chondrichthyes; order Lamniformes; family Lamnidae; genus Carcharodon; species Carcharodon carcharias. Next base: position 67,946,839 of record NC_054486.1, read on the forward strand.
TGCAATCTAAGAATGATTTGTTCACTTATTACTATAATACAGCAAATTTACTTGAACAGTAATGTTGCAGTATTGACCTTGGGGAAATATGACATGCCTTAAATGTATAACACTTGTAATATTCATCTATCAGTTTTAGAAAATATATTTAAAATGAAAGTAGCTTTTCTCTTTCCCCCCCGCCAAGCCTCATATATGTACATTTCAAAGAATGAATTAAGACCACCAGATCAAGTCAAGTCCCAATACCATGCAACATGTAATTCATTTATCAGCTCATCAACCACATAGCTTACTGATTGAGGCAAAAAACTGCAGCCGTTTTAAAAAAAAATACAGGATTCCTTTCCAGCACCCAAGCCAGTCAAGCTAGGTTCTAGCAGACTGCCATAGCTCATTCCCCGTCATTCGACCCACCTAACTAACAAATCAGTTTCTATAATTGGAAGTGGACTTTTTACCCCGGAAGTTGTCTAGGTCTCTCTTTGAAGAACTGCGGAGTTCATACACTGAATTTTCAGTTAGACTGTTTAAAATCTCCCTTAGTTGCCAAGCTTCATTTTAGTTCTTACTGAAACTGTCAGTAACACCATTGCTTCCAATGACAAGAACTGAAACAAGTTAGTTGTTTTCCATGGTTAATTTTGGCAGTCAGAGGCTCGTATCAAATAATCTTAATCACGATACCTTTCTGAACTTAATGTAAGCAAAAATTTCCAGATAATGCAGAAAAAGCTTCAGCTCAGGATTGGCTTAAATTGAAATTATTTTTACCCTGCCGCAGTTATTTATGACTTTCTGCCTCAGGCTATTGCAGTACACTCTGGGAAACTGTAGTTGAACAGGAGCAAATTAAAACTACTGCTGTAATCAAGCATATATTTTCCACATACACAATTTTTGAACAAGAAGTGAGAACTTCCCAGTCCTAATTCTGTCTAGTTGTCAAGTGACCTGGGTTTTTGTGGTGCAATTCCCATGGTGCAGTTCTCCACACATGCTTTGTCCACAGCAGCTGGAAATCCCCAGGAACCAAAGCCAAGATGAGGTCTGCCACTCCTTGGGCCCTAGACAGAAGGGCAGGCCCACCTGGGGTGTTGTGGATGGAGGAGGGATGACCTTCTTGTAGATAATTATAAAATTATAATTTTATAAAATCATGATATTGTTCAAGTAAATTTGCTGCACTATAGTAATAAGTGAACCAGACACACTTAAATTGTAGTTGGACCACAATAAATGAGAAACTGTCCTTCATGACGTGTTGCATAACTGAAACAGGCCATTCAGCCAATTAAGGCTGCTCTTCTCCATAAAAGCCACCTAAGGGCTCTCATCTTTTCTTTATTCTCCTCTCCACCTTGTGCCCAATCCTCCTTGCTCCCCTTTCCAGTTAACCCCCTCTCCGAACCCTGCCTGACCTGAGGACCTGCCTGATCTTAACACCCTGTGTGCAAAACATTGACTGCAAAACTATAAGAATTGGTTTTCCTATAAGTTGTGTATAAATCTTATGATTTGTTTTGCGTTAGTTGTTTATGGTTACTTTATACTTTACCTCTGCCCACCTTCAGTGGTGGAGTTATGTTTTTGCCCCTGGTTGTTGGTCTGTTTGACTGTAAGCAATATATCTCAAAATCTCCTAGACGGATTTCAGCGTAAACTGGTACACAGGATGTGGTCCAAGGAAGAAGTGATTAGTTTTTGACGAAGATGCAGATCTGGATCATGGAATTTTTTTAAAGGATTGGTTAATGTTGGCGAATTGACATTTTTTTAAGTATGTTGTAGGTTGTTTTATTTAGAATGTTGGTTGTGTTAGAATGGTGTGGATTGTCTCAGCTTCTATGGTGGTATTTATATATTTGTCCATGGTTTGTGGGTGTCACTGGTGAAACCAGCATTTTATTGCCCAACCCTAATAGCCCTTGAGAAGGCGTCAAAGCTGTCAAAACATGAACAGAGTTTTCCGAGCAGGTTGTTGGATGTGGATTGGCCTGAAGTCTCCTCCAGTAAGATGGAAGCTGTTAAATAAAATAAAAATTCAGCTTTGTAGTTACAGAGCACCAGGGAAAAGCCTCAAGGAAAAGCTGCATAATTGTAATAACATTGAGATAACACAGCGTGGCAGTGGTATGCACTCTACTAAGTGCCCTCCCACTTGTATCAGCTGTGAAGCAGTGAATAAGCAAACATTACTTGTTGGGATAGTTTAGGGAGCTGATAATTTAGATTTTGTATTCCAAGGTGGGTACTGATTTGTTATTCCACTTTTATGACAGATATTAATTTAAAGTTGGTATTGAATACCAACATATAAACTCAAGAACTTGAATTAAAGGAAAGACTTGCATTTATATAGCACTTTTTATGACCACTGGACATCTCAAAGTGCTTCACAGCCACTGAAGCACTTGTGAAGTGTAGGCACTGTTGTAATGAAGGAAGCGCAGCTGGCAGTTCCACACGCAACAAACTCCCAAAAACCGGAATGTGGTACTAACCATGTATTGAAGAGGGATAAATATTGGCCAGGAGACCAGGGAATAACTCCCCTCCTCTTTGAAATGGTGCCATGGAATCTTTTATATCCACTGGTAGGGGCAGTTTAACATCTTACCCAAAAGACAGCACTTCATACAATGCAGCACTCCCTCACTACTGTACTGGAATGCAAGCCTAGATTTTTGTGCTCAAGGATAGCTTTGTTTTGCTCAGTGTTTGTAATTTCCCCATAGCAGCCATGGCATTTTGCCAGTATAAAAGCAGAGATAGGACAGAATGAAGTGGAAATATTTGCAGTTTTGTACATACAATATAACCTCCTTCCTATGGCCACACAAAACGACGTTAACAATCGAGATCAGGGATGGCCAACCTTTCAAGGGCAGTCAGAAGAAGATATTGCACCAGATGAAAAGTTGCAAGTGTTTTAGGACCCTTTTTCTGTTGAGGCTTTGGTCTTGGGAAGGCAATGCTGCTGTTCCATAAATACAATCAGACTATTTATGTGCTCGGTTGCTGACAAAAGTACAGAAATCGTGCTTTGAGGAGACCATGGTTAAGAGGAAATTTGATGGAGGCATTCAAAATTGTGAGGGGTCTGGACAGAGTAGATAGGCAGAAATTGTTCCCATTGGTGAAGGGGCGAGAACCAGAGGACACTCATTTAGGGAGAAATTGTTCCCATTGGTGAAAGGGTGAGAACCAGAGGACACTCATTTAAGGTGATTGGCATAAGAACCAAAGGCGACATGAGGAAAAACTTTCATAATGCAGAGTGTGGTTAGGATCTGGAATGCAGTGCCTGAGAGTGTGGTGGAGGTGGAGTCGGTCATGGCTTTCAGCAGGGAACTTGATAATTATCTGAAGAAAAAACATTTGCAGGAGAAAGGGCAAGGGCTAGATGAGTTGTTTTACAGAGTGGCACGGACACAAAGGGCTGAATGGCCTCATTCTGTGCTGTTGTAATGAAGGAAGCGTAGCAGCCAGTTCTACACATAGTGAACTCCCACAAACAATAATGTGGCAATGATCACATATTGATGTGGGATAAATATTGGCCAGGACACCAGGGAATAACTTTGAATCTTCTAAAATCTGCAAGAAGAATTCAAAAACGCAGCTCACCAGCACCTTCTCAAGGGCAATTAGGGATGGGCAATAAATGCTGGCCTAGCCAGCGATGCCCACATCCTGTAAATGAATAATGAAAAAAAAACAGAAAAAACCTTAGCTCAACATGAGTATTTTTAAAACACATGGTTGGCGCAGCTTTGGCTTCTGTTCAGCACCAACAATTTAAACACTATATATTATGGGTTTTAAGAATTGACTTTCTTGCTCCAAGAACACAATAGGAGAATAGCAATTTATATCATGAAAAGTTGTTTTTTATTAAAAGATATATTCTGTAGAAGGCTTCACTACTCTCTAGAAAGAATCCAATTAGACAGTGCTTCACATCTTTTGGGAGGTAAACAGAAAATGCTGGAAGTACTCACTGGGCCAGGCAGCACTTGTGGAGAGAGAAACAGAGTTAATATTTCTGACCGGTAACTTTTCATTAGAACTAGAACATGTTACACGTGCAATAGGTTTTAAGCAAATGCAGAGACAAGGAGAGGAGAGGAAGGATGAGAGAAGAAAATGGAAGGTCTATGAGAGGGTGGAAGGCAGCAATATTTAAATAAGGAGCAGAATCATTGTCAACATCTGCCCAAAAAAATGAGAGCAGTAGTTATGATCTGAAATTGTTGAAGTTAATGTTGAGTCCAGAAGATTGTAAATTGCCTAATTGAAAGATGAGGTGCTGTTCCTCTATCTTCTATTGAGCTTCATTGGAACAGTGTAGGTGACTCAGTCTGGGGTAGAGAATTAAAATGGTCAGAAACCAGAAGCTTAAGCTTAGTGTCACGTTTGCTGACTGTATGGAGGTGTTTAGCAAAGCCATCAACCAGTCCGTCTTTGCTATCTCCAATATAGAGGAGACAGCATCGCGAGCAGCACTGTTTCACCTGGAAAGGTGTGTTTGGGGCCCTGACCGTTGGGAATGGTGAAGATGGAAGGGCAGTTGCTGCATCTATCCTCCCCTCCCCTCAGAGCCTTTTCCCTGTCTCTGTGTTTGCTTAAAACCTGATGCATCTGTACCTCTTAATTTAGTATATTGTCCATCCTCATAGCTTTAATTGTTTCTTTAAACAAAATGCTACACCCCCACCATTTTATCCCCCTCTCTGCCTGAAAACTCTATATCCAGGAATGTTAAGCTGCCATTTCTGCCCCTCTTTAAGCTAAGTTTCCGTTATAGCAATGATATCATGCTGCCATGTGTGTATCTGTGCCCTCAGCTCATCAGCTTTATTTGCTATCCTCCTTGCATTTATATATATACATATATTTTAACACTGCTAAATTCCTGTGCTGTACTGTTTTTAACCTGTGCTGCTTCTGTCTTTCAGAGTCACTCACTAATTAGCTATCTCCCGTTCCATGCTCTGAATTTGCCCTCAGGTTCCCATCCCCCTGCCAATCTAGTTTAAAGGACCTCCCACCCCCCAATAGCACTAGCAAATCTCCCTGAAAGGATATTCGTCCCAGTCCTGTTCAGATGTGGACCAGCTTGTACAGATCCCACCTTCCCCAGAACTAGTCCCAATGCCTCAGAAATCTGATGCCTCCTTCCCTACACCAGCTTTCCAGCCTCATGTTTAATCACTCTATTCTCCTATTTTTTATACTCACTTGCACGTGAGGCTGGGAGTAATCCTGAGATTACTGGTTTAGAGGTCCTGCTTTTCAATCTCCTTTTTTAATTCATTCATGGGACGTGGGCTTCACTGGCTGAGCAAGCATTTATTGCCCATCCATAGTTGCCCTTGAGAAAGTGATGGTGAACTGCCTTCTTGAACCGCTGGAGTCCATGTGGTGTAGGTATACCTACAGTGCTGTTAGGAAGGGAGTTCCAGGATTTTGACCCAGCGACATTGAAGGCATGGCGATATATTTCCAAGTCAGGCTGGTGAGTGACTTGGAGGGTAACTTCCAGGTAGTGGTGTTTCCATCTATCTGCTGCCCTTGTCCTTCTGGATGGTAGTGGCCAAGGGTTTGGAAGGTGCTGTCTAAGGAGCCTTGCTGAATTCCTGCAGTGCATCTTGTAGATGGTACACACTGCTGCTCCTGTGCATCGGTGGTGGAGTGAGTGAATGTTTGTGGATTTGGTGCCAATCAAGTGGGCTACTTTGTCCTGGGCAGTGTCAAGCTTCTTGAGTGTTGTGGGAGCTGCACTCATCTAGGCAAGTGGGGAGTATTCCATCACACTCCTGACTTGTGCCTTATAGATGGTGGACATGCTTTGGGGAGTCAGGAGCTGAGTTACTTGTCACAGGATTCCTGGCCCCTGACCTGCTCTTGTAGCCACAGTATTTATATGGCTAGTCAGGTTCAGTTTCTGGTTAATGGTAACCCCACGATGTTGATCGTGAGTGATTCAGTGGTGGTAATGCCATTGAATGTCAGTGGGCAATGGTTAGATTCTCTCTTGCTTCTTAGCTCCCTAAAACCTGCTTTCAGATCCTCATCCTCTTTCCTTCTTAAGTCATTGACCTCTGGCTGATCACGCTCCCCCAGAAGAATGTCCTGCAGCTGCTCTATGACATCCTTGACCCTAGCGCCAAGGAGGCAAGATACCACCCTGAAGTCACACCTATGGTCACAGAAATGTCTGTCTGTTCCCCTAACTAATGAATCACCAAACACTATTGCTCTCCCTTTCTTCCTCCTCCCCTCCTAAACAGCAGAGCTGCCAGTGGTGCCACAAACATGGCTCTGACTGCTCTCCTATGAGGAACCAATGCCCTCACCAGTATCCAAAATGGAAAACTTATTGATGAGTGGGACTCTGGGGGACTCCTGTACCACCTGTTTAGTTCTCTTGGACAGTTTGGTGGCACTCATTCCCTTTCTGCCATGTGATCACCTCTCTGAATGCTCAGCCACGTGGATGTGCCACAGTGACTCCAGCTGCCGAAGCCCAGAGCTCAGGTTTCTACAGCTGGTGCCACTTCCTGCACGTCTGGCCCTCTAGGGAACTGGTAGCGTTCATGACTTTCCACATATTACAGCTTAAGCATTCCACATGACCAAGCTGTCCTGCCATGGCATCAATTTACTTCCCTTATGTTAACTTTATTTTTCTTTGGTTTACTTGTGCTACTTTATTTTCCCTGGCCTTGACTTAACTTTACTTCCCTATTGCTTGTGTTTCTTACTTAAATCTATGTAGCTACTTCTTTAAAAAATAATGTTTCTTTCTAATTTTCAGCTATTGGAAGACCCTCCATAACATCAGTTACTTTATGTTTCTCCTGTGATGTTAGTCTTGGATCTTTTCAAACTCAGCCCTCTCATGCAACTTTTCAATTCCTGGCCTCCAGGCTGAGAAAGGTAGAGAAGGAAAAAGAAAAGAGCACCTCCCTCCCCTCCTCACTGAACTCCCTTATTCACCAAACTCGCAGTAATTACAGTCAGAACCAGCAGCACTCCACCTGTGGAGGGAAAACAAAGTTAATGTTTTGGATCAGTAAGCTTTCATCAGGAATTTTTGATGAATCATACTTTTAAGGTTGAAGCCTTGAGCTGAATAAAAAGAAAAGGCACCAAATTTGAGCCACCAGGACTTTCTGATGAAAGGTTATTTCTGAATTGTTAATTCTGTTTCTCTTTCCACAGATGCTACCTTACCTGTGAGTATTTCCAGCATTTTCTGTTTTTTAAGTTTGATTCAGTTCTGTATTTGCAGATGTTTTCGAGGACAAGGCACAGCTGCCAGCTTTGGATGGGCGGTCTATTGTGTTTGCTACTTGCTGAAATAACATTATTTCCATTTTGTGTTTGCCTATGAAACTACAGATCAAAAGCACTTTGGGATGTCTTTAGGATGTGACAAACATTACATATATGCATGTTCGATTTTGTATGTTTACTGTATGAGTACTCCTTCCCACCTGCCACCTCACCCTGTCCCAAGGTAGGAAGGAAATACAGTGTACTAAAAACCTGAATCCGACTGTCGGAGTAATTTCATGTAGGACCCATGCAACTATTCGAGAGAGTAATTTTATCAGATTGGTCTTGTTGGATTTGAACCCATGTTATAGATGTTGGGCCAGAATACTACCCAGTCCCATTTCATTTAATGAAGAGTTGGCGAGCTATAGAAATTGATGTTGCAACAGGAGACATATTCTGCAAGTTCAGACAGGAAGCAGGAAATGTCCTAAATGCTAGGCCTATCTTTAAATCCCTCTGTGGTTTGCCCTGCACTGCAATTTCCTCCTGCTCTACATTTTCTCCATTCACCATCACATCTAACAAGTGATAAGGAGTTTACTGACCTATTTGTCATTGTGATAGGGATAATTTATTCAGCTGCCTATGCTGCTTCCCCTCCTTGGGCTCCCTGGACTGATTTCATCCACCTCCATATTTCACAACCCTCTTTACAGTAAACTGCTGACCACACTACTACCCATGCTAATTGATATTATCAGTGGCTCTCTGTCCTCAGACACTGGTCTCTCCCTTTTCAAAATTACCAGAAATTACCTTATCTGTAACAGTCACCCCATTATCTCTCCTCATTCTCCCTGCAGCCCTACACGATCATCTTCCAACAGATCTCCTTTATTGTTAGGTGGGGCTACCTTATGGGGTTTTATTCTTAACCTACATGATCATAGCCAAAGCATCTCTACTATTAGCGTCTCTTCTGACTGCTGCATATAATCTCAAGAGACCCAAGGGATCTAGCCTTGGCCCCCTGTTCTTCCATATGCTGCTGCTTGCTGACAGCATTTGCAGACATGGGGTCAGCTTCCACATGAAAGCTGTGACACCACATGCATCTCTCCTCCACTTCTCTCGATCACTGCACTGCTTCTGTGCTGTGAGACAACTTATCCGACATCTAGTCTTGGATGAGCTGCATTTTTCTGCAGCTAAATATTGGGAAGACCAAAGCTTTCTCTTTTGGCCCCTGCTATAAACTCTATACTCTAGGAAAGTACTGATCTGTAAATATGTTTGATCGCAGGGGCAATGATTTTATTTTAAAAGCGGTATATCAAAAGCAGGTGGGAAAACAGGTGGAGTGAAATGGAGAGTACAGATCTGCCTAAAAAAAAATCAGAGCTGGCAGTTCAGAATACCCAAAACCCTGACTTATTTACAGATCAGCAAGTACCTTTCTGGCAATCCTGGAAAGAGTGAGAGACCACACACAAACACATACATATTTAAAATTGCAAAGATTGCTCTCTCTTTTTCTCTCTTTCCACTTGCTCTGCTATGGGGGAGGGGGGAAGCAATACTTTGCTTGGTGGCTGATGTTAATTTCATCTTCTGTAACCTAAAGGTCCTGGCAACAAATCGGAGAGAAAGAGAGAGAGCCATCTGCAGCTCACAATGAAATAAAAATGACACAATTAACAACAAACAGCCCAGACTTGGGGAGGGAGGAGGGCAATGCATAACAAGATGCAGAGGCACCCAATTGTGAGAGTGCAAAGATTCCCAGAGTGGATCCAACACTGGGGTGACCTTTCTTTCAATATTTTGAAATTATTGCCCTTGTCTTTGGTTTTTCAAGGGCTGTTTGAGGGTTTGAGGCTGATTTTGCCCACCATCCCTGTGTATTGTGAACCTTGCCCTTCTGCTTTAAAACTCTTCTGTTTGACCCCCCGCCCCTGAGCATCTTCTGCCATTCAGTGAAATTACAGCAGATCTGTTTTTTTAACTCCATCCATTTTTATTATTCATTCATGGGATGTGAGCGTCGCATTAATTGCCCATCCCTAATTGTCCTTGAAAAGGTGGCAGTGAGCTGCCTTCTTGAAGCGCTGCAGTCCTGGATAAGACATCTTGTCCTGGCTTCATATCCCTTAATAACTTTAGATAGTAAAAATCTATAGCCACAACAGTAACATACAAGTTGGAAGAAAATATCTTTGATAGTATTCTAGTCACACTGCATTCATTTCTGGTCACCAAGTCACTGGAGGCATCCTAGCTTCAGCGAAAAGCCATGTTGCTGATTGCAAGAGCAGGAGATAGTTATGAGAAGAATATGGAGAAAGTGTAGGGAAGAATTTCTTGCTGTTGTGCGTAATGCCTGTAACTAATCTAATTTCCAGATTCCATTTTGTCTCCTGATGCACCCCCTTGTACTCTTCTGTGTCTTCCCTTATCTTTCTCCCTACAGAATTTGAAGACCTTTGTTCCTTTCCTTACTTCATTTTATATTGAACGTACAACACAAGAAGGCAGCCACTCAGCCCACCTATTGATTGATTGTATTGTTAATCTATTTAAGGTTGTGTTTGTTTAGTCTGTGTTTGCTAATCCTAGAGTATGTATTTACCTATATTCTTGGCATTATGCTTTTAAAACTATTACATGATCACTGAAACTCTTGAGCAACCCCTGCATGCTAAGTAAAATATCTGTACATCTGTCTGGTGGCTTTATGTAGTGCTAAATCATGATAAACTTAATTGCCTTGTTACCATTATCCCACAAGAGTGCCACAACAAAACCTCTCTGTAATGTGGATCCCTTAATTAACATCAAGTCATACTGAATTTGCATTACCTTTGGTGATTTTCCTAGTGCAAGAGATTGTGTAGTAGTCATACCTGGTTTGCTATCATGCACTTTTTTTTACTAATATGGAATCTGAAACACTTTCCAATTTGCACTCAGTTGGTTGAAACCTTCCATTGAATAAACTTCCTATTTTCACATGCTTCTACCTCTTTTAGAAATAGGCTTATTCTTCTTGAGACTGACACATGCCCTGTAGTGTTAACATAATTCTCACAAACAGCAAACCAGGAAATAAAATGCACTGAATGTCCTTAACTTTTTATATATATTGCTGAGAGTGAAATAAAGATGGGGGCATACTTTAAAATTTGAAATATCATAAAATTAAATCATTATAGTGTGGATTGTTATCATAATGGAAAATGATGTCACAATGGAACATTAGATTTCCAGGGATAGAGAGGTTGTTCAGAAGTTATTATTTTAGCACACTATTCAAAACCCATTTACACCTCATTAACAAGACTTTTTTTTTGTTTTTAAAGTGTAAAAGGGTAAGTTTTCATCAGTTAAGTGATTTCAAAAGGTTGCCATCTGTGGGGACTTCAACAGTGCACCCTGAGGAGGAGTGGGCAGACACTGACACCAGTTTCTGGATTTCTGAGCTTATCTGCAGATGTGTGGATGCCAGAAGTTACTGTCAGTTTTACAGAGTAACTATGAGGTACAGTGATAATCATCATCATTACAATTGCAAAACCCAGCTGTTATTTCCTTGTTGCCCTACCCAGAACCTGCTCCTAGGACCCCTCCAGCTTTAACTATTAATAAATCATTTGCCAGAGTTTGCTCCAGTGGCCGTTGAAGCTGCCAACTTCGCTTTTGGATTTATTTCCATCCTCCTCAAACTGTCGTCATCATATTCTCTTCCCTTCCATTTAAAAAATTCATCTACAATTCTCTGTCTTCTCCAACTGTTCCCTCATCTCTAACCTCCCTTTTTGGAATTCTTGAAAATGTAATCACATCCAACACTTGTTATACATCCAGCACCGAGACTTTCTTTTTTTATGGCAGACTTAAATTTATATAGTGCCTTTCACAACCTCAGGATGTCCATTGCTATTTTACAATCAACAAAATACCTTGTGTTATCCTTTTGCAATGTAGGAAGCGCAGCAGCCAATTTGTGCACAGCAAGCTCCCACAAACAGTAATGCAATAATGACCAAATAATCTATTTTTGGGATGCTAATTAAAGGATAAATATTAGCCAGGAAACCAAGGATAATTTTCTGCTCTTCTTTTGAATAGTGCCAAAGAATCTCTTATGTCCACTTGATTGATAGGGTAGAATGGGGCCTCAGTTTACTGTCTCATCGGAAAGACAGCATCTCCAACAATGCAGCACTCCCTCAGTTCTGCACTGGAGTACCAGTCCACATTTTTGTGAAGTCCTAGATTGGGACTAGTACCCAAACCTTTCTAACTCAGAGGTAGGAATGTCACTCACTGAGCTTGACACTGGCTTAATGTGATTCTGTCCATACTTGAACCAATATAGCCAAAACATGTCCAACAGTGGGCTTTTCTCTTATCCTTTTACAGTTTGCTTTCAGTGAACATTATGTTGCATCTCATCTGCCTGGTGCCTCTCAATAACATCCACAAGCAAGGGGGAAGCTTCCAAATATATACCAGTGCTTCCCTGTTTTATTTCCCCACCGTCACCTTTGACTCAGTGACTCGGAATTTCCTGAAATGACATAACCGTCAAGTTACCGAGTTTAATGGTTCAGAATTTATGCTAATCTTCCCATTGGCACTTTGCACTGAAAGTTCCTCAGAGTCACGTTTAAGAAAATGCAATCTTGGGAGTTGTTCAATTTATCATGCAAGTTATCCTGATACCATGAAAGGTACAGAACACTTTGGATCTTGGGAGAAATGAAAACAAATTGTTAAAAGATCACCAGAAAAAGCACCAGCAATATGAATTGGTTCCTGATGTGCCTAAAATTCTAGGCATACACTTGCAGCATTTTCAGAACTGGCATAAATTAAGGAAATTTGCATGGGCTGCAATTTTTCAAGGATTGGAGATCTATGTTAATGAGTGGCAAACAGTTTTGACAGAAGTTTTCTTGAATCTGTATAAAAGATCAAGAAAATTTACATCTTTGTAAAAATGGTCAAAGTGTCTTACATCCTAATTTCTTTTGCACTGTATTTAAGCTGTTATTGTAGCACACCTTTTCAGGAAACTCTGGTTGTTACTGTTGATATATTGTCCAGCTGCCTGCTCAAAATGTTGTTTGTAGATGACCAAGACTGCTTGCTCAGGCCAATTCTGTTTCTGTGCCAATTGAGGATTTAGTTTGACCCTGAGTATAACTTCGATGCCCCCGTTCAATGATTAAGACCATCTATCTCCAATATTACCTGTCTCTATCTCTACTTCATAAAACTAATCTGAGTCTCCAAGCTCACCTTCTCCATCGCTATTGGCTTACTTCCCAAGCTCCATTCTTTTAAAAAAAAATTTTGTTTATGGGATGTTGGCAACACTGGCAATGCCAACATTTATTGCCCATTCCTAATTTCCCTTGAGAACTATGGCAGTCATGTGGTGTAGGCTTCTTCCTTGAACAGAGGCCCGAACAATCTCCATCCACCACTACTCTCCTCCATCTGGCTGAACTTGTTCTCACGCTGAACAATTTCTCCTTCAACTCCTCTCACTTCCTCCAAATAAAAGGTGTGGCTATGGGTACCCGCATGGGCCCCAGCTATGCCTGTCTCTTTATGGGGTACGTGGAACATTCCTTGTTCCAGTCCTACTCCGGCCCCCTTCCACAACTCTTTCTCCGGTACATCGATGATTACTTCGGTGTTGCTTCATGCTCTCATCGGGACTTGGAAAAATTTATTAATTTTGCTTCCAATTTCCACCCCTCCATCATTTTCACGTGGTCCATCTCTGACACTTCCCTTCCCTTCCTTGACCTCTCTGTCTCAATCTCTGGTGATAGACTGTCCACCAATATCCATTACAAGCCTACCGACTCCCACAGCTACCTCGACTACAGCTCCTCACACCCCACTTCCTGTAAGGACTCCATCCCATTCTCTCAGTTCCTTCGCCTCCGTCGCATCTGTTCTGATGATGCTACCTTCAAAAACAGTTCCTCTGACATGTCCTCCTTCTTCCTTAACCGAGGTTTTCCACCCACGGTCGTTGACAGGGCCCTCAACCGTGTCCGGCCCATCTCCCGCGCATCCGCCCTCACGCCTTCTCCTCCCTCCCAGAAACATGATAGGGTCCCCCTTGTCCTCACTTATCGCCCCACCAGCCTCTGCATTCAAAGGATCATCCTCCGCCATTTCTGCCAACTCCAGCATGATGCCACCACCAAACACATCTTCCCATCACCCCCCCTGTCGACATTCCATAGGGATCGTTCCCTCCGGGACACCCTGGTCCACTCCTCCATCACCCCCTACTCCTCAAACCCCCCCCAGGCACCACCCCATGCCCACGCAAAAGATGTAACACCTGCCCCTTCACTTCCTCTCTCCTCACTGTCCAAGAGCCCAAACACTCCTTTCAAGTGAAGCAGCATTTCACTTGTATTTCCCCCAACTTAGTCTACTGCATTTGTTGCTCCCAATGTGGTCTCCTCTACATTGGAGAGACCAAACGTAAACTGGGCGACCGCTTTGCAGAACACCTGCGGTCTGTCCGCAAGAATGACCCAAATCTCCCTGTCGCTTGCCATTTTAACACTCCACCCTGCTCTCTTGCCCACATGTCTGTCCTTGGCTTGCTGCATTGTTCCAGTGAAGCCCAACGCAAACTGGAAGAACAACATTTCATCTTCCGACTAAGCACTTTACAGCCTTCCGGACTGAATATTGAATTCAACAACTTTAGGTCTTGAACTCCCTCCTCCATCCCCACCCCCTTTCTGTTTCTTCCCCCTTCCATTTGTTTTTTTCAATAAATTATATAGATTTTTCTTTTCCCACCTATTTCCATTATTTTTAAATATTTTAAAATCTTTTATGCTCCCCCCACCCCCACTAGAGCTATACCTTGAGTGCCCTACCATCCATTCTTAGTTAGCACATTCGTTTAGATAATATCACCAACTTCAACACCTATGTGTTCTTTTGTTCTGTTGTCTGTGACATCTTTTGATGATCTGCTTCTATCACTGCTTGCTTGTCCCTACAACCACACTCCCCCACCACCCCCCTCCACTCTTCCTCCTCCCCCCCCCCCTCCCCCGCCAAAAAAAACCTTAAACCAGCTTATATTTCACCCCTTCCTTGGATTCACCTAGTTCCTAGTTCTGTTAAAGGGTCATGAGGACTCGAAATGTCAACTCTTTTCTTCTCCGCCGATGCTGCCAGACCTGCTGAGTTTTTCCAGATAATTCTGTTTTTGATGTGGTGTAGGTACACCCACAGTGCTGTTAGGGAGGAAGCTCTCGGACTTTGGCCCAGCAACAGTGAAGGAACAGCGATATAGTTCCAAGTCAGCATGGTGTGTGGCTTGGAGGTGAACTTTCAGGTGGGTTGTATTGCCTTGTATCTACTCTCCTTGTCCTTCTAGGTGGTAGAAGTCTTGGTGAGTTGTTGCAGTGCATCTTGTATACGGTACACACTGCTGCCACTGTTTGTTGGTAGTGGTGGAAGTGAATGTTGAAGGTGGTGGATGGAGTGCCGATCAAGGAGGCTGCTTTGCCCTGGATGGTGTTGTGTGTTGGAGCTGCACTCATCCAAGCAAGTGGAGAGTATTCCATCACACTCCTAACTTGTGCCTTATAGATGAAGACATGCTTTGGAGAGTCAGGAGGTGAGTTACTTGGTCCAGAATTCCCAGCCTCTGACCTGCTTTTGTAGCTACAGTATTTATATGGCTGGTTCAGTTCAGTTTCTGGCCAATGGTAACCCCCAGGATGTTGATAGCGGGTGATTCAATGATAGTAATGCAATTGAATGTCAATGGGAAATGGTTAGATTCTCTCTTGTTGGAGACGGTCATTGCCTGGCACTTGTGTGGCATGAATGTTACTTGCCACTTATCAGCCCAAGCCTGAATATTGTCCAGGTCTTGCTGCATCTGAACACGGACTGCTTCAGTATCTGAGGGGTCATGAATGTTGCTGAGCGTTGTGCACTCATCAGTGAACATCCCAAATTCTGACTATGATGGAGGGAAAGTCATTGATGAGGCAGCTGAAGATAGTTGGGCCTAGGGCACTACCCTGAGGAACTCCTCCGGTGATGGCCTGGAACTGAGGTGATGGTCCTCCAACAACCACAAACATCTTCCTTTGTGCTAGGTATGAATCCAAGCACTGGAGAGTTTTCCCCTGATTCCTTTTCTACGCAAACTCTAACTCATCCAGAACTCTACCATTCAATCTGCATGATGTCTCACTCACCAGATGGATGGTGGAAGAGGATATAAGTGTAGTTTCTTTCTTAATGTTCTTGGTATAGTGTTTACCGTGTCACGCATGCATCTAACCATGCAAAAGGATAGATAATCTCCAGATATATAGTAAATACTTTGTCCCTTCCCCTGTGTTTAAGGAAGAATTACATTCTATAAAGTACTTCATGCTTCTAGCCATAAAACAAAGGGAGCTATCTCCACACTGATTTGGTATTACTCATCACTTTTCCATTTTCTGCTTTATGTATCATTTTGTATGTAAAGGACTATCTTTCTTTTAAGTTTCTCTAATGACATTCTTCAAATGCTGTATATTATTAATATGGGGCCATTTGAATATAGTTAGATTTTCCCTCATATCACTGCTGGGTAAACTCGCTGGGTTTGCACAATGTTCCTCTAGTTTCCACGTTCTGCTGTAAGTGTATAATAATAGCATTGGCTGATGATTATTGCCACATTATTAAGTTAGAAATAAAAACAGAACATGCTGGATAAACTCAGCAGGTCTGGCAGCATCTGTGGAGAGAGAAACGGTTAACGTTTTGAGTCCGTGTGACTTCTTCAGAACTAAAAAGTTGAAATGTGATGGATATTTTAAGAGCGGGTGGAGCAAGATAAAAAGCGAGGGATAGGTGGAAGCTAAGGAGAGATTGACAAAGATGTCATGGACACAAGACAAAGTTAATGATAGTGGTAAAGACTAAAGAAGGTGCTGATAGTGGCATAAAGGTAAAACTGAATAACGTGTTAATAGAACAAAAACAAGTGACGGCTCTGTGGGGATTGGGGAAAAGGGATAAAAATAAATTTTAAAAATTCAATTAAAAAAAAAATGGATTTAAAAAGGGGTAAAGGTGGAGGAGCGAGTTCATGATCTGAAATTGTTGAACTGTATGTTAAGTCTGAAAGGCTGTAAAAGTGCCTAATTGGAAGATGAGGTGCTGTTCCTCCAGTTTGTGTTGGGCTTCACTGGAACATCGCAGCAGGCCAAGGATGGACATGTGGGCATGAGAGCAAGATGGTGTGTTGAAATGGCAAGTGACAGGAAGGTCTGGGTCATGCTTGCAGAATGAGCGAAGGTGTTCCGCAAAGTGGTCACCCAGTCTGTGTTTAGTCTCCCCAATGTAGAGGAGACCACATTGGGAGCAGCGAATACAGTAGACCAAATTGAAGGAGGTGCAAGTGAAGCACTGCTTCACCTGAAAGAAGTGTTTGGGGCTTTGGACAGTGAGGAGGGAGGATGTAGAGGGCAGGTGTTGCACCTTTTGCGATTGCATGGGAAGGTGCTGTGGGAAGGGGATGAGGAGTTGGGGGTAATGGAGGAGTGGAGTTATGAGTTCTGTTCCTGTGGTCTAGGATCCTGCTTTGTAAATAGCGGGTGTTAATGATCTTTAATAGAATAAGGAATGCTTCATTGAAAAATATTCTGTTAAAATAACCCCTAAGTGAAAATATTTAGTCCTTGCTATTGAACGAATTTCCTTGAAGTTGCCCGTTCGCACAAAGTTGCTGGTTTGGGTCTCCTTGACAACAGAGCCACCCTGCTGTCATTGATGAAATAGAGCTGCCTGCTTTCCAGATTGGCTTCATTCATAATAATAGGCACTGCAATTTTAAACTGGCTTTGGAGCCAGCGCAGATCAATAGGACCCTGCAAAGCAGGGTCTGGCTGTTCCAACACCTGTTGGACATTGAGTTTTTTGTTAAAAATAATCATTATTTGAATCTTGTAAACACCTGATTCATCTCTTGAATGTTTTGGCCGTCGGCTGGAATATTTTAAGTCTGCAAGGGTCACTAACTTTAAGGTGGCATTCAATGCTTTTAAAGAGAACACTCACTCTTTTTCTAAAATTGCTTTGTCAATCATTGAATGATGACGAATGCATTTCCTGTTGGTTGACTTTGAAGTGACAGTAGTGTATCTGTGGCTTCGCCTGCTTACTTGGAAATCAGCAAAGAAAGAAGTATTTGCAGAGCAGAGGTTTTTTGAGGGGTTGCGCGAGAGAGGATAAATGTAGATATTTCAACTTCCCTGACTGAATCTACTCTGTGATTTACCTTTTATTCTCTAAGCTACCAGGTTATCTAAATGTTAAACTGCATATCTTGTGTGCAGATTGACTGATGTGTCTATATTGCCTCAAGACAACATGCCTGACATGGAGCAACAGGGGTATTTGAAATGTGTACTGTTGGAATTGACTTTTCACCTTGCACAATAAATGGAATGCTATGAGCAAAAGGAAGACAGATGATTGGCACTTCAAATTTGTCAATCATTTGGAATTCCAAGGGACAGTCACCTTCTCTGTCATAGGAGCCTCCACTACACGTCGTTGGAGTTCCAGTATGAATTCTCCTGAAACTGTAATACACAACTTTGTCACATCCGGGTTTGACTATTCTGCTCTCCTTTCTGGGCTTCCATCCTTCACCCTCATAAACTCCAACCTATCCAAAGGTTTGTGTGCACATCCTGTCATTCTCATCCATTACTTCAATTTGCCTGATCTGCTTTGGCTGCCTACCATCCAACGAGTAAAATGTAAAATTGCTGTCTGTATCCATAAATTCTTACTTGCTCTCGCCCAGTTCTGTCCCTGCAATTTCGTCCAAACTTTGACATCAGCCTCCTATGTCTTGTAAGGACACTAGGGCTGTTACCCTGCTGAGAGTATTTATTGAGCAGCAGACAATTCCTTAAACCCTCACCTCAACATTTCACTGGAGAACTATTTGGGTATTACACCCAGTCTATACCGAAGAGTGATTGATACCTAAATTTGACTCATTGTAATGTCTTGTATAAACCAGTTGGATTATCTTAGTAATTAAACTATGAATTTACCATGAGGATACTCACAAGCTGCTGAGGAATTAATTATCCTTTATTAAATATTGTTTCATGAAGAAGGTGCATTCATGAAACAATAATATCAACCTCAGTCATAATTAGCACTGAAAACATTGAGCATGCAAAATAGTAGTGGGTACAGTGGATTTACGGTTGGAGAAATTTATAGGATTTATGAGATCTTGTCTTTGGATTTTATCTGTTGTGATTTAAGATTCAAGGTTTTGGAGTTAGCCTCCTTTAGGAGAGGGCAGGTAGAGGGAAAAGTTAGTTCAATGCTGCTCTGCTCTATCTTTTGCTTTGTAGATTAAAAATCCTGCTTTTTTGAGAGGTATGTCATCTGATTTTTTGATTTGTGAATTTTCTGCTCTTAGCTTGAGGATTTTGGAATTTTTTCCCCCCAGTTTACCTGATGAGTGATTCTTCAGTGAATATTGGGTTGACCAGGTGTTCTCTGACATGGATTATTTCCTAAAGTACATCAGTTTTAGCTTAAGACTTGTATTGATATGGGGAAGCCGTGTACTTGGCTGAGATAGAAGTGATCATCCTCTTCTCAGGTCAGATTTGGTGATTTCCTACAACAGTGAGAGATACTTAATTTGCTGCAAATGAAAGAGAGCCAGAAAGTCTGGGCTTCACCCAAAGAATGCAAGGGGTTGAGGATAGGGAGAGATTTATGATAGTTAAAATCTTTGCTCAAAATAAATACCTTTCTCACAAGATATTTATAGTTTGGTTTCTTGATACAGGTTCAAAGGCAGGTGCATCCAACCCTCTCAGCAAAAGAAGATGCCCTCTTTTACATAGAAGAATTGATTCTCCAGTTATTAAATATGCTCTGTGTTGCACAACCGCGGACTGTTCAAGATGTGGAGGTAAGAATGATGGTGTTTTGTATTTGTATTTTTCCCATATTAAAAATGAATTGCATCCATCAATGGTGTTCGTGTTCTGCACAATTTTAAGTCCATGTTAATGATTAAGTTGCTAAATTGGAAAAAGGGGCAAATTGATTTGTGATAAAACTGATATGTGAATCAAAATAGTTGCCCTTATTATGGTGAGGCTTTTACACGATAGCTAGATTGACTCCAAGATATGTTGTAAAGTGATTTCCAATGTAAAATATAACCTTTCTTGGGTTGGTTTTACGTTGGCAGTGATTGATGCATACCAGTACATGGGAATGGACAATGATGTGTGTCATCTCTCCTTGAGTATTTCTCATATTAAGTGGGTTGCAGCAATAGCTCTTAATTGAAACAAGAGCGGCTGAACCTGCATACATATTTGAACATAGTGACTTGCATCTCCAGAAGCAAAGTACTCCAGTACTATGCTAATTGATCCTTGTGTCTGATTCTTTTCATCTATCAGCAGCTAATAGAATTCAGTCTGACAGTGTAAATGTACTGAATAGAATGTGTATAGTATTAATGTGCTCTGAATTGCATATTCCAATTTCACATCAGTATAAGATGTTGAGGCAAATTTCATTCTAGTATGAATTTAGAGTAGAATTGTCCAACCTTTTTGCATGGGGGTGGGGGACACATTTCAATTTTTTTCTCACTGAAAGGGCTAATGAGCAAACTTTGGCAAGATGAGGTTTGGAATAAAATTAAACATGATTTTTTAAAAAAACAATCAATTTCAAAGCAATAAATTGATCAGTTTTTAAAAAAAGAGTAATTAATAAAAATGGCTGTTAAAAAGTTCAAAGCTGCACAGTTAATCTTTTTTGCCTTTCTGCTTAAGAAGCAGAGCTAGAGAGAGAGACTAGGCCCCAAGCCCTGGTCACCAGGGAAGGGGTAGGGACTGCGGCCAAGCTAAAGAGTTGGGTTTAACTAACATTGACCTTGCATTCACCTCTGGTGACACACACTCCGTGCTGGCGGAATTCATACGAAAGTAGGGTTTGGAAGTGGTTTGCCGTTCAGCCTGGGTTCTCCTTCTCTCCTGGCCTGCTTTGTGGATAGGTTTTTGGGGAGGAAGGAGTAGGAGGAGAGAAAGGGTTTGTGTGTGTGTGTGTGTGTCTGGCTCACTCGCACTGACACATCACCTCACTTGCACGGACATAGCCATCTGCTCTCTCACACTCACTCATGCAGACTCACTCACTCCCTGCCCGGGTCCGTGAAATTTGGACAGTTTACTGCTGAGAAGGTACTCTAGATGCTGTGAAGAGATGCACTTTCTCACTCCGCCCTGTCTGATGTTCCAGCCGCCCCTGGGTGGAGGGTTGGGTGGGCATTGTTGCTGCGACTCTACTGTTCCTTGTGGCCTCTCCGGTCTGCTCTGCCATCTTGATGCCTGTGTTCCTTTAGGGGGCTCGCACCTGTGTCGGAAAGTGAGAGAGAAAGGGGCACAAGGCAGAGAGAGTCCAGACTATGAGAACAAAAGAGAAGCCACTTCTCCAATCAGAAACTGTTTCTCTCCTGCAGTTGCTGCTAGCAGGCTCACTGGTGAGCCTATCAACAGCAAATGCAGGAGAGAAATGTCCTTTGATTGAAGGAGCAGCTGTTTGTAGAATCTTTCACTGAATTTAGCCATAGTTTGAACAGTGAGTCCGCAGACCAGAAACAGAGGCTTGGCAGGCCAGATTGTGGCCCAGAGGGCTGTAGGTTGGGCAAGCCTAGTTTGAAGCAAGTGAAACATGAACTCCAATGTGTGATATCTTAAGATCCAGCTCAAATTAACTAATTTAGGAGTCTAGAAATCTGTGGTATTTTATTTCAATTTCTGATACCTACAAATTTCTGGTAACTTTTTTTAAATAAAAAAGATTAGTTTGTCATTTAAAATGTTTTATTTTGAAGCTTCCTGTTTGCATAAAATTTGGGGAAAAAAATGAAATTCTATGTAAAGATTTCATCCAAAGAGGTTTAAAAAAACAACTTAGTACTACTTCATGGATATTTGAAATAAGTTAGCCGTCATAAGAGATGAGATATTTCTTTGAAGGTTAAGGAAAGAAGAAAGCAGATAATTGCAGGTAAAATTACTTTAAAAAAACCCTCAAAATTATAACTTCAAAAGGACTAAGTTGGATATTAACTGGGTAACTGAGCAAAAAAATAGTATTTCTGGTTGTTTTTGTCCCAGAGCAAAACAAAGAACATAAAATGGATGGCTTCCTCATGGTTCACTTGGTAAATATGCTGTAATTTGTAGAATGGAGCCATATAAATGATCAGGGCCCCTGGTTCAGTCCCTACTCTGCACTGAGTTAACTGATCTCTGGTTAATGATTGATTATAGGTTTTCAGTACATCCACTTCACAGAATCATTACAGCGCAGAAGGAGGCCATTCAGCCCTCATGTCTGCACCAGCTGTCTGAATGATCAATTCACTTGGTGCCATTCTCCCACTCTTTGTAACATTGCACATTCTTCCTTTTCAGCTAACAGTCAAATTCCCTTTTGAATGCTTCGATTGAATCTGCTACCACCACACTCTCAGGCAGTGCACTCTTGGCCTTAACCACTCGCTGTGTGAAAAAGCTTTTTCTCATATCGCTTTTGCTTCTTTTGCCAATTACTTCAAATCTGTGCTCTCTTGTTCTTGATCCTTTCACGAGTGGGAACAGTTTCTCCCTATCTACTCTTTCCAGATCCCTCACGATTTTGAACACCTCTACCAAGTCTCCTCTCTTCAGGAAAACAGACCCAGCTTCTCCAATCTATCTTCATAACTGAAGTAAACGTCTTGAGTAGGAATCAAGATAATTGGGTCATAGGGGATGCAGACACTCTTGAGTTGCAAATAACCTTAGGGTACTAGTACTTATATTATCTTAAGCTTACTGTGCTCCCATTTCCTGCAGTGATACACCAATATGGGAAAGATTGCCCAAATGGCTAAGCTGCTGCAGCAGTTAGCAGGATGCTCTGAATAGGATGTTGCCCAGATCATTATCCTCAATTGATAGGCATGGTTTTCATAAGGGTGTATTGGAATTACTTATCCCATTCCGGTCATAAATGCTTTTGATGATCTGATAGTTGAAGTTTAGAATCTGGTTCTATGAAAGAATAGATTTTTAATAAGTCTTATAGCCTTGGAACTAGTTGGATTTTGTTCCTGTGCTAACACATTTTATCTGCCATGTACAGACTGTCATGAAAAAATGTAATAATTTCTGCCACTCCTCTTTATGTTCCGCTTTTCCTCTGTCAGTGGTACAAACAAGTTTACTAAACAGCAGTAGGTCTGTTTGTTAATCCTTTATGTTAGAGTAGGGGTTCTCAACCGGGACCTGCAAAAATGTTTTCAAGGGGTCTGCCAGATCAGCATTTTTCAAGAATAAAATCCCATCCTGCAACAAAGAAAAGTGAGACTGATCACTACCAATGTCAGTGGCGCCTCATTCTTTACGAAGAATAATATCACCAAATCGACTTTTTTTTGACACCCAAAAAAGTGTAGAGTTTAATTCAGTGCACCGATGTGAGATTGGACCGATGTACTGCTGCTGCCAGAGCTGATGTTGGAGGAGAGGAGATCCTGTCCTTTTTCTTGACAGTTGTCAGCAAGCTTTTTTCCTAGCAGAATGTGTGGTGAGTTGTCTCTAGTTTTAAATCTGATAAGCAGAGTATCAGGTCAGTGGAGTTTGATGTCAGTTTTGTGGGATAAATGCACCAAGTATTAATCAGAGTGTTGATGCATGTTTGGCCGATTTCACCATTCTCTCGCTGGTGTTTGTCTGTGGCAGTTGTTTACAAAGTTGAGCATGAGCTTATCAGACCGTCAACTATCAGGAACTCGCACTCTTGGATCGGAGTCCCAGTTCTGCAGTGTGGCCAACCATGGAAGTTGACCTTTTATGTGTAAACATGTTGGCCATGGAAGTTGACCTTTTATGTGCATCTAAGCTGTAGTGAGCCTGCAGCTTAGGTGCACATCATATAACCATTTTTGGAGCTAAGCCAAGCATTTGTAATGATGCCTAGCTGATAGATTCACCTCAGCAGGTTCTGTTTACACATGCTGAATGGTAGTGAAAACTTTGTTTGATTGGCAACTTTATGAAGTTGTACTAAGTTATTCTTCCTTTGGTTTTTCGATGCCTGTTTGTTTATTTGGACAAGAGTAAGAGGTGTTAGGATTAAATCTTTTGTCATTAAAACTGTGAATGGCTATGTTTGAGTGACACTTTTGTGAGGTTGTAAGATGAACAGTTTTTTTTAAAGGAAATTTTCAAAGCCTCTTTGAATATTATGTCAATGTCAGGATAATTTCAAAGACTTGCCAAACTTGCCAATGGCTTATTGGTTCTAAACATAGTGGATACTGGAGCAGTGGGTATGGAGGATGCGTGGGAGCAAAGGAAGGGGTTTGGAGGGGGCATGGAGGTAATGGCAGATGTATGGAAGGGGCATGGAGATTGAGGTTGGAGGGGGAGTGGGGTTATGAAGGGGATATGGGAGGCATGGAGGGGGTATGGGACAAAAGGGATTGAGGGAAGTTGGGGGGGGACGTTGAGGGGTGAGGGCTGGAGGGCCTAACAACCATGTACAGGACTGGGATGATATCTCAGTAAATGGAGGTGGCCCTTCTAACCTGCCAGCTTCTCCATCTGTCCACCTCTGTGCCCACCTCAGGTCTGCCTCTGGAGGTGGCAGGCCTGACTCTAGCCACACCTGACACCTGGAGATCAAAATACTGATTGAGTGGGCTGATTTTTGGAAGTCGAAACCTGGGTGTTGGGAGATGGACGTGGTTCCTGAACTGAGAGCGAAAATCCAGCCCTATGACTCAAGGGGGGACTCAGAAGCAAAAAGGTTGAGAAACACTGTACCAGTGTACTTTTGCTTATATGGCACATAGTCTTGAGTTCAGAATTAAGAAACCTTCTGAAGTCACCTTTCCAAATGATGTGCACACACTCACTAATTTAAGTATCAGTAGACGGAATCAAATTAATTCTAATTGTCACCTATATTCTTTACCATAATGGAGGGAACCTGTCTGATGGTTAATGGAAATCGGTAAAAATTGCAGCTCTTAAAATTTTGCACAAATGCTACAGCAATAAATTAACCACAGGAATAAAGACAAGCAGAATACACAAAAAAAACCTTTCTCTAGGGACAAAGTTTTATTTATGTTGGATGAGAGTAAACTAAGTAATAAGGAGACATATCACACAGGGCAGTATTCTGCAAGGGTTCTGGCGAGCAACTGAGACATGGTTAACTGAAGTTTCACTAGTTAGTTTAGCAGATGGATTTCTGTATATGTACTGATGACCAAATGTCCTATATCAAAACTTAATACTGAGATTTGTTTGTACTTTGTGAACACTTAGTAATGCTGCTCAGTTATATGTTCTGGTTATAGAGTCTGTGGACATTATTTAATTAATTTTTGATTTTGGAGAATGTTAAGATTTACTGCAGTCGGATAAATATTGGTGAAAGTTTTTAAGGGCATTGTGAATTTTGATCATGAGCAGTAGAACTTGACCTGTGATATTATTTAAGCTGACATTCTTCATGTGTTATTCAAGGTGGATACATTTATTTTCCTTTTCCTCTTAGGAACGTGTTCAGAAAACTTTCCCACACCCAATTGACAAATGGGCTATTGCTGATGCACAGTCTGCTATTGAGAAACGCAGACGGAGGAATCCTCTTCTTCTACCAGTGGATAAAATACATCCTATATTAAAGGTGGAAGTTTGTTTTGATCTATGCTTATGTACTTGACAGTGTGTTATATTGTTAAAATAATGCTTAAATGCCACTTTGATTGGCAAATGACTGAATTTAGGAATTTTTTGGGGGTCATGGAATGTTTGACCAACTTGAAATGTCTTTAATCTTCTTAAATGTGAATTAATTCCTTAACCTGACATTGTTTAGCTCCATGGAAGGTAGACATGATTGTAAATAGGTGGATTTGAATTTGAGGAAAGTTTCATTTTCCCCTGTCAGTGGTATGCACCTTCAGTTGAGTCTAATCGCATTTTCAGGCTTTCCTGCCTATCAATCTGTTAGACGTTTTTCTGTCCTTATATCCTGAGCTGTATTGTAATTGGACTTCAGATACACAATGACCACCTTATGATATTACCGTGCCCATATTATGGTGGGTAAGGACATACAAGTATGCATTATTGACATCATTATGTGTAGTTTAAAAATAATTTCCAATTAACAAAGCACCCAGCTATATAATTAGCAGGAAGTTGTAAAGTTTGTCTTATGGGGTTGAAGAATTCTAGGGAGCAATTTTCATGATGGTGGGGATATTGGCACCAGGGGTGGTATTCTGGGGAGCTGTATTTGGTTTTCATTTTCTACGTTCAGTTTTGTTTGGCTGACCTTTCTGGGAGCAGTATGTGGTGGGCTGTTAGGACTTGATGCAGCTTCTTGTTTGTCCTTCTCTGGGCAATGTGTTTTCCTGAACTGCCTCATAGTAAGGAAATACATCCTGCCATTTGCAATGAGAACTCTACTGTTGTTTAATCCTTTGGTGAAAGGTCACATTCACAGAATAGTTCATGAGAACTTCTGTAGTTATCCAGAGACCTGGACTAATAATCAAGAGATGTTGGTTCAAACCCCACCATGCTAGCTGATGGAATTAAATTCTGTTAACTAAATAAATCTGGAATAAAAAGTTAGCATTAATAATGGTGACCGTGTAACTACTGGATTGTCATTAAAAAAAATGCCTCTGGTTCATTGATGCCGTTTTAGGGAATGAAATCTGCTTACCCAGTCTGGCATATATGTGACTCCAAACCCACAAAAATGTGGTTGATTTTTAGCTGTCCTCGGGAAATGATCTAGCAAACCATTCATTTGTCAGAAAGGGCAATTAGGGATGGGAAATAACTGATTGCACACCCCAGTGACAGGTATTCAGGGGAAAATGAAATTTTTGTCAAAATCAAATCTACCTATTTACAATCATGTTTACCTTCTATGGAGCTAAACAATGTCAGATTATGGAATTAATTCACATTTAACAAGATTAAAGACATTTCCAGTTGATCAGTTAATGGGTTTATCAGTGATGCCCTCATCCCATGAATGATTAAAAAGAAAAATCTTGACCAGGGTCAATGTTTTAAAAAACAATGGAGTTAGGTTTGAGTGGTGTGCATGTGAATGCACAAAGCATTCAAATCAAATTAAGCCATTAATAATTGTGGCTTGGATTAAAAAAATGTAACAGCGATGTTACTTAGGTTTGTGAACTTAATATTCCTAGTTCTAACATTATCAAGGGAAATTGGGAGTGGGGAGAAAGAGTTATAAGGTAGTGGTGTAGTAAAAGTTTCTATTATTACTAGAATACAAGAAGGTCCAGGAGTTGTATTAAGACAGAATCACTGCATAAGGTGTTAAGAATTAGGAATGGATATCGCACAATTCTTTAGCGTGAAATAGAGATGAACAATAAAGGCCAGTGGTGCCGGTGATTCCCACATTCCAGGGATGACTCTTAGTAAATGTATACACATTGGAGCATTAACATTTGCTATTATATTCAAATTTATTCAACACATTGATGGCAAAGCCACAGTTACAGCAATGCATGCATCTTTGGATACTCATTATATGAAGGGCATTAGATTCATGGAAAAGATTCATGAGAATTATACCAGGTATGAAAGGCTGTTGGCATAAAGAAGTGAAAAGATTGGTGGTGCTTCAGTAATCAGAGAAGTTTAAGGATGAATTTCATTGAGGCTTTCAAAACTACAAAAGGGTTTTTAGGGGCAAATAAAGATCAACTAATGGACCCTAACTATCTGTTTAAACTCAACTGTGTTAATTTATGTATTCTCCAACAGCTAATGAGTTGGTAATTAAAGAGCATAAATTTAAAATCACCACCAAAATAGTAAAGGGAGAAGTCAGAAAGTTTGGAAAAAGAGCTTTCCACATGAGTAACCCTCCCCGAATGGAAGCAGAATCCATAGTCTTTAAAATGTGAATTTGCTAAACGTTTGACAAAGAAAAACAATATGGTTAGGCGATAGAGCATGAATGGATTACTATTTCAGGGAGTTAATGCAAGTAATTGCATAAATAATTGTGGGTTGTCAATTAGTTTAAGTGTCTTTTTGTTGGTCTCGTGTTTATTTTCTTGAGCTTTAAAGATCCAAAAACAAATTAAGATTTAACCAATTTTTCAATTACAATTCTTCCCCCCCCCACCCCACCCCCTCCGAACCCAACCTCTCCCTCATCTTTGACAGTTAAAAATAAAAACAGTCCTGATGATCTAAACGTTTTTATTTCCACTTATAATTGATTGCCTTGTTTAAATTTTATGTAACATTTTTTTTGTTCGCAGGATGTGTTAGGTTATAAAGCAGATTATCAGGTTTCCCTTTACATTGTGGCTGTGCTGGAGTATATTTCAGCTGACATTCTAAAGCTGGCTGGAAACTATGTGGGCAATATCCGACACTATGAAATTTCACAGCAGGACATTAAAGTGTCCATGTGTGCAGATAAGGTAAGCATTGATTTGCTATCCCAATGCTATAGATTATAACATCATAAAATCTAATAACCATTATTACTGCTGATAAATAAGTGCCATGGAGGGTAGTTTTGTCCATTACTCTCATTTTAATTCAATTTTTTATTATAATGTTATTATTGTTTATTTATAGAAACTGTGACATTTCTTTTCTCAGTATTTTAAAGAGCTCAAACTCCATTGCATTTTCAATACAATTAATAAAAGATTGTTCAAAGATTAAATACTTGTAGTACAGGAGGAAGTATTTTTCTTAAGATCAGTGCTTAAAACCTCCAAGCACTTAGTAGCGTTGTTTAAGAAGTTCTTTATTATCCTTCTCTATTATCTTGGTTTTGTTCAATAACTTGCTGGTTTGTCGAATCTTGCTGTGTTGCTAAGCACATGCGGATACTTGGGCACATGCACAGACGCAATTTGGCAGGTATAAGTCTGTGATTCAGATGCAGTCTCCAATTTGAGTCTCAGGTTGCATACATAAGATTAGATTTATATGGTGATGTCTTTTCCAGACATTTTTAATAACCAATTTTACGGATACATTGCAATTTTTGTTGGAGTTTTTAAAAATGTTTTATAATTTCTAGCTATAGGAAAAAAGAAGCATTAGGCCCATTTGGTTAGGGTTAATATCTATGATATATTTACTTTCATAAATACAAGATTGTTTCTGTATTTAAAGTGCTGATACTGAAAGCAACATCAGCCTAGGGGCCAGAAATATACAGGTGGTATAGAAAGCATGCTTAAAAATAATAATTTTATTTAACCATTCAACTGTGGAACATTTCTTTTAATTGATAAAATTCCTGAAAAAGCCTTTTGACTTAATTTGGGCATAGCATTGCTTTTCCAAAAGCTAATTTACTGCTTTAGAAACATAATAACCCTTTATATACAGAACCATTCTGGAAAAATATTGTCCAGTGTAGCCTCAATGGTCTGTAGAGATGTACTAACGCAGACACTTGGCAGCAGTAGCAATAGCACTATAGGAGTTGAAGGCTTTCCATAGAAAGAAAGTAAAGGAACCTATTGCTTTCAAGAGAGAAAGTAGTGTGCTTGGAAAAATCAATAGAACTTCTGTTTAGTTTAGAGAACTTAAGCAGTCTTAATAGCTACTTATCCAGTGACATAGTTCTTGAGCTCTAAGCAAAATGACAAGGGTATGCATGGATAAAGAAGGATCTGCAATAAATTCTTGTGAACCAGAAACAAAAGAAGATATAAGGACATGCTGAAGGTGTAACCTCAGTGCCATTAATACTTTAGAGAAAGACTGAACCAGATCACTGCCAAAGTTAATTTAGTATGATGATGCAACCACTTCTGGATCCATAAACATTTGATTATAATAGACTTCAGCAGAAAACTTTGTAGCTGTCAATTTGGCTCATGAATAATAGAAAGTCAGCAATTTTCCTGCTCTTGATTATGATTGATCAGTCCCTGCTGGAAAGTGCATGTGTTGATATCATCTTAGGACAAGACTGGGGTTACCTTTGTGATGACCATTCCACAGTTGAAAAATCACTCTTAACCCAGGTTCTTTTGTAAAGAGTAACTTCTCTTGAATAAGGCACCTGGCAGCTGTGAAGTGTGTTCCAATATAAATTACTTTGAGGGAAAAAGGAGTAAGGAAAGAAATGGGGAGGAAAGTTGAAGAATTAAATAGAAATGGATATTAAAAATATACTACAGAAAATAGAGATAAAATGCTAAACCATTAGAGTTTAGGTTCAGTTTCAGAAATTATAGCTCCAGCCTGAAGGTCAGCCATTAGGAAGTACAGACATTTTGAACATTTAAGCCTTGCACTGCACTCCTGGCCAGCCATCCTTCACCTTTGGTAAGCTTGAGCTCAAACAAAATTCTGCTACCCATATCAACTGCTGCACCTTGTCCTGCTCACCCATCACCCCTATGCTCACTGACCTACAATTATTCCCAGTCCCCTAAACTTAAGGCCTTGTTTCTTACTATTTTCTGTAGTATATTTTTAATATACATTTCTATTTAATTCTTCAACTTTCCTCCCCATTTCTTTCCTTACTCCTTTTTCCCCCAAAGTAATTTATATTGAAACACATTTCACAGCTGCCAGGTGCCTTGTTCAAGAGAAGTTACTCTTTACAAAAGAACCTGGGTTAAGAGTGATTTTTAAACTGTGGAATGGTCATCCTCCATGCTGATCCTCCAATTATGGCTCCTTGGGCATCCAGCTCCTTTTACCCCACCAGTGGCAGGTGTGCTTTCACTTAGCCTAATCCCCATGCTCTGTTACTCCTAATAACTCCACTGGCTAAGCATCGATTTTTGCCTTATGTGAAACTTCTTGGGATAATTTTCTAAATGCAAATTATTGTAATTTTATCAAAGCTAGTGTTATCTATGATTCATCTTACTACTTCAACAATAATAAGAAAAACCAACAGAAGGAAACAAAACGATTTTGCAGCAGTTTATAATGGTTTGATGGTTAAAAGGGTATACTGATGGCGAGGGTTATTTACTAAGCATTTTCTGAAAAATGAACCAGAAGATTAAGTACAGCATTTTTGACAATTTATTTGATTAATACATTTTGCAGTATAATGGAAAAGACCACCCAGGGTTAGTGTGACCAACAATCAAATCAGTGCTCAGTCTGTGGTTAGTCATTCTAGAATGAGTTTTTATCTCAGAGATGTTATCACTCTTCGTGATGTTTTGTTGGGAAAACCTGACCCTGTACAGATTGTGAGAATGGAGTGTTTTTTAATATATTCAGGGAATATTGTGTTATTCTGTAAAGAAGGCTGTCTGTGTGTGTGTGTGTGTGTGTGTGTGTGTGTGTGTGTGTGTGTGTGTGTGTGTGTGTGTGTGTGTGTGTGTGTGTGAGAGATGAAAGGGGTAAAGGTAAATTACAGTTACTGTGCATAGCTGCTGAGGTTCAGAGAGCTAAAGATAGCTATTGAGTTGGATAGCTGTCGAGCTGTTAAGCTGCAGATGGCTGGAGCTGTTGAGAAGTCTTGGGCTGTAGCAAGCAGTTTGATTCTGAAGTGAATTCCATAGCAAATTGGAAAAGGATACTGGTCAGCTTTATTAAAGCTACAGCAGTCTGCCTTGTGTGATATTACTGGATTCCATATGTAAATATCTATAAGGGAGTGTTGCCTGGAAGGTGTTTACTTGTGGGTTTGACCAAGTAGAGAGTTTTTGGTGAATGTTTTTAAAGACTAGCCTTAATTGTGTAACTGGAATCTTGTGTGCTTAAATTTTCTTTTTTTTTTCTTAATAAAACTTTTGCTTTTAATTTTTAAAAACACAAGTGTTACTGGACCTTTTAGTGCTGAGATTGGTACATCTTTTTCTCGTGCTTAGAATACAGAAAAAAATGGTTGTGGCCCGTAAGCCAAGTTTTCCTCTGATTTGGTTTGTGCAGCAATTAACACTGGCTGTGGTCATAAATTAATAAGACAGGTACAGTAAGCCTGTTGATGGATATGTAGATAAGATATTTTGATCCTGTTTTTATTGAGGAATAATTATGTAATTTACCCATTTTGCTTGAGTGACTAAAGGAACAGTTTATTTGGCCCTACTATGTAGCTGATCAAAGAAAAAGTTGTTTTGCTATCTTTTGTTAGCTGAAATTCATAGAAATGTCACTCAATCCAACCAGCCGGTGTTGACATTTACTATCAATACAGTCAAATAGTCTTCAGTTACATTTACCTGCCCTATTTCCAGTTTGCTTCATCGCCTTTTCTTCATTCTTTTGTCCAATTCGATTGTAAATGTTGATACATGCACACTTCCAACTCTGGGTAAGAATGTAAACCTTAGCTGACTCTGTGGCACAGAGAAAAAGTGTAATGTTCCTGTTGTTAATGTTCCTGTTGTTCCTTAGTCAATGTTCTCCAATGCAACACAGACTGGAGATTGAACATGGTACATTGTGATCTTCACGGCACAGTAACTCACAGTAACAGAGCTATTGAGGAGAAATGGTTCTTGCAGAACCTCTTGCACTCATAGCAGCATGCATGAAAGTTTGTTGTCTGGTAGATAACTTGTTTTTTCACCTGCCTCTAATCGCTTTCTTGTCTGTCTCAATACTGTTGATGCTACTTTGATCATTGCTCATATCAACTTTTCTGTCTACCTCCTAAGATCAAATATGTTGCTGTCCCTTTCTTCATGTCCTATTGTATTGTCACCAAGACTCACTGCTTCCCACCTCCCTCCTCATTGTCCCCTGCCCTTATTCTGTTCTCATTTGTGAACTTGCCATTAAATCTCTTTATATCTTGACCTTCTTTAAAAGTCTCATCTGTGGAGCTTTATCATATGTTTTCTGAATATCTGAGTGCATTATACCTATTGGTTAACTTTCAGTGCTAAGTTTCTCAGAGAATTCCAGTAGGTTAAGAGGCAGGCATGCTACTTCTAAATCCATCCTGACTCTTTATAATCTCTGCACTGCAGATGAACATTGACTGCATTTTCACCACAACTAATGTTAAGCTTTCTTAATTACAGCTTCTGAATTTACGGATTTGAATATCAGCATTATGTTTGCTATCTTTCAGTTTTTTTTAAGAGCGGCTGTGCTTATATAGTTCCTGAACATATTAATCTAAGTCTCCTGGTTAATTAAGGATGCTAGTGAAATTCTTCTGGTCCAGATATTTTTTAGATACTTATTCTTTGTATGTATTTTTGAAAGTTTTTAGATAATGCAATGAACTATTTTTTCTTACAATATGTGTGTAACTCAGTGTTGGGCTTGATTTTCTTTTCAGGTCCTAATGGACATGTTTGATCAAGATGATATTGGTCTGTCTTCATTGGGAGATGATGGACCACATGCCACAGGTGAACAGAATTACAATGACCTGGTGAAAGCTGAAATTGCAGAGGAAAGGCAATATCTACGGGAATTGAACCTGATTTTAAAAGTCTTTAGAGAGCCATTTATATCTAACAACAAGCTGTTTACTGCTCGCGTAAGTTTTTATTATGCTGATACCTTATCAAAGATCGTTTGCATTTAAATATTAGACTACACTTAAGGTTTATTTCACACATACCTGAAATATATTTTCAGGTTTCTGTGTGAAATAAGAGTAAGAACAGGGAACTGTTTACTATTTTGAATGCTTATCTTGGTGTGAAATTGTTTTGCTCATGCTGTTGTTTACTTTGTAATATGTAATGACGAATAAATTTACTATAGTGTATTATTTCTACTTGTTGTGCTACAGGTTCAAATTGTATGCTATGTTACCACCTCAATTTAGCATCAGGCAGCACTGTATGACATTGTCAGACGTTTTACAGCTGTCCATGAGGAAATTTTATGCATTATTTTAAATTCATGTGGAAACATGGAATTTTAGAGAAGGCTGAAGGAAGCCATTCAACTGTTTATACCCACACCAGCTCACTGAGATATCCATGTAATCCCATACCCTTAAAGAGAAATATATTTTTCAAATATATCTGTTCATTTCCTCCTTAAAATCTAGCAAGAATTCTGCTTACACCACTGTTTCAAATTGTTATCATATGATGACAGCCCTCTGCAGCTTTGGAAAAAACAAAGACAATTCTAACCTCATCTTTTGTTTTATCCTCTGGTCACTAACTCACTGATGCCAGAAATAATTTTTCCTGATTTATATGATCGAAACCTCTCAATTTTGAGCACCTCCATCAGATTTCCCTATAACCTACTCAATTCTAGGCCCAGTTTCTCTCATAATTAAAATGTTTAACCCTTCACAACAAAAACAGAAAATGCTGGAAAAACTCGGCAGGTCTGGCAGCATCTGTGGAGAGAGAAACAGAGTTAACGTTTTGAGTCCGTATGACCCTTCTTCAGAGCTAATCCTCTAATCCTTCATATCATCTTACCATGTCTTTCCATGCTTTGACAAACTTTCTAAAGTTATTGCACAAAATTGGATGGAACATAAGTGATTTATGTGGATTTAACATAATTGCTTTGCTTTTTGTACTTGATTCAATTTAAAAACAATATTTTTACAGATTTCAATTTGTATAAAGGGTAATGAATCTTTTAAAATTTTACCATTTAGTGTGTATTACCTCTACATTATTCTTTCTCCCATAATGTATCATGTCACACTTCATTGCATTAATCCTATGCTTCATCTTATCAATCACCCTTTAAAAATCCCTGGACGCAGCTTTTAATGCATCTTCTTTATCAGAATACACTATTGTTTTCTCAAGGAACTCTCTTCAATTTGTCAAATACAACCAGTTTTACAAATCACTGCTGATTATCCTTAATACACACTGAGAAAGACCTAATTAACTTAATTTTCTGCTTTGGCATCTATAAATTTACACATTATAGATGTCAAACTGTCACATCTATAGTTAG
This sequence comes from Carcharodon carcharias, assembly GCF_017639515.1. NCBI lineage: Eukaryota > Metazoa > Chordata > Chondrichthyes > Lamniformes > Lamnidae > Carcharodon > Carcharodon carcharias. The sequence goes on from NC_054486.1 coordinate 67,981,179, forward strand.
CCAGTTCACCCTTTCTCCCTTCGTGAATAGAGGTGTTATATTGATATCTCCCCGTAACTTCTGTATCCCAGGCTATTAAAAATATTATGGTCTGAGTCTTTGCTATTTCCTCCTTGGCTTCGCTAAGCATTCTCGAATGCAAGTCATCAAGGCCTGGTTTTTTCCCCCTTTAGTTCCACCAACATTTTCAGTAATAGTTCCTTGTCTATAGATTTTTAAAAAATTATTTTACCAGCATTTATTGTCCATCCCTAATTGCCCTTGAGAAGATGATGGTGAGCTGCCTTCATGAACTGCTGCAGTCCATGTGGTATAAGTACACCCATAATGCTGTTAGGAAGGGAGTTTCAAGATTTTGATCCAGTGACCAGTGAAAGAACTATAGTTCCAAATCAGCATGGCATGTGTAGCTTGGAGGGGAACTTGAGATGGTTGTGTTCCATTGTATCTGCTGCCCTTTGTCCTTTGAGGTCGTAGAGGTCGCGGGTTTGGAAGGTGCTGTCGAAGGAGCCTTGGTGAGTTGCTGCAGTGCATCTTGGTAGACACACTGCTGCCACTGTGCATGTCATGGAGGGCGTGAATGTTTAGGGTGGTGGATGGGGTGCCAAACAAGTGGGCTGCTTTGTCCTGGATGGTGTCAGACTTCTTGAATGTTGTTGGCAGGTGGTACCTCATGGATGCCCAGTTTTGAGTTGCTTGGTGTGTTCTAGACCTATCCCAGTAGTAGTGCCACACAACATGTTAGAAGATATTCTCAATGTGAAGATGGTGCTTTGTTTCCAGAAGGACTGTGCGGTGGCTACTCATGCTGATTATTATTATTATGGACGGATGCATCTGTGACAGGTAGATTGGTTTTTCCCCCTTGGTTTCCTCTCCACCTGTCACAGACCCAGACTAGCAGCTATGTCCTTTAGGACTCGACCAGCTCAGTCAGTAGTCGTGCTACTGAGTCAACCTTGGTGATGGACATTGAAGTCCCCCACCCAGCATACATACTGTGCCCTTGCCACCCTCAGTACTTCCTCAAAGTGGCGTTCAACATGGAGGAGTACAGATTCTTCAGCTGAGGAGGGGGGTGCGAGGTTGGTGGGAATCAGCAGGAGGTTTCCTTGCCCATTTTTTTTCCTGATGCCATGAGACGTCCTGGGTTCTGGAGTTAATGTTGAGGACTCCCAGGGCAAACTCCTCCCAACTGTATACCATTGTACCGCCACCTCTGGTTGGTCTGTTCTGCCAATGGGACGGGACAGACCGAAGGATGGCTATGCTGGTGCCTGGGACATAGTCATACTTGCAGAATCATACCTTACGGACAATGAAAGGCTGTTGTTTGACTAGTTTGTGGGACAGCTCTCCCAATTTTAGCACAAGCCTCCAGAATTTAGTAAGGATCACTTTGCCTGGTTGACAAGTTTGGGTGTGCCATGTGCTTTTGGTGCTTAGGTCAAAGCTGGGTGGTGCATCCAGTTTCATTTCTTTTTGACTTTATAGCAGTTCGGTAAAACTGAGCAGCTTTTTATGTAATTTAGAAGGCATTTAAAAGTCATTGCTGTGGTTCTGAAGTCACATATAGGCCAGACCAGTTAAGGATGGCAGATTTCCTTCCTCGAAGGATGTTAGTGAACCAGATGGGTTTTGACAACAATCAACAATAGTTTCATGGTCACCATTACTGAGACTAGTTTTTATTTCCAGATTTATTAATTGAATTTAAATTCTACCTGCTGCCATGGTAGGATTTGAACATGTGTCCCCAGATCATTAGTCTGGGCTTCTAGATTACTAACCCATTACTACATTGCCACTATGCCACTGCCTCTCATTGCATCACCAGTTCCTCTTGTTCAAATTTTCAGCTAATCTTCGTCCTACCTTATGGGTTAAACATTGCCTGAAAATAACTATCCTTTGTGTATAAAGTTTTATTCCCATAATTTTGTGCAGCTGACCTGATAATGGCTGTGGAATATTCAGTCTGTGTTTTCATTAATAGCTATAAAAAAAAAATTGCTCATCAGAATAGTAGAATCTCTTGCTGATTCTGAGTAGCAAAAGATAAAGAACATAAACAAGAAACTATAAAGTATCTGAATAGATGAATTAAGTGAAATTAATATTCTAAATATGAATGAAGTTGAGTGAATTGTGAGTGAGGAAATTATTCTGTCAAATTTATATCCATTAAAAGCATTTCCCTGCTGAACATGTTCTGCTGATATTGGGAGAGGGAAATTGCTGAGAAAAAGCCAAAAATCTTGTTTGTACAGATCTAAATTAGGCAGTGGTGCTTGCTTGCAAACCTCATCCTCCTCTCTTGCAAAATCTATCACTGCTTTCATGGCTTTCATTGAAACTTATAAAGTTCAAAGAAAGCTGTACATAAAACAGCATTAATGAAATTTTACTAATAAGTCATCACGCACCAAGTGTCTACATGGTCATATTATGTTTTGCTTCAAGTTATGGATAGAATAGCCTTTGAGGGAAATAGACAAAGCTGGTCAAGTTAAATCGGCTTAGCTGTGGAACAATTCATCAATAGACTATATCCCATGAATGTCAGAGCATATTTAAAAGAAAAAGCATATTTATAAACCAAGCAGAAGAATAATTGTGCACGAGAAATGATAGGTCTTATGTTCTCTCTCAACGACTGACATCTTCCAAATAGTTTAAATGGTGCTGAATGGTCAAGGTCGTGATGATAATAAATTCATATCTCTGCTACGTTATTTGCCCTGAAAACAAAGAATACCATTATCAGATTACACCTTGAGGGAAATCAATGTTGAAAATTTGTAATAGATTCCAAATGTGGATAAATATAAACCAAGGGTAGAATTCCGTTGGCTACAAGGTGCTGTGTTGTAAAATGTGCTTCATGCAAACATACAAAATAGCAGCAGAATTAGTGCCTTTGGCCTGGATATTAACAGGGGAGGATTACAACATAAACAACAATTCACATTTATATAGAGCTTTAATGTAATAAAATGTCCCAAGGTGCTGACACTGAGCCATAAAAGGGGATATTAAGGCAGAGCTTGGTTAAACAGGTTTTAAAGGAGGAAAGAGAGGTTGAGGGAGATAATTTCAGAGGTTAGGGTCTTGACAGCAGAAGGTGTAGCCACCTGTGCACCAAGTGAAATCTGGTATGTGCTAGAGTCCAGAAATAGAAGATCTCTGATATTTGAGGGTTGTGGGAGACATTTACAGAAATGGGGAGGGATGAGCCCATGGAGTAATTTGAAAAGAAGGTTGAGAATTTTAAAATGGAGGAATGGCTCGACTGGGAGCAAGTGTACGTCAGTGAGTACAGAGGTGATGGGTGAACAAGATGTTGTTAGTAATGACACCGGCAGCAGAGTTTTGGATGGCCTCAAGTTTATGGAGGGTAGAATGTGAGAGTCCAGCCAGGTATGCTGGAATAGTCAGGTCTAGAGGAAACAAAGGCATGGCTGAGGGTTTCAGCAGCAAATGATCAGAGGCAGGGACAGAACTGGGCAGTGACAGAGGTAGAAGTAGGTGGTCTTGGTGATGGTATGAATATGTGATTAATCTTGGGATCAAATATGATAGCAAGGTTATAAACATACTGGCTCAAGCTCAGGCAGTTGTGAAGGAGAGGGATGGAGTCAGTGGCTGGAGATTGGGGTGTGTTAAGAGGATACCCAAGAGGCCAGAATTAGAGGAGTGCAGATACCTTGACATGTTGTGGGGTTGGAGGAGATTACAGAGAAAATGTGGGGCAAAGCCATGGAGGGATTTGTAAAGAAGCCTGAGAATTTTGAATGGGAAATTCTGGCTGCCCCTCCCTGCTTTTTGAGCAGAAATTTCCTCCAATTAATTATTGGGAAAATTGAAGCCATTGACTTCGACAGGAAACCCAGAAGTCTGGGTTTTCCTGCGTGCTGTGCTAGGGAGAACTCCACAGCAGGCTGCAGGATCAGGTAGGTCTGATCCACAACCTGTGCGGGAGTGGAAGTTGGATCTGATCCAGGGGTCTTTGTGAGGAGTGAAGGGGTCTGAAGGAAAGCACTCCTGTTCCTCCTGGCCTTTAGTAGTGTTATAAAGGCACTTAATTTCTCCCTGGTGCTCTCCTTGTTGTCCCTCCACTGGAAGATTTCCTGTGGGCTGGGAAGCTCAGCAGGCCACAGTTGAATATGACAGGTTAAATGAAAGGAAGCCAGCCTCATTAAATTATTTAAATACATTGTCAACTTGCCTCTTGGAGCAGATTGGCTGTCTGCCCCTTGTCCAACCTCTATTCCTGGAAGTGGGTAGTAGGGGGAAGATTTGAAATTTTAAAAATTTTAACCTCTGCCCTATCTCCAGCTCATCTGTTTATGGATGCTAAAATTCACGCTTTGACTTTCCAAAATTCAAATTTATGATCTGTGCAGCTGCTGTGCGTCAATATATCCTTTTCAATGAGAGAAAGAAAAATCAAAAGGACATACTTCTCAACCACTTCTTCTTCGCAGTGATTACTTTTTGAGAATGGCTGAGATCTGGGAAGAGAACCATGTGGCTTATTGTTCTTTATTATCTCTCAATTGACTTGTGATATTTTTGTTTGGAAGTCTATTACATCTAAAGGCTAAATTGGCAAGTGATGTTAAGTCTATGCTCCTCTGTTTTCTGATAGGACATTGAAATAATCTTCAGTAACATCTTAGATATTCATGAACTGACTGTGAAGATACTTGGATTAATGGAGGATACTGTTGAGATGACAGATGAAAGCAGCCCTCATCCATTTGTTGGCAGCTACTTTGAAGATCTGGCAGAGGTATAGTACAATAGTGATTTGTGTTTTGGCACACGATAGTGTTTGACTATAAGGACTATATCATCCAACAGGAAAATAAAGCTTTTTATGTTTTTCTCTAGCGTACTTTTAAGACACCTTAATTATTTAACTTATACATCAGTGTTTGTTCTCTACGCGCAGATATTGTTGTACACTTGCCCCTAGGCAAAACAGTATACACTCCGCTTGTCACTCATTCTGGATTTTGGACGATTATATATTTAATTCTCTTATACCCAATACATTTTTAATGTCATGGACAGGGATCTTACTGTTTTGATTTATTTTGGGTGAATAGAATATTATTAAGATTAAACGTTTCCATTTTTCATTGTTTCTCGAGATGGCTTCAGATCTAAGAAAAAATATGGTGACATCACTTTGTACAGATGTAAGATTGTGAAAGGGCAGCTGACTCATCCTGTTTTCCCATTATTTTTTCTTTTTTGTGATGCACACTGATGACTTTCATACCCCTCTCATCCATATTGAATGGCGAGCCTGCTCTCATATTCACTTTCTGAGGATGCAGACTGCTAATAAGAGAATGAAGAACTTATTGTATTGTGAATTATTACACAAATTAGTTGGTTATGCTGCTCTGCAGCATAGAAAGTTATGTAGAGGATCAGTAGCTTTTAACAAATTTTATACAGTATATATATTTTGGAAATATGATTTAAGTGTTGCATATTAAATTCCACAAAATTGTATGCTGTAACAGTTCATTTTCATTAGGGGTCACTGAGCTGGATGTCAAGGCCAGCAAATGACCAGTTCTTTCACTGCTAAAACTCTGGCAAAAACAATACAGGATTATTATTCGCGTACTAATTAAAAATAAAAACAACTTGCTTTTTTGGTGTGAGCCATAAGGGAAGAAATTTTGGGCTAATTAATAATTCAGCACTGAGGAAATATGGCTTGAAATGATAGGGCCAGAACTGGTACGTGAACGTTTTCCTCTAAGCTCCTTTCACAAATTTTAGGTGAGGAACCCTGATTTTTTTTTTGTATTTGCCTTGTCAGCATGTAAAGATTAAACTGTGACTTACTTCAGGTTCACTTTGTAGCTAAAATTAATTGCAAAGGAATGCTTTTTACCTCTGGAGGTTATACTGAAGTTGCTAGTTTGTCATCATTCGACTAAAACATGGAACATTTTATTGGCTTCTCGAAAGCGGGATCACGACAGCAGGGAGCTGAGTGGGACGGGCTCCAGAGTGCTGTCCCGCCATCGGGGAATTTTTACTGATGGCAGGACCAGCTTCCGACAGCATTCATGCCACAAGGAGGTGGAAGCAAAATTAAAAATGGAAATAGTCCATTCCTTGCCATTTTACCTCCTTCCTGTCAGGTAGGGAGACAGCCAGCTGAATGCTCCCAGCGGCAGCCTGGTGGGGTGGTGGTGGTTGGTGGGGGGGGGGGGCGGTGGTGTTGGTGTTTTCCTATTCAAATAACGGGCTGTGGGCAGAGAAGGCAACCCCAGTGGCCCCAGAACTTGGCTTAGAGGGGCTTCTGCTCCATCAGTTGAATTTCATTAAAATTTAAATTCTTTTGGGCCTGCCTGTTGTAGGCTCCAGTGCCCCTGAATGCCTCAGCAGTGGCCACCCCTCCTGCTGGCTCTTTGATTGGGCCGGCAGCTGTGGCGAGTGGGTGGCTGTCCTGCACAAGGCAGCCAACCTGGTGGCTGCTTATTCATGAGCTGCTGCTGGTAAATCAAGGGGGAAGTACCACTGGCTTGCCCTGTATGTTACCAAAGTGTATTTCCGGCCATTGTTGGGACTCCAACGGGAACTAAACAGTGTCTAATTTTTTTTTTAGAGATGATGGGGTAAGTATAAGGAAGGGGATTTAGCATTACTTTTTAAGGAAGGGCTTTTAATATTAGGAAGGAAATCTGTTGCAGCTTTGAAATAAATGGTGTTGTACGGTGTTGGATGGTCTTTACAAACTGCTGAAGATGAAATATGTAGATAGTTAAGAAATATTATGTTGAAATAATGAGTGACTTAACTATCCAGGATTGGGTGTGCTTAAGTAGGGAGGATTTTATTAAAGTACATTCAAGACTGTGTTTTTTGAGTCAATACAAACTGAGTCTGACAAGGAACAGTGTAATATTGGATTTACTTATCAGTAATGAATTGGGATAATAAATTGGAGCAATGAAACAGAACAGCTGAGCATCATGTGAAGACAGTAGAAAAAATAGGAATGTATGATAATGTTCAAAGTTAAAAACAAAGTTAGTTCATTGGACAAGAGCAATTGGACGTAGCCTTGATAAATTATGGGGACAAGTGAACCTAAAACAGTGGAATAACAGTAATAAAAATGTAAGTGTGTGATTGATCCAGCACACTCAAGGAATATCCCAGTGAAGCGAAAGGGCCATGTTTAGAATTTTGGTTCTGTGGATGAGCTATCAGGTTAGACAGGAATTCAAGGCTTAAAAAAAATTATATGACACGATCCAAGGTCGAAACTAGAGAATAATGAATAGGCCACATCTTAATATTGTGTGTAGTGTTGGGTTCCTTAGTATACTAGGAATATTATAACTCTGGAGAAAAAGCAATACAGATTTACTAGGATGATTTTGAGGGTGAGGGGGCCTAAGTTATGAGGAAAAAGCCAAAACTAGTATGTATGTGCATTTTCCAACTGAGAAAATTGAAGGAGGTTTGATGGAGGTATTCAAGATGATTTTAAAAAAGAGTAGATAAAATAAAAAATATCTTTCAGGGGGAAAAAAAAATTGAAGATGCGGTCCTGATGGCATGGTGAATATTTGTTGGAGGGAAGATTGAAAGAAATTTTTTCATGCAAAGAACTATTGCAGTATGAAATGCTAAATTGATTATTGGATTCAAAACGCTATAACAATTACTAGAAGAAGTAGCGTACAAGAAGGTAGATAGAGAAAGTTCCAGTTTTTTTGGTAATGTAAAATCAATCCACTTAAGCAGTGTAAATTCACTGCGGTGGTAGCGCTGAGAGAAATCCATGTTTTGAATTCCTTTCTTCAGTTGGATAGATGGACCCTTCAGTAAATGATCTTAAATTTTCTCAATGTGTGGCCTGGATTTCATGGAGCAACAGCACTCACCATTGACCTCCAGGAAAGCTGCCCAGAAAGATCCAGTGACCCCTGCAGTATGGATTTTCCTTTACCTGAAGTCAGTTTGAACTTGATGCCGGGTCAAGGGAATCTCCAGGCATCTAGCAGCAGTGTTTTCATCAAGCAATCACACTGATCACATTGAAATATTCTCATACACAGCAAACCAAGAAGTAAGGTTCACTGATTATTTTTCACTTTTAATTATTTTGAGAGTGAAATAACCATTTGGGATATACTATAGGGTTAAGATAGAAACTAAAATATCATATCTTTTAAATTTTTTGTAAAGTTTATGAAGTTTTTTATCATAATGGAGGAATTTGACATTTCACATATAAAATTAGGTTTTCAGGGCCAGTGAGGCTGTTCAACATTAATTCCAAAATTTTAAAACGCAGTTCCATCTCATTCAACAATGTGTAGCAAAGATTTTTACACCGAGACTAAGACCATATCAGTGGAAGCTGTTGGTTTTCATTGTACTCCTTAGCACAATCAGTATTGTTTAGCAAGTTGTCCACTGTGGAATGACATCTAATGGTGGACACTGTTTTGAGTTTTGCAAGCATGGGCTGGTTGGGTATGGTCAGTTCTTTGCCAGTTATGAACAGCCGAATTACACTGAAAGCCAACTCAAAATTCAGTTGGGCTTGCAGTGTGGCTCACTTATGCATGCTACAAGCTGCTTATATTCACACATGTGGTGTTGTCCTTTGCAGACAGGAGGGGCATATCCATGCATATGCCTTTTGCAACTAAGCAAAAGCTTGGGGGACTGTCATTCCCTGGTTCATTTGTCAAGTCAATGCCTTGACCAGTCAGAGTCAACCTGCCTGGTTTGAATTTGAAACAAAAACTTGGCAGCTAACAGTTAACTGTTCTCTGCTGCATTCCCCATGCCGACGCTTCTACCAATCAGAGTCCATTTGCCAACCAGCCAGCACTCTCTTTTCATGCAATATAAATTGTTGTTCCCTTTACTGTTGGTTTATCTTGCGTTGCTGTCCTGATGAGTAGAAGATGATAAGCTTTGATAATTTGTCTCTTTTTTCGGTAATACTCAAGTTCTGTACCACCAGATGACTATTAACATTTCTTATGTTCAATCCTACACGTAGAAAAGGTATTACTATCATTGCACAATGGGAAATTGATGGGTGCTCAGATAATCTTTTGTACTGTTGTACAGATGGCCTCATGAGGTTGTATCATTACTTCTTTTTATTCTGATGTCTGTAATGAATATTTCCATCATCTGCTAGATTTAAAAAGTCATAGTGACCTAAGGAATGGCATAGGGATAAATGCAACATCCTGAGTTTAGGGAAGGGGATTTAAGTATTGGGTGTATCAAATGGTTGATTTGTAGATGACAGGACTGCAATCTTTGGTGTTGGTGGAAGCTGCTTGAAGCGATTGCAAGTTGCGCAGCAGCAGTAAAGAAAGTAAATATTTTACAGTATGCAACCAGAGGGATGGAAGATTAATCTTTGGCTAGTAATGATAAGTTTTAAATGAAATACACAGGTTACAACACAAACCATTTGACTCGACCTGGCCATGTTGCCATTTAACCTCTGTGCAAATAAATAGTTCTAATCATATTTACCCATTCTGTTCCTGTATCTCTTTGGCACCTTTAATCTACTCATCCAACTTATCTTGAATATTGACACAGTTTCTACCTCAACCATTGATCCTGGAAGTGAATTCCACGGCTTTGCAGCCTTCTCCATGAAGAAGTTATTTCCACCCTTTGTTCTAACTCTCTTGCATTTAATCTTGTATCTGTGTACCTTTGTTCTTGATAGCTAGACTGGAAATAGCCTGCTGTAGCTATCCTGCCCCCTTCTTTCATAACTTTAAACATTTCTACCACATCACTCTGTAATGTGCATTGTTCTAGCAAAAAGAAAATGCAAACCTTGTTTTGTATTTCCTGAATAGGACACTGAGCTCTACCTGGAGTACTATTTACTGCCTGGCCACTATATTAAAGTACAAACATCCTGCCCACTAAAAATAGTACAGAAAAGAATTAATTAGTGCCTTGGATTAGGCATCTGAAAAGAGAGTGAGGAAGCTGGGACTAGAATAACTTTGAAAGGCTAGAAAAAATGTTACGTTTCTAAGATCCTAAAGAGTTTAGAAATTTGAGAAAATTTGTGACATAATTACAAGCCCTGTAATCAGTGGTACATTGGGCAAGCTTAAAATGAGGATGGCAATCAGACAGTTTATATTGAATTACTTGACGCAACCAACGTTACGTATCCAGGGACTCTGGAGCTAGAACATGTCAGCCAGCCCAAGAGGGCACTGACTTTATTTTTCAAATTCATTGAGGGAGAAGAGAGAAAAGGGGGAAGAGAGAAAAATTATCATCCGATATTTTTTCTACTTTTTTAATTGGCTCACTGGACTGCAGTAATCTTTTCCGATCCTGTGCATTTCTGTTACATTTTGATTTGTCCTTTCCTTCATCCACCTATGGGCTGACATGCATCATAGCCCAGTGAAGAATGTAAGCAGGTAAATCTGTCTCCGGCCTTGAATCAAAAGCCACATCAGTATCGAGGTGCCAAAACGGCAGTACCTGTAACATGCCTTGGAGTAGAATAGCAAAATCATCAACATGCATGTGAAGAACACTTACAATTTTCCTATAAATGATAAACAGTGGAAGTCTTCTTCCTGACTGTGTTTTTCCTTTTTCACTGTGGGGAAATTCTAAACCCATACTTTACACCTCTCAACGGCACAACTAAGATTACTAATTTGCTGTTTGGGGAACTGAGAATTTCAAAATAAATGTATCCATTGTAACTTCTGAAATGGAGTTGCCACTTCAAAATACAAATCATACGGCAGAATATTATTAGTGACAAAATGTATATTTATAGTATTATGCTTACAATTAAATAGTCTTTTAAGCAAAATCAAAAAAGTAAAAATGAAACAAAGTTAAACTATTTTCTTGTGTACAGGAACAAGTATTTGACCCATATGAAGTGTGTGCACAAGACATTCTTTCACCACAGTTTCATGAGCATTTCAACAGTTTGATGTCAAGGTTACCAGTAGCCTTTTACTTTCAGGTAAGTTGTTTTTGTTCTGCTATGAAAACTGACCTGGGGATGGAGTTCCTAGTTGAAAGGCATGACTGAAGTCGAAAGTAATAGCTAACTTGTGAAATAATTAGAGGCTCTAAGGAGAAAATTAACATCTTTGTATGGATCTTGTTAAATCGCTGGAAAAGACACACATAGGTGCATACTGGCCTAATGAAAGCCCATGTTTCGTTATTGCTGAAGTCAGTGCCCAGATTAATTGTAATGAAATAATTCCAAGTGTTAACCTGTGTTAATTATTGTTGAAAATTCGGCAAATGAAATTCTTTGGTCCTCATGATTTTGTTTTCCTGTGTCGTTTTTAATAATACCTTTTGCCTTCACTCGCTTTTTTTCTATCAAAAAGAGCCCTCTTCTCCATAGTAGCTGATTCGGTCCCAGTGTAGGCTTGAGTCTTTCTACTGCATGTTCTGACTTGTGCGCGTGCATACGCTTGTGTGTATACACATGGGTATGTACATCTACGATTTAAAATCTCACTGAAGTTTTCGGGACTTTGGCCAGAATTTTACCTTCGGCATGCGGGCGTGCATCTGACATGCCGGAATGTAATATGACACGTGATAACTTTGGGCATGTGTCCTGACATCACTGCATATTCAAGCGATATTTTGTTCAGCGGACACACGCTGGAGGTGGCTGCCATCTGTCAATAATTGAAACGCCTATTAAGGCCATTGAGGCTCTAATTAACTTTAAATTTATGCTGCCTGTCCGTCCAACCTAATGGTTGGTGGGCAGGCGAAAAGGCTAAGCAGCCTTTACATTTTTTAAGAAACCTCATCCACAAGCGGGATGAGGTTTCCTAAAGCTATTACAAATTTTGACATTAAAAACATGAGGGGACATGTTTCATTCAATTTTTATTGTATTTATTAATTTTTTAAAAATGCGCTTCAATCTCCCTGAGGCTCTTCTGCGAACTGTGCGCTAGACCCGACTCTCCCTCCTCCCCTTGCCCACATGGCACTACTGCTTGTGATCCACGCAGCCCGCCCACGTAAAATAGCGGCGCGGAGCCGATTGCAGGTGGCAGTCGGTTTCCCGACCACCCCCATCTGCTCCTGCCAAGTCCGCCTAATGCGGGAAAAATTCAGGCCTTTGTAATTTATCTCACTTCTGTGCAATTTGCATGAATTATACTAAAAAGCAAACTAGATCAGATCCAGGATTATCCAATATTCATTTTTAATCTGTTCAACTATGCATGAATGTTTATAGTCCCACATGCAAACATTGGCTGAGAATTCACTTCATATTGGACACTAAGATTCCCCACACAGACAGTGGTATATGAAATGACTGTACAATTGGCTGAAATAGCTGAAAAATATCCCTATGGAGGAAGTTGGCTGCTTCTCCAAAACTAAGATTGCACAGTTTACAGGGAAGTTGAGCCTTGACAGCATAATCTTTTGGGAGTTGGGACTCAGTGTGAGGCTAAGTGCATTAGATGAACAGTGAAAGAGTCCAAGTCAGTCCTTACCATAAAAATCCCAGAGGAGCTTCGGGATAAAATGGATGACCCCTATCTGGAAAATACTGAATGCAAACCTTCAATTCTCACTTCTGTAAGCAATATTAGTTTACTGACTTTTAAAAAGGTATTATATAAAAAGCATATTTGAAGGCTAAAATACATTGAGCAGGACTTCACCAAAAATGAAGAATGGGAGAGTTACTCAACAAGAATACAAAGATGGAGAACTGTAGGATAGTGTTTCTGGAATTTAGGAGTAAGAGTAAAGTTTTTCATATTGATGAAATAGTGATATTGATGAAATAGCAATGAGTAATTTTGCAGTGAAAGGGAGAAGGATGATTGATTAAATAATGAGCTTTATCTTGCTTTATGCTCAAGTTCAGATGAATGGTGCTAAAAGTGCAGCTGCAGCTATCAGTGTAGCATGCAAATCTTAAGTGGACATGGACTTTGTAAATAGTTATGAGTTGCATTTTGAATCTGATTATCAGGTGTACTTCATTGAAGTTTTTGTCATGTAGAGATACAGGGATTCCTCACTTAACATAGTAGCTGTGTTCCTGAAAAGTGCACATTTAACTGAAACAACATTATTGGAATCAGATTTTCGTATTACAACTAATGTAAAAACTGGAGTTAGGTTCTTTTGGACATTTCCCTTAAAAAAAAACTATATATAAATTTAAACTGTTCAGAGATTTTACCATTGAACCAACTGACAGTGAGAATAGCATCACTAAACGTGGAACTGGTGAATAGAATGCAGGCATATGATGTTGGGATAAAATTGGGTGGGAATGAATCATTGAGAAAGAGAATTGCAAAGAGTAAATATTCCAGACAGAGAGAGAAGGCAATAGAGAGTGATGGAAGGAGCAGGGGGAACAACAGAGAGAGAGAGAGAGAGAGAACGTGAGCAAGCAAAGCAGCAGCATGGATAATTTACAACCAGAACAATTAGTGAGAGAAACTGAAAGTTGAAGTTATTATTAGCTTGTTGTCCTTTTGGATGAGTTTTATTGTTGGATGCTCTCCCTGTGTGTTTATCCCTGTCAGGTCCTCAGTCTGTTCTAGAGAAAGTTCCTTTTTCTTACTTATAGACTAAATAAACAAACAGAATCAGTTATTCACTGATAGTAATTCATTATTCAAATACACTGCTTTAAAATCTTGGTGACTGCTGAATTCATTGAACACTCGGGCTGATTTCAACAATACATTTAAATCCTCCTTATTGTCACCTAGCAAACAATGTTTTGATGAATGTTGCAACTTTAAATGGATATAAGTTCTCTATTTCATCAGTGAGTTTATAACAAAACAATATTGACCAGGTGGTTAACAGTAAGGTTGAGTGTCTTGGGCTACAGGAAGATATAGATGGGATGGTCAAATGGGCAGATAAGTGGTAGATGGAATTTAACCCTGAAAATTGTGAGGTGGTACACTTTGGAAGGAGTAATTTAACAAGGAAGTATTCAATGAACGGCATGACACTAGGAAGTTCTGAGGAACAAAGGGACCTTGGCGTGTGTGTCCATAGATCTCTGAAGGCGGAGGGGGATGTTAGTGGGGTGATGAAAAAGGCTTATGGGACACTTGCCTTTATCCATCGAGGCATAGATTACAAAAGCAGGGAGGTCATGTTGGAGTTGTATAGAATCTTAGTGAGGCCACAGCTGGAGTACTGTGTGCAGTTCTGGTCGCCACAATATAGGAAGGATGTGATTGCACTGGAGGGGGTGCAGAGGAGATTCACCAGGATGTTGCCTGGGATGAAACATTTAAGTTATGAAGAAATGTTGGATAGACTTGGGTTGTTTTTGTTAGAGCAGAGAAGATTGAGGGGCGACCTGATTGAGGTGTACAAGATTATGAGGGGCATGGACAGGGTGGATAGGGAGCAGCTGTTGCCCTTAGTTGAAGGTTCAGTCACAAGGGGACATAAGTTCAAGGTGAGGGGCAGGAGGTTTATATGGGATGTGAGGAAAAACTTTTTTACCCAGAGGGTGGTGACAATCTGGAATGCACTGCCTGGGAGGGTGGTGGAGGCGGGTTGCCTCACATCCTTTAAAAAGTACCTGGATGAGCATTTGGCACGTCACAACATTCAAGGCTATGGGCCAAGTGCTGGTAAATGGAATTAGGTAGATAGGCCCGGTGTTTCTCATGTGTCGGTGCAGACTCGATGGGCCAAAGGGCCTCTTCTGCACTGTGATTCTGTGAATCAATTTTAAATGAGAAATCCCTGTGTAGGAAACGAACAGTGTACTTAAAAATTTTAAATTGAATTGATATACATCACCGATTCTAAAAGCAAAAAGTAGTTAATTTTAAGGATTTGAATTTTTGCCACGAAGGTGAGAAACGGGAGCTGGGATTGTTTTCACATGGGGAAACCTTTAATTGATTATGGAGACAGGTTTCCTGTCCACTTAGAGCCTGTGTAGGCAGGAATGGAGAGGATTCAGATCAAGTGTGTGTCTCATTTAGATACCCCAAGCCAGTCATCACTGAGGCTGTTGTCCTGAGGGAGAGATTTGCAGTTTACGTAACAGTCTACCATTGCAGTGGAGGGATTCAATATGTCATGGGAGCTGGAGACTTGGCGCCTGAAGAAGGGCAGCCCCTTGCCTCATTGATGCTGACCTGGATCTAATGCTGGAGGCTATGAGAGAGAGGTGGGAGGCCCTCCTACTGGAGGGTGACAGGAGGAGGCCACCTCATTTTGCATCTTGTTGTTCAGTGTCACCTCCATCTACCTCCAATTCCTTCTTCGCTCTTACCTCCTGCTCCTTCCCAAATGAGCTGTCTCCTTCCAGAGCCTCACTGCCCTCAGGTTCACAACTCTGAGGGCCATGGCATGGAGAGCACAGCAGGCCACCACAATGACCAAGACACTTGCAGGAGGATATTGAAGAGCACCAATTGGCGGGTCCAGCCACTGAAATCACATCATCAGAAGCCTGATGGCCTGCTCAATGGTGGTCCCACTGAGCAAATGGCATTCAATTTATTGCCTCTGTGTCTTTGTCTGTGTCTTTGTCCCTTAGGAGGGTAAGAAATCATTTGTTCAAGGGATATCCCTTGTCCCCTTGGATCCATGTGCACACACACCTCGGGATTGGAGTGAAGACCTGAGGCAGCCAGGACTGGCAAAGGTTGAAGGAGTCATGGCAACAGCCAGGAAAGCGAGCGCACATATTGACAAAGTTCTTGTTGCTACAGACCAGTTGAACATTGAGAGAGTAAAAGCACTTCCTTTTGATGTATCTCATTGACCAGGGGCCCTGATTTGCACATGGGTGTAATTGATGATGCCCTGCACCTGAGGAAATTCAGCAAGGGAGGCAAAAAGTTGCGAGCTGGAGCTTTCTCTCTGGGTAAGGTAGCCACCCAATTGTCCTTTGCAGCCCTGCCTCCTCCTCTTGTGCCCTTGCAATGCGGTGGGTGGGGGGGGTTTGGGTGGGCAGGGGGTGCCATGTGCCCACTCTCCTTGTCACCTGCACAGCATCAAGGGCACCTCCATACCAAGTGCCCAGTCCCACTTTGCCCCTCTAATCCTCTTATGGAGCTGGTGTGATGCCTTGGAGCAGCCTTAACTAACTTCCCATTCTGTACCTGCCTCCGCTCAGCCATTCAGAACCTGACAGTCTCTCTTTAAATATTCCACCCTCCCCCATCAACAATCTTTTAATGAGGATTTTAATTAGCTTAACTGCTTTCAAATGGGAGAGGGGTGGGATTCCTGTCTTGCCCTCCTCCACCACCAACGTCACCCAAGTGGCCCCCTCCTCCCTTCCAAACAACAATCATAGTCAGCACCAGGAACAGTATACTGGAACTGAAATGCTGTACGACACCAATACCTTCGTGGGGGTGGGGAGTTCAAATTCAGCTCAAGGAAACTGCCCATTCAGGCATGCTGATCTAGTGGAAATGAGACATACTCACCTTGTAGACTGCTTTATAAAGACTGTCTATCTCGGAGGCCTTAGGAAATGATCTTCAGGGCAGTGTTCTGCCAGATTAGCAGACCTAATGAGCTGCACACAACATTAATAAACTACCTATATATTTGTACCTTTTTTATAAAGCAATTTTGCGCACGCACTATATTATATTCTCCAATCTGCTTCTAAAGTTACTAAGACTAGTCATTGAATTCATTTGCAAAATAATTTAGTATAGCAGAAGATACCCAGCAAATAATGGCCAGAATTTTCGGCTAGGTGAGCGGGGGCGGGGTGACGTTGGGCGGTGGTTGGACATCACCGCACGTCATCTAGATTTTCAGTTCGGCAGGCATGCAGCCGAGTTGGCTGTGTGCCCGCCAAACTGTCAAAGCCCTATTAAGGCCATTTAAAAACTAATTAAACTAATGAACTGAGCTGCCGTCCAAGCTTAAGGTTGGCAGGCAGGTGAAGAGCCAGGTGGCCTTCGCATTTTTCATGGAATCTCATCCACAAGCAGGATGAGGTTTCATGAAGTGTTTATGGATTGGATAAACATTTTTGTAAAAATTCATTGACATGACCCAGCTCAAATGACACTGTCACATGAGGGGATCTGTCTTTAAATTTTTTCTTTCCTTTATTTAGATTTTTAAAATTTAGACTAATCTCCCTGAGGCACCTCTGCCTCAGGGAGATTTCTGTGCTCTTTTGTGTGCTTGCGCGCGAAAGAGCGCAGGCCCTGACTCAGGGAAGCACGTCACGCTGGGTGGGCCTTAATTGGCCCGCCCATGTAAAATTGCAGTACAGGCCCAATTGGCGGCACTGATCGGGTCCGCACCTGCCCCTGCACAGCTCCCCCACTTGGGGGGGTAGAATTCTCCCCAGTGAGTGTTTCAATGCTTGACCTATGCAGTACGTTTAGTGCAATTGTTTTTGGAACAGTACAGGCCTGTGTGGATGCTTCTGGATTCTTTGAGTCTGACAAATTGTTGCTTGAGGATTGAGCCCCTCTTCACTGTCTTGATAGCATAGAATATGGAATTAAGATTCCTAGGAAAAACCAACACAGCTCTTATAAAATTTACTAAGATCCCAAAGACCAGATTTAAATATTCACGATTAAAGAGGTTATATAATCGTAGAGTCATAGAATGGATACAGCACAAAAGAAGGCCATTTGGCCCGTTGTGTCTGTGCAGGCTTTCTGCAAGAGCGGTTTACCTAATCCCAATCCCCTGCCTTTTACCCGTAGCCCTGCAGATTTTTTTTTTGTCTTCAAATAATGACTCAACTCTCTCTGAAAGCCACAAATGAATTTGCCTCCACCACACTCTCAGGAAATGCATTCCAGATTCTAACTACTCAGTGTTTAAAAAAAAAAAAATCCTCATGTCGCTGTTGTTTCTTTTTCCAGATATTTTAAATATGTCTCCTCTGGTTCATGACCCTGCCACGAATGGAAACAGACCCCCTCAGTAAAGTACTGGCTCAGCACAATGAGAAGCAACTGATGTTGCAGTCTCCCACCTGCTGAGACATAAAAAATGCATTTTGACTGCATTTGAATGCATTTTTAACTGCATTAATTTTGAAAATGAGGGGACTGCTGACTCAACGTTATTACGTTTACACAACTCTTCCTTGAGACTGTCCCCTTTCTGGCTGATGCTCTGTAACTACAAAGCTGAAAAAAAGAAATATTTTTATTAAGTGCTTCCATCTCACTGAGGAGGTTTCAGACCAATCCACGCCCAACAACCTGCTCTGAAAACTCTGCTCATGTTTTGACAGCTTTGACAAATTCCACCACAGAAGCTGAGACAACCCACAACATTCTAAATTAAACGACCCACAACATTCTTTAAAAAAAGTCAATTTGCCCAATCTCCCAATGTTAATAGATCCTTTTAAAAATTCCAGGATCTGGATTGGCACTTTGCCAAAAACTGATCATTTCTACCCTATCTGTGTACCAACTTTCATTCAAATCCCTCCATTAGTTTTGAGAAATACTGTTTACAGACAAACAGACTAAAGGGGCAAAACCATTACCTCAAGCTAGTTATCTGCTAGACTGTTTCATATATTACTTTTCTCTTAGGGCTCTAATTAAGACTCACATTAAAGGTACAGCTGTCCAAAGCCAATCCACAAATGGTATTATTCAACCTATACAAAATAACTTTATAAATTTTCAAATTTGATGCACAATGGAACTCATTAAGTACTTGATTTAGGACTGATATTTTGCATATATTCATAATATGAATTGTTTTTGCCTTTAAATTTGAATATGCACTTTACAAAAATAAACCGAGTATGGAGTTTCTAATTGTACAAGAAAACTCTGAAGGGTAAATGTTTTTATCATTGGTACAAGGTGCTCTTCATGATCAGAGATCAAGGTTGATCAATACTACTTGGCTTTTTTAAAAACTTTGTTACTGTTGACCTACAAGCAGAAATAGTCTGTTGATTTGCTGTCTCTTGTGGAAGTCTAGCATTGTAACTGATGTATTGACCCAGATATTTTGATGCTCTTATGTTGCTATATACTTTGTGAGAAATGAACTTCTGTTGCAATGAGATTACCTGATTGACTTTCTACTTCAATACAGGGCTAAAGGGCATAATGTTGAAAAGATTGTCTTAAATATTTAATTTCACTAGTATTGCAGGTGTATTACATTATTTTCTAAAAGTCTGCAGTTGTAAATTTATTTTAAAAATAATTACTTTCACATATTTAGGATTCTTCTTATAATGTTTCATGGTTCTTTCATTATATATTACAATCTAATGAAAATAAGTTGTAGAACTGTCTGTTGCTAATTATCGTTTTTACTTCCTAGTCTATTGCTGAAGGATTCAAAGAAGCTGTTCAGTATGTACTTCCACAACTACTTTTAGTCCCAATTTATCATTGTTTGTATTACTTCGAACTGTTGCAGGTAAGATATTCTGAAACCTTTTGAGTTAAAGTGCATTGAATTATTGCAAAATAGGACAATTAATAGTTTTTTTCCCCATAGGATGCTTATTAAATTGATCAATTCCTGTTCAGTTGTCCTGAAGTTGAAAATAGTTTATTTTTATTTCCCTTTATGCCATTTATTATAGTGTAGTTTTTATATGTGGTGCTGTGTTGTTTCACGAATACTCAGTGTGAAGCTGGGCTTGGTTTAAAATAATCTCTAAAGATCAGTGATTAGTGCTGCCATCTTCTGACAATCTACTGTTTCAAACTTGATGTAATTTCCATTTTGGAGCCTCCTTGAAGATGAAATTGTAAATGCTAAATGCTGTTTATTTGCAAATATTTTTGTTCCCAGTAAAAAAAAATTACTAAAATAAAGTTGATAATTGAGATCTTAATTAGTAAGAGATGTAGTCCGTAGTGCTATTAATCTGCTAAATTACTAAATTAGAAAATTAAAATTGTTAAGCAGGTTTTAACAGCAGAGACTAAACAAATGCTTAGTCGGTCTTTTTATTTTTTTCTTGGGATGTGAGCATTGCTGGCAAGGTCGGCATTTATTGCCCCTCCCTAATTGCCCTCGAGAAGGTGGTGGTAAGCCTTCTTGAATCACTCCAGTCCATCTGGTGCTGTTAGGAAGGGAGTTCCAGGATTTTGATCCTGCAGTAGTGAAGAAAGATCACTACAGTTCCAAGTCAGGATAGTGTGAGATTTGAAGAGGAGCTTGCAGGTGGTGGTGCTCCCATGTATATGCTGCTTTTGTCCTACTAGATGGTACATCTATCAGGCTGCAGGTTTGGAAGGTCCTGTAGAACGAACCTTGGCTGTAGTACATCTTGTAGATGGTACACATTGCTGCCAGTGTGCACTGGTGGTGGAGGAAGTGAATTTTTGTGGCGGTGGATGGGGTGCCAATCAAGCGTGCTGCTTTGGACTGAATTGTGTAGATCATCTTTGTTGGAGCTACACTCATCCAGGTAAGTGGCGAGTATTCCATCACACTCCTGACTTGTGCCTTCTGGATTTTGGGCTGTCAAGAGGTGGGTTACC
This sequence comes from Carcharodon carcharias, assembly GCF_017639515.1. Lineage (NCBI taxonomy): Eukaryota > Metazoa > Chordata > Chondrichthyes > Lamniformes > Lamnidae > Carcharodon > Carcharodon carcharias. The sequence goes on from NC_054486.1 coordinate 68,001,719, forward strand.
AGCCACAGAGCTCCCAGCCTCTAACTTGCTCTGGTAGCCACAGTATTTATGTGGCTGGTCCAGTTCAGTTTCTGATCAGAGGTAAGCCCCAGGATGTTGGATGCTGGGGGATTTGGTGATGGTAATGCTGTTGAAAGTCAAGGGGAGATGTCCTTGGGCTGAGTTGATAGGCCTTCAACAACCACAACCATCTTCCTTTTCGCTAGGTATGACTCTAGCCCATGGAGTGTTTTCCCATTGATTTCAGTTTTGCTACAGCACCTTGATGACACATTTGGCAAAATGATGCCTCAATGTCAATCACCTTCACCTCAGCTCTGGAATATGTAAAATATGGGGTTATTTGTGAACATCAACAATTCAGGATTGTTAATGGGCTTGATATGTATTAAGTTCCTTGTTAAAATGTGATGCAGCTGCCTGTCACATTTGCTTTAAGTTCTCCAGAGTACCCATAAAGGACATCTGGTCCATATATTTCACGTTATTGACAGCAAAATTGAAAACCCAAAAGAGCATTAGAAAAATTGCTCACTCTAATTTATATGTTGATAAGCACCTAATAACACTCTTTGGCTTTGTAGCCTTTCCAACACCGCCCAATGACTAGTCAACACCACCCAATCCAGGGAAATGCCATTGGAGTTCCATTCTAGGGACACTCTAGTACCATATTGTGCTCAGGATTTGCAGGAGGGTATAAACTAGATGAATAGTAAGAAAGGATAGCAGAGATTAAAAGCTGTAGGAAAGATCAGAGAAAAATAGGGAAGTAAAGAACAGAGCAGAAGGAGTGGGGGACTAAAAGGACATCTGCATGAAATGAGAAAGGGCATATCTGCACACACACTTTTAGTGGTGTGGAACTAGTCATTTGAATTCCTTGTTTTGCAAGAACCCTTTAATTCTGATGTTAATGTTTGCATTATTAGGATGCATTGTTTGTTTCACTTCTTGCGCACGATGTGGGCGGCGCTGGCTAAGCCAGCATTTGTTGCCCATCCCTAATTACCCTTGCAAAGGTGGTGGGGTGCCAGCTTTTTGAACTGCTGCAGTCTATGTGTTGTAGGTACACCCACAGTGCTGTTAGGAAGATGGTTCCAGGATTTTGACCCAGTGACACTGAAGGAATGGTGATACAGTTCCAAGTCAGGATGCTTTGTGGCTTGTTGGGGAACTTGCAGGTGGTGTGTTCCCATCTATCTGCTGCCCTTGTCCTTGTAGGTGGTAGAAGTCATGAGTTTGGAAGTAGCTGTTGAAAGAACCTTGATGAGTTGCTGCAATGCATCGGGTACCTGGTACATACTGTTGTCATTATGCATTGGTGGTGGAAGGAGTGAATGCTGAAGGCGTTGGAAGGGGTGCCAATCAACCGGGTTGCTTTGCCCTAAATGACATGGAGCTTCTTGAGTGCCATCCAGGCAAGTGGAGAGTATTCCATCACACACCTGACTTGTGTCTTGTGGATGGTGGACAGGCTTGGGGAGTAGGGAGGTGAGTCACTTGACAAAGAATTCCAGGCTCTAACATGCTGTTGTAGCTGCAGTATTTATATGGCTGGTCCAACTCAGTTAAAGGTGAATGATGACACCGCGCCCCCCCAAATGATGATGATGCTGGGGGATTTGGCAATGGTAATGCTGTTGAATGTCATGGGGAGATGGTAAGATTTTCTCTTGTTGGAAATGGTCATTGCCTGGCACTTGTGTGGCATGAATGTTACTTGCCACTTCTCAGCTCATGCCTGAATGTTGTCCAGGTCTTGCTGCACTAGGACATAGACTGCTTCAGTATCTGAGGAGTTGAATGGTACTGAACATTGTGCAATCATTAGCAAGCATCCCCACTTCTGACCTGATGATGGATAGAAGGTCATTCATGAGGAAACTGAAGATGATTGGGCCCAGGACACTACCCTGAGGAACTCCTGCAGTGATGTCCTGTGACTGAGGTGATTGACCTCCAACAACCACAGCCATCTTCCTTTGTGCTAGGTATCATCAAATCATTGGAGGATTTTCCCACTGATTCCCATTGACTTCATTTTTGCTAAGGCTCCTTGAAGCTACACTTGACCAAATGCTGAACTGATGTCAAGGGCAGTCACTTTCACCTCACGTCTTGAGTTCAGTTTTCTTGTCCATGTTTGGATCAAAGCTGTGATGAGGTCAGGAAACGAGTGACCCTGGTGTAACCCAAGTTGAGCATCAGTGAGCAGGTTATTGCTGTTTAAGTGCTGCTTGATGGCACTGTCAACGACACCTTCCATCACTTTACTGATGATCTAGAGTCTATTGATGGGGTTTTAATTGGCCAGGTTGTATTTCTCCTGCTTTTTGGCTGTTGAAGTTTTCCATTTGTATTGAGCTTCCTCTTTGTTCCTCTCTTTAAAGGCCCATTTGCAAGTATAGTGAAAGAGATAAATTATGAATTCATAGGAGCAATGTTTCCCCCCAATGTTTTATTCTGTTGGGCATGGCCTATTCATTTATGCTCACAGCACTTTTATATTTCTTTGTGCAGCCATGCACGTGCAGTATCTTGAAGGAGATGACTTGTATGCAACCTGCACGGTAGCTTCTAGGTTGCTGGATAGCTATGCACACTTGCAGCTTAGAGGGAGCATTGCCTAGGTCATTGGCATCAGCTGTCTGTTTTGTGCAGGTATTTTTGCACTTTGTCCAAATGGCCATTGTATTGTCAATAGTTTTAATCAGGTTATATGTAAATAGTCATCAGTTGATTAATTTTATCAAGTATGTATTCATATATTCCTGCAAACAAACCTCTTATTAAATGGTACTTTTTTTTTTCATAAAATCAGCAATCAATAAATGCAACCAATTATCCATTCACACAACTAAAAGACATTGATTCATCCATTGTCTAGAGGCACTTAAGGAGCTAGTCCTTGATCGATGCCTGGATAGTATTGGCTTTTGACTGTATGAGGGGATTTTTAACTTCCAACCGTGAGCGTGTTTGGAAGGGGTAGAGATTTGTAAGTGCTGAAATTGACAGCATGTTGGAAAGCCAGCTGCAACTCGCTGAGCTCTGCATTTAACTGCAACATGTTAGTCCGCATGTGAGCACCTCCCTTGGGCAAGGTGAGGTAGCTATTTATATATGTTAATAGCTCACCAGGAATTAACTTAATGCAAGTTTTGAGATATACCTGTGTGCACACAGGCTTCCTGGAACCCTCCAATGAAAGCACAGCAGTAATTGAGTGGGTTGGAGAAACGACAAGCAGAAAATTCCCAATGTGTGAAAGGCATTAGCTCATGTTACTTGTTTTGAGTTTACTTTCACCACTTGAGGTGAGGTGTTCAACTACCTAGGAGGTGACTTTCACAACTTGGGAGGTTTGTATGTCTGATTTCCACTTTGCATCTGTAATATAAGGGTAGGGCACAGAGCCTGTTTTATGGAGGAGGAAAATCATGCAGCCAGTGCACCAACAGTTGCTGCCTACAATATTCGGCACGTCCTCCGAATGTTGCGGTTCACTTAGGTTGCACCCATCTGGCAGCCATGTGTTATAACCCCTGTCCCCCCTCTTCCCCATCCCCAAGGCACTCCCAACAACTTCACCAACATAAAGCAGTCCTACAATCTACCAAGCATCCCTTTCACAACCACGCATTGCTTGGCTTTAACTCTTAACCATTCATCACAAGTAAGGCAAAAATGGGTAAGACAGGAAAGTGGTGTAAACAAATAATATTTTCATTGCTCATAAATGAAACATAAACTTTTAACAATCTAACATTGTGTAACAAACCCATGCATGTACCCATATACAACTATGAATCTTCACTGTTCCTCTTCATAGCACCTCCACATGGTGGAACTCGTGGCTTCAGCAGAGGTAGAGGCTGGCTGCACGGATCCCTGCATCGACTGCTCAGATGCTTTTCACCAATGTCCTCTGGATTTTGAAGCCCATGGGGACCCTTGCAAAGTCTGCTGCATCTGTGCAGGGACAGGGGCAGACTCAGCTATCTGGATAGGAGTACAGGTTGGGTACTGACTAATTGGGTTGGGCTGCGGGGACAGGGGGGTGGTGGCGTCAACAAGGCTGATTGCCTGGTCATCTAGGCTGAATAATAAGTTTGATGTTTTGGTCCCTTGATAACTTTAAGTAACTCATTATGCAAGGGCTTAACAGCCGTTTTCTCAAATCTTTCCCAAGATTGACTTAAAACGTATGCCTTACATTTCATGGACATTAGACATGGGGAAACTTAATTTCAGTTGGCCCCTTGCATTTCGACACTATTTACATCGCTTGTGAAAGTTTTACAGTGACTTGTGTCCTGTGTAAAGTAAACTTGTAGAAAGGACTTGTTACATTAAAAGCCCATAGTTTGTAATTTGCATCGATTTGGAGCTCCTCTAATGCTTTTTATAATGTAAAATATTATGCACTGTCAAGAACGTCCTGTATTTTACAGCTGTCTGTTGTTTGCAAGTGCCCATGTGACCAGACTTCATTGTAGTTGTATCTTAATGTTTTCATGTGTTTTCCTTCCGCTTTTCAAAAAAATTACTTTTAGTCCACCGGTGATGTGCTTTTTTAGTAGAGGAAAGGAAAGTCATCTGGTCGCTATCTTGGCAAAATATTAAAAATCCCTTTTAAAGGGGTTATTTCCATATTTTTGCTTTACAGTAGGTAACCCGGGATTCCTCCCGTGGTGTTAGTTTTATACCAAGCATTTGACTCTTTTGTGTAAAATTGTAGCAACTACAGGAGCAAAGTGAAGATGAAGAAGACAGGGAGTGTTTGAAACAAGCCATTACTACATTGCTGAACCTTCAGTGCAGTATGGAACGTATCTGCAATAAGCACTTACCTAAACGCAGGGCAGGGTAAGCTGAATTATTTGTGTTTCCCCTTTTTTGAATTCTTCCACTTCTGTAACAACATAATGATAAAATTATATTAACTCGTTTTCTTGTTGGACTGTTCATTATGTAATGAAATGTAATAAAAATGGACTTTCTCTGTTATGTAGTGAACCTTTGCCTCGCCTCTACAACCATCAGATAAGAAGCAAACACCTTGCCATCAAGAAAATGAACGAAATCCAGAAAAACATTGATGGGTGGGAGGGGAAAGATATTGGACAGTGCTGCAATGAATTTATAATGGAAGGAACACTAACACGAGTTGGAGCGAAGCATGAGCGACACATTTTCCTTTTTGATGGTTTAATGATCAGTTGTAGGACCAATCATGGACAGTCCAGGCTCCCAGGTTATAGCAATGTTGAATACAGACTTAAAGAAAAATTTCTAATGCGCAAAGTGCAAATCATTGACAAAGATGACTCTTGTGAATACAAGCATGCATTTGAAATCCTCTCCAAGGATGAGAACAGTATAATTTTTGCTGCCAAATCTGCAGAAGATAAAAACAACTGGATGGCAGCTTTAATTTCACTTCAGTATCGGAGTACACTGGAACGAATGTTGGACACAGTTCTTTTACATGAGGAGAAGGAGCAGCCATTGAGACTGCCCAGTCCAAATGTCTATAACTTTGCAGAAGAAGATTCTGAAGAGAACATAGTTTTTGAAGAAAATGTACAAGCTAAATCTGGAATACCGATCATAAAAGGAGGAACTGTACTAAAATTAATTGAGAGACTGACATACCACATGTATGCAGGTAAATGTCTTGCTGCTGGACAGGTAGAATTTCTCATTAAATTTTAATGGATTTAATGTTACCCTTTTTAATAATTTGTCCATAAGCTGCAACTTTAATCAATACTGTGACTTTATACTGTGTATAGCATACCAGGTGGTTTGGACTCACGAGTTCAAAGCAGTTGAGTTGTGCATCAAAGTGAAATAAGGAAGAATGTATTTGTTCAATGTCTGGCTGTTGAAGTTATCTGAACAGGAGAATTTAGCTGGGGATACTGTTCCTTGAGTAAATTTGTGTCATGGTGGTGTTATTTGGATCACAACTCAGTTAATGGTAATTTTGGGCTACATTTTTTTTATTATCTGAAATCATCTTAATTGTTGCAAACATAGCAAAATAAATAAATGTTTTAGACAGTCATGTAAAATAAAATTAAAATCAGTCTTATGCATCTGTCGAAAAGGATCCCTAACCCTAAATTGACCTTTGCACCTGTGGTATTTTAGTGCAGATGCTAAAATTGAAGAGGGGGACAACATAGGTTTCAGGTAGGAATCACAAGTAATTCAGAGAACTGAGAAATGTTGAATTGATGTGTCCAAAGGATAATGTATAAGTAAATGTGAAAAGTTCCAACTTTTAGCAGTGGGTTTCACAGGTATGTAAGATTTAAGAAGTATTGTGATCCGCATACATACATGCGTTGTCCATCTCGCTTGCACAAATAATGAGCTCCCCACCTTAGACAAAGATTGGTATCCTGGGTTCAGAAAAGTAGGACTATTGGAACAGAGGAGACCAAGGGAAGATCTATTTGCAGTATATAAAATCATGAAGAGTCTGAGTAGAGTCAATTAGTAGGCCCTATTCCTCTTGGTTGAGGGGTCCATAACCAGGGACATAGATTTTAGGGTAAGTAGAAGGTTTAGAGAGGGCTTAAGAGGAATATTTTGCACTCAGAGAGTAGGTGGCCTGAAAGAATGGTAGAGACAGAAACCCTCATAACATTTAAGAAGTACTTGTAGATTATGGCACTTGGGCTGGAAAGTGGGAGTATGGCCACGCAGCTGACGCAGACAAAATTGGGTGCACGTTCTCCTTCTGTGCTGTAAATTTCTTTTTATTCGTTCATGGAATGTGGGCATTGCTGGCTAGGCCAGCGTTTATTGCTCATCCCTAATTACCCTTGAGAATGTGGTGGTGAGCTGCCACCTTAAACCACTGCAGTCCAAGTGTTGTAGGAACACCCACAAGTGCTATTAGGAAGGGAATTCCAGGATTTTGACCCACCGACAGTGGAAGAACGGTGATATATTTCCAAGTCGGGATGGTGAGTGACTTGGAGGGGAATTAAGAGGTGGTGGTGTTCTCTTCTATCTGCTGCCCTTGTCCTTCTATCATTTCTGTGACTTGATGTGAGGGACCTATCTAATACTTTTCACTGTTGCTTTCTCCTTTTGCCCTTATCCTTACAGTAGCCTGGTTCTTTTCCACTACTCCTGTTCTATTCTTTTCCTCTCATCCTGCTCTTTTCTGTTCTTGCTTGCCTATCCATCTTTGTCTGGTCTGCTCTTTTGTTCAGTTTGTTTCACTCTCACCAGGCTTGCGGTGACCCAATCTCCACCTGCTCCAGCCTCACACTCTGTCCCTAGCCCCTCTCCCCCTTTCTTCTCACCCTCGCTCTCAGCTTTTACCCCCCTGCTCATAGCTTCCCATCCCCTCTTGCTGCTCATCTTCTCGCTCTCTCTCTCTCCCACCCTCTCTCTCCCTCTCCCACCCTCTCTCTCCTACCCTCTCTCAATCACCTAGTTTCAGCATCTCCCTTGCTCTTTGTCATGTATAGCTTGAGTTCAATTCAAGATGAAATTCACTTTACATTGTCTCATCAATTATGCTTCCTTTAGAATCTTTGGAGCGCACCTTTACTTGGATCAGTGTTTTTTTTTAAGAGAAGACATGTTTTGTAGTGTTTTGTTAGTCAATTGCAGTTTGATCGTACATTTTACTTGTTCCAACTATCTAAGTACTATTGATTTTGTCCTGTGGAGTTGCGACCTGAAAGAAATTGTCATTACGTCACCTAATTTCACTCAGACATTTACATCTATTTGAGAAAGGAGACTTCATCAGTCAGCGTTGGTTGGATTCAAATCCAGATTTCACCAGTTTAAAAGACAAATAATGTGCAACATTGCTAACTTGTCTCTCTTAACAAACAGTTTATTTGTATACAATGAAGCAATATTTTATAATATAACTTTTTGATAACTATGCTGCTATTGTATTTGCAGTATAAGTAATTTGATATTCATTTACAGATCCTAATTTTGTGCGCACTTTTCTGACAACATATCGTTCATTCTGCAAGCCTCAAGAGTTGCTGAGCTTGTTAATAGAAAGGTAAGTCAGTAATTAAAATCTGGTCTAGATACTGAAAAAAAATTACTGTTAGGTGCCCTGCTAGGTGTTGTCAAGAAAGATTTTTTTGAAACTGGTGTAGTGTTTGTCAATTGGATTTTAGTAAATCATAAAGGTTGGTATGTATAATTTTCAGTACTTTTTCTGTCAGGCTGTATTCTTTGGCTTTTGGAGTTTTCCATGTGTATGAAATATTTTTTGTTAAACTTTTGTAATTTTTTGTTTTGTGTAGGTTTGAAATACCTGATCCAGAACCCACTGAGGCAGATAGGCTTGCCAGAGAGAAGGGTGAACAGCCAATCAGTGCAGAATTGAAACGGTTTCGTAAGGAGTATATCCAGCCAGTGCAACTCAGGTTTTTTTTTTACAGTTTTAACAGAAATGTAGTCACATTGGTACCAATAGTATTCTCACCATCCTGACAGTCAGGGTAAGGTGCAGGCAAAAGCCAGTAACTACTTGTACATTACACCTGCTGGTATTCTACTTGATATGGGACCTGGATGCCAATTCAAGAAATTATCCTTAGATGTGTGTGACTTGAATATCTAGAGCTTTCCTGCAACCTTCCAAAAGTTCTTAAAGATGTCACTCTTTGGCAACAGAGTTTGGCAGCAAGCTTGAAGGTACATGGAACTGATTCAGAAAAGTGTTTGAGAGTTGTTTCAGAGTTCCTAGTTGAGGTCAAACTGTCTAATCTGCAGTATGCCTGTCAAGGATCCAATTTTCATTTGAACGGTGAGACTTTGTCCCAGGAAAGTATTCTAGACAGCATGGACAGAAGGGGGTCATTAAAAATGTGTTTCTTTCCCTACTTCTCACCTATGGCAGCACCCGAAGACAGTAACTACATTGGAAAAACACTTTCCTACAATAGTAGTATTTTACATGCACAAATGTTTGGTATTGTCCCTAATCTCCCCTTTGTATTTTTGTTGCATTCTCTGGGTTTCTATTTTATACAATATAATTCTTTAGTGTTTTTGAAGGGAGAATATGGTACAAAAGATGTACTTAGGTACTCTCCAACAACTTACTATTAGGTTATAAGATGTATTGTCTCAGTCTTTGTATCAGCATGACTATTGTGAATGAGTGGAGCAACTGAATTTCCTAGTAAACTGCGGGATTTCTCGGTGTTGATAAGTAAGGTCGTAACTCCCTCGGAGTGGCAATCAGCGTCAGATTGCCACTCTGTGCCCACTTACCTATGCCAAATTTCTTCCGTGCCTGCCTTGCTCAACCTTCCAACTCAGGCCGGGTGAGATCCAGGCAGCACAGCTGTCTCCGAAGTCCAGTGTGAAAGTTCAACAAAGTTGAATTGAAGGAGGGCACGCCCCCTTTTTTTATGGCACTTGCTGCTGCAAAGCAGGTAAGTTTAAAAGTCCCATTGAAATTGTCAGGCCAGGGAGAAGGTAAGTTCAAGGATTTCGGGGGTGGGGGTGTTCGGAGGTCAGGTGGGGAGGGATCGGACATCAGGGGTGGTGTGGGAGGAGTTGTACGTCGGGAGGGGGTACAGCAGGCCGGACATTCGGGGAGGTTGGGGGGATCGGACATTTGGGGAGATGGGGGTGGGGGGGTCGGACATCGGGAGGGGGTGGATTGCACATTTGGGGGGTTGGAATTTCGGTTGGGGGGGTGCGAGTGTGGGTCAGGTCAGGGGGTAAGAGTCAGGCCCACGGATTTGGGGGAGGATGTTGGGTGAGGAATCCCATGGGGGGTTGGCGGGTGGGGAATACTGTGGGTGGGGGAGGGGGGGCTGATGCTTAATTAGGGGTGGGGGTGTCGGGGCTGTAGGGGGATCGGTCTGTGCCTGTACAATAGTTACCCAGAAGTTAGGGGAGGTTTCAATTCTTCTAATATTTTCTGGGTGACTATTGGTATAACCCTGGTGGAACCATCCAAAGTTTGCGATTTAAACCAAATTTTCAAATGGCTCCCAACACAGGGCAGTTGTCCAGAAGAGTGTGCACTTCTAGGCAATTGCCTTACAAACCCTTAGCTGGGAGGTTCCAAGAGGGTTTCCGCAGCGCACCTCTCAAATCTGATGCTGGGGAGCTCAGACGTTACGGCCTATAGTCTTCCACAGAGTTTGATTTAATGTTTAGCAACTTGCCATTAAAGCTGCTGCTCCAAATTGGCAAAACAAGGTGATAGTAGCTACGGTGATTGACCAGTTTATAATTGTAGATGTCATTTTCCAAGGTATGTTCTTTTTAAAGGTTATTGGACAGTTGTAAAAAAAAATGTGAAAGTTGTTTAATAGATGGAAGCATTTTAAAGGTTATGATGGATGAAAATCTTCAAAGCTAAAAAGGCTTTTTGGTGTTTTGTTACTCAGTGTAACAGCTTGTTTTCTTTTTTAGGGTGCTAAATGTTTTTCGACATTGGGTAGAACATCATTTCTATGACTTTGAGAGAGATAATATGCTACTTAATAGGTTGGAAGCATTTATTTCAAGTGTGAGAGGTGTGTATTAAGGAAAACTAGCACGTCAGAGGTTGACTCTATTTTGTAAAAAGTGTTTCAGAATGGGATTTTATATCGCAGATGTAGATTTATTACTTTAGTATCAACTTTATTCAACTGGAATAATGCTATATTAAAATCTCAACTTTTGCAAAGTCGCTGTCAATTTCCCATTCCCCTTTTTGCCAGTTTTTTTTACATTAGTTGTAACTTCACTTTTTTTCTCTTTCTTATAGTACTTTTATTTGTGTACTTCCCTGTTTTAAAAAAGCTATTTAAAATGCTTTTTAATGTTATTTGCTAGTGTCCTGCCCAACTAAGTCCAGCTATGCACAATTGAACATCAGTAGTATGAAATATCAACTCATTGTTATAGCCACAGCTGTGAACTTCTGACTCAATGTAAGACTTAAATTTAAGAAGTTGAATAAGTTGTCTCAGGTGTGGTGCCAGCAGCCTGATTACACCAAAACAAGAAAATTAATCCATGTGATTCTAAGGGGTAATGGATATTTAAACTTTGTAGGCAGTATTCATGCTTGGCTAATTTATGCCTGATAGCTTAGATTTTTAAAACATTTGCAAACCTATATTGTGAATAACACAATATTTTATTTTTGCAGGGAAAGCCATGAAAAAATGGGTAGAGTCTATTACAAAAATTATTAATCGCAAGAGACAAACTCAAGTAAATGGAATCAGCCATGCTATTACCTTTCCAGACCCACCACCTCAAATTGAATGGCATATTAGTCGACCTGGACAAATTGACACATTTGATCTTATGACTCTTCATCCAATTGAAATAGCACGGCAACTTACACTTTTAGAATCTGACCTTTACAGGTAAAGTAGTAATATAGCTAATGTAAATAGTATGTAGCTTTAGACTTTTTGAAGTTCAGCATGATCAGTTTTTAAGGTGGTTGCAATCTGACATTCAAAAGGTAAATATCAATGAGTAATTTTGAGGACCAGTTAAAATAACAGAAATTTCCTGCATATTGGCACTGGAGTGCACATTGTTAATGCTGCATTTTCTCAGTAATTAGTCTAAACAAACTGTTGTACAGTTGGCACCAAGCCACACTGTTACAATCCTACACCAGACCCCAATCTTTTTTATGGTCCCTTTTTTTAAAAAAAAGTAGAAAACATTGAAATCCCAGTTAAAATTGCTAGGAGAATAAAGCCACAAAATTCCACTGTTTTAAACCAACAGAAGAAATTTTACAAAAGTCAACAAAGCAAACAGTCAATATTTTTATATTGTAACATACAGAATTTACATGAGTAAACATGAATTAACAGACAAACTGTGGTTGAATACACCACAAACTGCACATTAAATGGAACTTACAACCAAGACGATCCCCGAATTTTCTCAGCAACACACCTCCAGACATCAGTGAATCTCAAAAATTATTGATAAGTCTGTCTTCCTCCTGAGGGGTTTAAGCTCCACTTTTTCAAAGAGCTAGTCTGATCCCCAGCCGACAGCAGCTCTACCCTATCCAGTTCTATGTGCACAATCTTAGCCCAAAAGGCACATTATCCCAGATTTCTCTCAAATCTGCTCCCAGGTCCAACCACCTTGGCCATGAGCTGACCAACGATCGAGGCTGTGTCCCCCTACGTTGGCCAGGCTACACTGTAGCATCACAGGTGTGGTCCCAGCTTCTCAGCCACGTTGCTGCCAACAATTGCTTCTGGGATTTCCTTTGCGGCAACAGCCAGCTTTGCACAGCTGGGTTTCCCTGAGCTCCAATCTCTCCAGCCACACAGAACATATACTGCTCATAGGCTTCCCTGAAGTCCCAACTCCTAGCAGTATGGAGCTGCCAACCAATCACGGGGCTTCTCTGAGCCTCAACCCCTCAACAGCATGGAGCTAACAGCAGCACTTCAGCTACGTGGAGCCAACCTTAATATTTGACTGCTCCCGACTCACCCTTGAATTGATCTATCCTGTTAATATTTCCCAACGTGGTTCTAACCCGTAGTTCTAGGCAGAATTTGATGTATCCAGAGGGTACATTCTGTACCTTAAATATACACCTTAGTTGTCTCTAGACTACTAAAGCTCACCCCTGTGCGAAATTCCTGTGGCACCACACCTAACACCCACAGACAAAAATATAGATTTCAACACAAAACTAATTACAAATTTTGGATTTGTTCCTTAAGTCTTTCCATGCTATTCATTCTTCATAAGCAGTGCAAATTGCTGAGGGTTTTAGGAGTGTGTCTGATATAACATATTTGATTGTACAGTATACCCCTGTGATTAATGATAGGACCTTCAAATGATTTGAACTATATGCTTCTCCATTTTTTTGGTAGGCACACTGAAAATAATTTGATGAAATAAAAGTTGAATTTTTAGCTGCTTTATTTTTCACGTAGAAACTGATAGTGGGAACTAGTAATAATTGAGATCAAATCTCACCGTAACCAACTTCAAATCTCTTGTGATTCCCAAGAAAAATTAGAAAAATATGTCATGCTACCCTTATTAGCTGGCTCACTTGCACATGAATCATTAAACTAAAATAGACAAAAGATCCTATGGTTAAAAACAAAAAAACTGCGGATGCTGGAAATCCAAAACAAAAACAGAATTACCTGGAAAAACTCAGCAGGTCTGGCAGCATCGGCGGAGAAGAAAAGAGTTGACGTTTCGAGTCCTCATGACCCTTCGACAGAACTTGAGTTCGAGTCCAAGAAAGAGTTGAAATATAAGCTGGTTTAAGGTGTGTGGGGGGGCAGAGAGAGAGAGAGAGAAGTGGAGGGGGGTGTGTGGTTGTAGGGACAAACAAGCAGTGACAGAAGCAGATCATCAAAAGATGTCAACAACAATAGAACAAAAGAACACATAGGTGTTAAAGTTGGTGATATTATCTAAACGAATGTGCTAATTAAGAATGGATGGTAGGGCACTCAAGGTATAGATCTAGTGGGGGTGGGGAGAGCATAAAAGATTTTAAAATATTAAAAATAATGGAAATAGGTGGGAAAAGAAAAATCTATATAATTTATTGGAGAAAAAAAAGGAAGGGGGAAACAGAAAGGGGGTGGGGATGGGGGAGGGAGCTCACGACCTAAAGTTGTTGAATTCAATATTCAGTCCGGAAGGCTGTAAAGTGCCTAGTCGGAAGATGAGGTGTTGTCCCTCCAGTTTGCGTTGGGCTTCACTGGAACAATGCAGCAAGCCAAGGACAGACATGTGGACAAGCGAGCAGGGTGGAGTGTTAAAATGGCAAGCGACAAGGAGATTTGGGTCATTCTTGCGGACAGACCGCAGGTGTTCTGCAAAGCGGTCGCCCAGTTTACGTTTGGTCTCTCCAATGTAGAGGAGACCACATTGGGAGCAACGAATGCAGTAGACTAAGTTGGGGGAAATGCAAGTGAAATGCTGCTTCACTTGAAAGGAGTGTTTGGGCCCTTGGACGGTGAGGAGAGAGGAAGTGAAGGGGCAGGTGTTGCATCTTTTGCGTGGGCATGGGGTGGTGCCATAGGAGGGGGTTGAGGAGTAGGGGGTGATGGAGGAGTGGACCAGGGTGTCCCCGAGGGAGCGATCCCTACGGAATGCCGATAGGGGGGGGTGAAGGGAAGATGTGTTTGGTGTTGGCATCATGCTGATGTTGGCGGAGGATGATCCTTTGAATGCGGAGGCTGGTGGGGTGATTAAGTGAGGACAAGGGGGACCCTATCATGTTTCTGGGAGGGAGGAGAAGGCGTGAGGGCGGATGCGCGGGAGATGGGCCGGACACGGTTGAGGGCCCTGTCAACGACCGTGGGTGGAAAACCTCGGTTAAGGAAGAAGGAGGACATGTCAGAGGAACTGTTTTTGAAGGTAGCATCATCGGAACAGATGCGACGGAGGTGAAGGAACTGAGAGAATGGGATGGAGTCCTTACAGGAAGCGGGGTGTGAGGAGCTGTAGTCGAGGTAGCTGTAGGAGTCGGTGGGTTTGTAATGGATATTGGTGGACAGTCTATCACCAGAGATTGAGACAGAGAGGTCAAGGAAGGGAAGGGAAGTGTCAGAGATGGACCACGTGAAAATGATGGAGGGGTGGAGATTGGAAGCAAAATTAATAAATTTTTCCAAGTCCCGACGAGAGCATGAAGCGGCACCGAAGTAATCATCAATGTACCGGAGAAAGAGTTGTGGAAGGGGGCCGGAGTAGGACTGGAACAAGGAATGTTCCACATATCCCATAAAGAGACAGGCATAGCTGGGGCCCATGCGGGTACCCATAGCCACACTTTTTATTTGGAGGAAGTGAGAGGAGTTGAAGGAGAAATTGTTCAGCGTGAGAACAAGTTCAGCCAGACGGAGGAGAGTAGTGGTGAATGGGGATTGTTCGGGCCTCTGTTCGAGGAAGAAGCTAAGGGTCCTCAGACCATCCTGGTGGGGGATGGAGGTGTAGTGGGATTGGACGTCCATGGTGAAGAGGAAGCGGTTGGGGCCAGGGAACTGGAAATTGTTGATGTGACGTAAGGTATCAGAGGAATCACAGATGTAGGTGGGAAGGGACTGGACAAGGGGAGAGAGAAGGGAGTCAAGATAATGAGAAATGAGTTCTGTGGGGCAGGAGCAAGCTGAGACGATCGGTTTAGCGGGGCAGTTTTGTTTGTGGATTTTGGGTAGGAGATAGAAGCGGGCTGTCCGAGGTTGGGCGATTATCAGGTTGGAAGCTGTGGGAGGAAGATCCCCAGAGGAGATGAGGTCAGTGACAGTCCTGGAAACAATGGCTTGATGTTCAGTGGTGGGGTCATGGTCCAGGGAGAGGTAGGAGGAAGTGTCTGCGAGTTGACGCTCAGCCTCCGCGAGTTAGAGGTCAGTGTGCCAGACAACAACAGCACCACCCTTGTCAACGGGTTTGATGACAATGTCAGGGTTGGACCTGAGAGAATGGAGTGCAGTAAGTTCAGAGAGAGACAGGTTAGAATGGGTGAGAGGAGCAGAGAAATTGTGACGACTAATGTCGCACCGACAGTTCTCAATGAAAAGATTAAGAGAAGGTAAGAATCCAGAGGGAGGGGTCCAGATGGAGGGAGAATATTGGAGTTGGGTAAAAGGATCCGTTGAACTGGGAGAGGACTCTTGCCCAAAGAAGTGAGCCCGGAGACGAAGACGGCGGAAGAAGAGTTCAGCATCATGCCGAGCCCGAAATTCATTGAGGTGAGGGCGTAAGGGTATGAAACTAAGTCCTTTGCTGAGCACTGAACGTTCAGCATCGGAGAGGGGAAGGTCAGGGGGTATAGTGAATACACGGCTGGGGTTGGGATTGGAAGATGGGGTTGGGATGGAGGGACGGGCAGGGGTGGAGGGTCCTAGATGGGTGTTGGTGTCGATGAGTTGTTGGAGCTTGCATTCCTTAGCACTTGAGAAAAAGAGAAAAAGTTTCTTGTTGAGGCGTCGGATGAGCCGAAGAATAAAATGAAACTGGGGGCATGCGCAGCTTTGAAAGAGGATACGGCGGTGCTTCTGGAGGGAGAGGTCGAGTGTGTTCATATGGCGGCGCATGGCACTGAGTGTGGATTTCAGAATGTGCTGTTGTTGTCTGGCGCACTGACCTCTACCTCGCGGAGGCTGAGCGTCAACTCGCAGACACTTCCTCCTACCTCTCCCTGGACCATGACCCCACCACTGAACATCAAGCCATTGTTTCCAGGACTGTCACTGACCTCATCTCCTCTGGAGATCTTCCTCTCACAGCTTCCAACCTGATAGTCACCCAACCTCGGACGGCCTGCTTCTATCTCCTACCCAAAATCCACAAACAAAACTGCCCCGGTAGACCGATCGTCTCCGCTTGCTCCTGCCCCACAGAACTCATTTCTCGTTATCTTGACTCCCTTCTCTCTCCCCTTGTCCAGTCCCTTCCCACCTACATCCGTGATTCCTCTGACACCTTATGTCACATCAACAATTTCCAGTTCCCTGGCCCCAACCGCTTCCTCTTCACCATGGACGTCCAATCCCTCTACACCTCCATCCCCCACCAGGATGGTCTGAGGGCCCTTAGCTTCTTCCTCGAACAGAGGCCCGAACAATCCCCATCCACCACTACTCTCCTCCGTCTGGCTGAACTTGTTCTCACGCTGAACAATTTCTCCTTCAACTCCTCTCACTTCCTCCAAATAAAAAGTGTGGCTATGGGTACCCGCATGGGCCCCAGCTATGCCTGTCTCTTTATGGGATATGTGGAACATTCCTTGTTCCAGTCCTACTCCGGCCCCCTTCCACAACTCTTTCTCCGGTACATTGGTGATTACTTCGGTGCCGCTTCATGCTCTTGTCGGGACTTGGAAAAATTTATTAATTTTGCTTCCAATCTCCACCCCTCCATCATTTTCACGTGGTCCATCTCTGACACTTCCCTTCCTTGACCTCTCTGTCTCAATCTCTGGTGATAGACTGTCCACCAATATCCATTACAAACCCACCGACTCCCACAGCTACCTCGACTACAGCTCCTCACACCCCACTTCCTGTAAGGACTCCATCCCATTCTCTCAGTTCCTTCACCTCCGTCGCATCTGTTCCGATGATGCTACCTTCAAAAACAGTTCCTCTGACATGTCCTCCTTCTTCCTTAACCGAGGTTTTCCACCCACGGTCGTTGACAGGGCCCTCAACCGTGTCCGGCCCATCTCCCGCGCATCCGCCCTCACGCCTTCTCCTCCCTCCCAGGAACATGATAGGGTCCCCCTTGTCCTCACTTATCACCCCACCAGCCTCCGCATTCAAAGGATCATCCTCCGCCAACACCAGCATGATGCCACCACCAAACACATCTTCCCTTCACCCCCCTTATCGGCATTCCGTAGGAATTGCTCCCTCTGGGACACCCTGGTCCACTCCTCCATCACCCCCTACTCCTCAACCCCCTCCTGTGGCACCACCCCATGCCCACGCAAAAGATGCAACACCTGCCCCTTCACTTCCTCTCTCCTCACCGTCCAAGGGCCCAAACACTCCTTTCAAGTGAAGCAGCATTTCACTTGCATTTCCCCCAACTTAGTCTACTGCATTCGTTGCTCCCAATGTGGTCTCCTCTACATTGGAGAGACCAAACGTAAACTGGGCGACCGCTTTGCAGAACACCTGCGGTCTGTCCGCAAGAATGACCCAAACCTCCCTGTCGCTTGCCATTTTAACACTCCACCCTGCTCTCTTGCCCACATGTCTGTCCTTGGCTTGCTGCATTGTTCCAGTGAAGCCCAACGCAAACTGGAGGAACATCACCTCAACTTCCGACTAGGCACTTACAGCCTTCCGGACTGAATATTGAATTCAACAGCTTTAGGTCTTGAGCTCCCCCCTCCATCCCCACCCCCTTTCTATTTCCCCCTTCCTTTTGTTTTTTTCCAATAAATTATATAGATTTTCCTTTTCCCACCTATTTCCATTATTTTTAATATTTTAAAATCTTTTATGCTCTCCCCACCCCCACTAGAGCTATACCTTGAGTGACCTACCATCCATTCTTAATTAGCACATTCGTTTAGATAATATCACCAACTTTAACACCTATGTGTTCTTTTGTTCTATTGTTGTTGACATCTTTTGATGATCTGCTTCTGTCACTGCTTGTTTGTCCCTACAACCACACCCCCCTCCACTTCTCTCTCTCTCTCTCGGCCCCCCCCCCACACACCTTAAACCAGCTTATATTTCAACTCTTTCTTGGACTCGAACTCAAGTTCTGTTGAAGGGTCATGAGGACTCGAAACGTCAACTCTTTTCTTCTCCGCCGATGCTGCCAGACCTGCTGAGTTTTTCCAGGTAATTCTGTTTTTGAAAAGATCCTATGGCACTATTCAAAGTGCAAGGAAATTTTCCAGTATCCTGGCCAACGATTGTCCCTCAACGAACATTATTAATACAGCGCATTGGTTGTTTATCCCATTCGTGGGAATTACATGTGTGCATACCATATAGCAGTGACTATACTTTATTTTGTTGGCAGTGAAGCACTGACATATCCTGCGGTTGTGAGAGGTACTTTATAAATGTACAATTTGCTCTTGTAACTTTAGCAGCTCAGCCTGTTGGTTTTAATAAACCTGGCTTCAGATGAACTAATCTTCCCTCATCAGGCTAATCTCTGTTTCTAGACATAACTAGTTTGACTGATCTTCACACATGACTTTTGTCTTTTTTCTCTCTCTCCCCAGGATGTGGAGAGATATCCTACTTACTTATTCCCCACTCAGTGACTTCTCAGTAAGCTTTTCAATTAAACTGGTGTCTCCGCCTGCCACACTCCTTCACCTCTCAATCTATGGTTTCTTGAGACCCATACAACATCTGCTATTCTCAAAAGGACAGGACCATCCTCTCTTAATGAGTCTGAAATAAATCAGTAGTGTCTAATTGCCTCAGTTTAAAGTAGATAGTCCACAAATTAGTCAGTCTTGCTTTAATATATATCTTAAACGCCTGGTGCACAAACAAGTTCCTCTTTGTCTAAACAGTTATAACACTCAGCAAAGAGAAAATTCTACACTTGTATAAACATACTTTGATGCACTTAAATATCATTCATATGCAGATCCTAAATTGGCTTTCACATTCACATCAATGGTGATAAGTTGATAGCTTAAAACTTGATAATACTTGAGAAGAATTATAAATAAAATTGAATACTTGTTTGCATTTAGTTTTATTCACTCATTGTTTTTTGTAACCTATCTTTCTTCCTGACAATAGTATACTTAAAATAATTTCTGCTAATTCAATAATGAATATCCCGTATTGCCATTAAATCGTGGTGGCTTTTGCACAATTTTTACTTTACAGAAGATCAATGGTTATTTGTAGTATCTGGAAGTGTTAATTGATTTCATAGTGAAATATGGTAATCCATTTGAAAAATTCAGATAATATCAAAGTGCTTACAATTCTGCATAATACTACAAATGCTATTTAAGAAAAAAACTCTTGCTTTTTTTTCTTGATTTTTATTTTTCAGCAGATGTTTTTTTTCCTGTGTTTTATTTCTTTGAGAAGGGGGTTAAGAAACAGAGATGCACTTTGTTAGAGAAATAGTAAGGATTTAATGAAAGAGTTGAGTGAATTCCAAATGGAGTGGAAGGATAGAACGTGCACAAAATGGGGACCATCTGTAAAATAGTTGGTGAAAACTTAATGAAATGTAAAATAGAGACTACTTAAAGAAATCACATAGGTGAAGGGGGAAGCATGATGTACAATGTGAGTGACAAGATTGGTACAAATGCAGAAGAAGAGGTCTGGGCAACAACTTGCAGGCAAATCTTGTGGGATGAGCCAAATCTCAATAATATTATTTGATTTAATTATTATTTCCACTTGTGCAGTGGAGAAAGGGTAATAGTTGTGGGAACTTCATGCATGCATGCATAATTTGTAATACTAAAGTTTTCATAAAATATCAAAACTGAAACTTTTTCCCCTCTCTGGCAATTAGAAAATATTTGCTGTACAGTATTCAAGTGCTTTCTGGATATATATTTTAAGATCCTTGTAAAATTGAAAAATATAACTTATTTCCAAAATCAATAAAAGCCAAAACATAAATGTTACCATTTCACAGAATAAAATTTGAGCTACTGAACTTTTGTTTACCGTGCTCCTCCTAATTGGATGTAACTTTGCTCTTACAATTATGGACAGTGACTTTTAAAAATCTCCAATTTACTATTCTCTATGTATTTTTGAACAGGGCTGTTCAGCCATCTGAACTTGTAGGAAGTGTCTGGACGAAAGAAAACAAAGAGCTAAATTCTCCAAATTTGCTGAAAATGATTCGCCATACAACAAACCTCACTCTGTGGTTTGAAAAGTAAGTACAATGCTGACCTATATGTGGATCTGAGTGTTTCTGGGGTGTAACTGCGTAAAATCACATATTTGTTAATATTACCTTCAAAGCTGGGGTTTTGCTGCTGTTTCTCCTGCAGTTCCATTAATCCCCATACAGATCCTGTCTTTAAATGTCATCAATTGAGCTTATTAATTTTTTTTATGCCTTTACTACTTTGGGTAAATGCTGCAGGAGTAAGGTCTATATTAGGAAACTTTTTTAGATACACCTTTTGGCTAGAGTGGTTGAATCATTCAGTGAATCGTCTAAATCAAATGCCGTACCTTGACTCTGCAGTCATTCTTCAAGTCTTCTCTTGTGACGGACAGTTATTTTCCTGAGAGGATTATCCTGAACCATCTGAATGAAAGTAAGAATATATGGATTTTTTTTGCAGAATTTAGGTGCAAGAGTCCCACCTAATATATACAGCCTTATAATTCGCTGTGATGTGCTAATTTTGGTTGTCTGTGGTTTCAGTCTGTGGTTCAGAATGTTTAACTAGGCCTTTTTAGGGAGCATTTCTTGCTCTTAATGACAGCCAACACAGGAAACAGCCAACACAGGAAACAATGTGGCAGCTGTAAGAGTAGTGTAGCTTTAACTTCGTTGGTTCGGTACCTGTTTTGTAATATTTTGCTCCTTTCTTTCCATTGGCATTGCAGCAGCAACGGATTTAGTATTTGGTTAATGGGAAAAGCATTTTGGTGAACCATTGGAAGTATAACTAACTGCCTCTTAATATAATCATAATTTCCAAAAGGTTAGGCATAAGGCAGAAAAACAGCATAGGAATCAAATTACATTGATCACTTTAAACTGCATCCATTTCCATAGATCTTTGGAAGGAAAATTCTTCTTCTGAGGCAGTTCCTTGGGATGAGTTGCTTCCACTTCGGTTGGATGGGTTCTGAAATGAGTGAACTGCAGATTCTTCCACGGGCAGGACGGTTGGTACTTGGAGGGTTGGGCAGATGAGTTCCTTGTAGATTTGAGCTCCCTTTCCGAACGCCTCGATGTCGCCTCTCCGTATTCCCGATGAAGTCTATCGATCTGTTCAGTGCCTTCCAGAATTAACCTTTTCCGTTTTGGTCAGTCACAAGCCAGGGACTCCCACGTGTCAGCGGGAATGTTTGACCTTTTCAGGGATACTTTGGGGATTTCCCTAAAGCATTTCCCTCCTGGGAGTCTTCTGCTGCAACTAAGTTCTTAGTAGAGCAGTTGCTTCTGGAGTCTGTTGTCCGGCATACGAATGACATATCCTGCTCACTGGAGCATGAAGAAGAGTTAAGCATCCTATCACAGGCTTTTTTTACTCACCAGGCTCCTCTTTCCCAAGGGCTCAAGAAATGGGCATATTCTTACTCTGTTATTGACTCTGAGGCTCTTTGGCCCACTTTTGACTCCATTGTGTGTCTACCTTTGCTATTTTTTGGCAGGCTGAAAACAATGATCTTGTATTTGTGGACCATATTGGCAGTCTGCCTCAATATTCACTTCATTCTCAGCTGGCTTTGGGGTGGTGATTCTTCAGATCATGACTTTAGCATGCAAAGTAAATGAAAAACTAAGTTTAGGGACCATCTGTTTCTACTCCCAAGCGTGAAATGCCGGATTTCACTCACATTTACTTATTGTGCCCAACAATGTAAGAAAAATTGAGTATCCTTTGCCCCTTTTTAAATTTCAGAAGAATGTCAATTCCTGAGCTGAAGCTGAGATGTTACATTGGTTACAATTCTAAACATTATGCAGATGACACATTAGAAATATCATCATGCTCCTCCTGCACTATGTGGGAAGTCATGGACACTTCCAGTGCCCCTGGCGACCATGTGTGCAGGAAGTGTGTCCAATTGCAGTTACTGGCTAACCGCATTTCGGAGCTGGAGCTGCGGGTGGATTCACTGGGGAGTATCTGCGATGTTGAGATTATCGTGGACAGCATGTTCAATGAGGTAGGCACACCGCAGGTAAAGACTGATCAGGCAGAGAAGGGATGGGTGACCACCAGGCAGAGCAGAGCAGGGCAAGTAGTACAGAAGTCCCCTGTAGCTGTCCCCCCTCTCTAATAGATATACCGTTTTGGATACTGTTGGGGGAGACTACTTCTCAAGGGAAAGCAGCAGGAGCCAAGTTCATGGCATTATGGGTGGCTCTGCTGCATAAGAGGGGAGGAAGAAGAGTGGTAGGCTATAGTGCTAGGGGATTCAATAGTATGGGGAACAGACAGGCGCTTCTGCAGCCACAAAAGAGACTCCAGAATGGTAGGTTACCTCCCTGGTGCCAGGGCCAAGGATGTATCGGAGAGGCAGCAGAGCATTCTGAAGTGGGAGGGTGAACAGCCAGTGGTCATGGTACATTTTGGTGCCAACAACATAGGTTAAAAAAAGGGATGAGGTCCTACAAGCTGAATATAGGAAGTTAGGATGTAAATTAAAAAGTAGGACCTCAAAGATAGTAATCTCAGGATTACTACCAGTGCCATGTGCCACTGAGAGTAGAAATAACATGATATATAAGTTGAATATGTGGCTGAAGAAATGGTGTAGGTGGGAGGGATTCAGATTCCTGGGACATTGGGACTGGTTCTGGGGAAGTTGGGACCAGTACAAACAGGGTGGGTTGCATCTGGGCAGGACTGGGACCAGTGTCCTCAGGGAGGGTGTTTGCTAGTGTGTGTGTGTGTGGACGCTGGTTGGGGGTCTTGGGGGGGGGAGCCTGAGCAGGGGAACAGAGGAGGGGGAAACAAGGATAGAAACAAAAGGCAGAAAGGTAAGAAGAAAAGTTGAAGGCAGAAAAAACAGAGAAATAAATGGGGTCATAGTGCAAAATAAAGCTAAGATGACTAACAAGGTTAAAAAAACAAGTCTAAAGGCATTGTATCTTAATGTGCAGAGCATTCACAATAAGATAGATGAATTAACGGCGCTAACAGATATAAGTGATTATGATATAATTGCAATTTCCGATACATGGCTGCAGGATGACCAAGGATGGTGACTGAACATCCAAGGGTATTCAATATTTAGAAAAGACAGATAAATAGGGAAAGGAGGTGGGGTAGCATTGTTAGTAAAGGAGGAAATCAATGCAATAGTGAGGAAGGATATTGGCTCGGAAAATCATGATGTGGAATCTGTTTGGGTGGAGATAAGAAACACCAAGGGGCAGAAAATGGTGGGGATTGTCTGTAGGCCCCCAAACAGTAATGGATAAGTAAGGAAAGGCATTAAGCAGGAAATTATAGACACGTGCAATCTGGGTACAACTGTAATCATGGGTGACTTTAATCTACATATAGATTGGAACAAACCAAACTAGCAATAATACTGTGGAGCAGGATTTCCTTGAGTTTTCTAGATCAATACATTGAGGAACGACCTAGAGAGCAGGCTATCCTGGACTGGGTATTGTGCAATGAGAAAGGATTAATTAACAATCTTCTTTGGAAAAGATTGATCATAAAATGATAGAATTGTTCATTAGGATGGAGAGTGAAGAAGTTGAATCCGAAACTAGGGTCCTGAGTCTAAATAAAGGGAACTACGAGGATATGAGGTGCAAGTTGGCAATGATGGATTGGGGAACCTTACTAAAAGAGTTGTCAGTGGATAGGCAATGGCTAATAGTGAAGGAACATGTGTATGAATTAGAACAATTATTCATTCTTGTCTGGCGCAAAAGTAAAACAGGAAAGGTGGCTCAACCATGGCTTACAAAATAAATTAGGGATAGTATTAGATCCAAAGAGGAGACATATAAAATTGCCGGAAAAAGCAGCAAGCCTGAGGATTGGAAGCATTTTAGAATTCAGCAAAAGTGGACAAAAAGATTGATTAAAAGGGGAAAATGGAGCATGAGAGTAAACTTGCAAGGAACATAAAAACTGGCTGTAAAAGCTTCTATAAATATGTGAAGAGAAAAAGATTAGCAAAGACAAACGTCAGAATCTGTCAGTATTGGGGGAAATTATTATTGGGAACAAAGAAATGGCAGGAGAATTGAACACATATTTTGGTTCTGCCTTCACAAAAGAGGACAAATAATTTCCCAGAAATGTTAGGGAACCAAGGATCTAGTGAGAGGGAGGAATTGAAGAAAATCCATATTAGTAAAAAAAAAAATGGTGCTAGAGAAATTAATGGAGACAAAGGCTGAAAAATCCCCAGGGCTGATAATCTACACCCCAGAGTACCAAAGGAAGTGGCCCTGGAAATATTGGATGCATTGGTGATCATTTTCCAAAATTCTATAGACTCTGGAGAGTTCCTACAGATTGGATGGTGGCAAATGTAACTATTTAAAAAAGGAGGGAGAGAAAAAACAAAGAATTACAGACCAGTTAGCCTAACATCATTAGTGGGAAAAATGTTTGAGTCTATTGTAAAAGACATGGTAACAGAACACTTGGAAAGCATTAAAAGGATTAGACAAGGTCAGCATGGGTTTATGAAAGAGAAATCATGCTTAACTATTCTACTGGAGTTTTTTGAGGATGTAACAAGTAGAATAGATGAGGGAGAACCAGTGGATGTGGTATATTTGGATTTCAAGAAGGCTTTTGATAAGGTCCCACATTGGAGGCTAGTGGGCAGAATTAAAGCACATTGGATTGGGGGTAATATACTGGCATGGATTGACAATTGGTTGATCAACCAGAAACTGAAAGTGGGAATAAATGGGTCTTTTTCCGGATGGCAGGCGGTGACTAATGGTGCACCACAGAGATCAGTGCTTGGGCCCCAGCTGTTCATGATATATATGGATGAGGGAACCAAATGCAATATTTCCAAGTTTGCTGATGACACAAAACTGGGCAAGGTTGTAAGCTGCGAGGAGGATGCAAGGAGGCTTTAGGGCGATTTAGACAAATTGTGTGGGTGGGCAAATACTGGCAGATGCAGTATAACATGATTAAATGTGAAGTTACATGCTTTGGTGTGAAAAACAGAAAGGCAGAGTATTACTTAAATGATGATATATTGGGAAATGTGGATGTACAAAGGGATCTGGGTGTCCTTGTACACCAGTCAATGAAAGTAAATAGGCAGGTGCAGCAAGCAATTAGGAAGGCAAATGGTAAAAGAAAAAACTGCGGATGCTGGTAATCCAAAACAAAAATAAAAATACCTGGAAAAACTCAGCAGGTCTGACAGCATCTGCAGAGAGGAACACAATTAATGTTTTGAGTCCGTATGACTCTTCAACAGAACTAAGGAAAAATAGAAAAGAGGTGAAATATAAGCTGGTTTAAGGTGGGTTGGGACAAGTAGAGCTGGATAGAGGGCCAGTGATAGGTGGAGATAGACAAAAGGACAAAGAGGTGTTGAAGGTGGTGATATTATCTAAGGAATATGCTAATAGGTGACATTAAGGGTAGAAAGCAGGACGAGCAAGGTACAGATAGCCCCAATGGGGGTGGGATGAGGGGGAAGGGATCAAAATAGGCTAAAAGGTAGAGATAAAACAATGGATGGAAATACATTTAAAAGAAATGGAAATTATTGGAAAAAAGGGGGATCAGAAAGGGGGTGGGGATGGAGGAGAGAGTTCATGATCTGAAATTGTTGAACTCCAAAACAAAAACAGAATTACCTGGAAAAACTCAGCAGGTCTGGCAGCATCGGCGGAGAAGAAAAGAGTTGACGTTTCGAGTCCTCATGACCCTTCAACAGAAGTAGGTGAATCCAAGGAGAGGGTTGAACTCCATATTCAGTCCGGAAGGCTGTAAAGTGCCTAATCGGAAGATGAGGTGCTGTTCCTCCAGTTTGCGTTGAGCTTCACTGGAACATTGCAGCAGGCCAAGGACGGACATGTGGGCATGAGAGCAGGGTGGTGTGTTGAAATGGCAAGTGACAGGTAAAAAGAAAAAAACTGCGGATGATGGAAATCCAAAACAAAAACAGAATTACCTGGAAAAACTCAGCAGGTCTGGTAGCATCGGCGGAGAAGAAAAGAGTTGACGTTTCGAGTCCTCATGACCCTTCGACAGAACTTGAGTTCAAGTCCAAGAAAGAGTTGAAATATAAGCTGGTTTAAGGTGTGTGGGGGGTGCGGAGAGAGAGAGAGAGAGAGAGAGAAGTGGAGTGGGGGGGTGTGGTTGTAGGGACAAACAAGCAGTGATAGAAGCAGATCATCAAAAGATGTCAACAACAATAGAACAAAAGAACACATAGGTGTTAAAGTTGGTGATATTATCTAAACGAATGTGCTAATTAAGAATGGATGGTAGGGCACTCAAGGTATAGCTCTAGTGGGGGTGGAGGGAGCATAAAAGATTTTAAAATATTTAAAAATAATGGAAATAGGTGGGAAAAGAAAAATCTATATAATTTATTGGAAAAAAAAGGAAGGGGGAAACAGAAAGGGGGTGGGGATGGAGGAGGGAGCTCAAGACCTAAAGTTGTTGAATTCAATATTCAGTCCGGAAGGTTGTAAAGTGCCTAGTCGGAAGATGAGGTGTTGTTCCTCCAGTTTGCGTTGGGCTTCACTGGAACAATGCAGCAAGCCAAGGACAGACATGTGGGCAAGAGAGCAGGGTGGAGTGTTAAAATGGCAAGCGACAGGGAGGTTTGGGTCATTCTTGCGGACAGACCGCAGGTGTTCTGCAAAGCGGTCGCCCAGTTTACGTTTGGTCTCTCCAATGTAGAGGAGACCACATTGGGAGCAACGAATGCAGTAGACTAAGTTGGGGGAAATGCAAGTGAAATGCTGCTTCACTTGAAAGGAGTGTTTGGGCCCTTGGACGGTGAGGAGAGAGGAAGTGAAAGGTCAGGTGTTGCATCTTTTGCGTGGGCATGGGGTGGTGCCACAGGAGGGGTTGAGGAGTAGGGGGTGATGGAGGAGTGGACCAGGGTGTCCCGGAGGGAGCAATCCCTACGGAATGCCGATAGGGGGGGTGAAGGGAAGATGTGTTTGGTGGTGGCATCATGCTGGAGTTGGCGGAAATAGCGGAGGATGATCTTTTGAATGCAGAGGCTGGTGGGGTGATAAGTGAGGACAAGGGGGACCCTATCATGTTTCTGGGAGGGAGGAGAAGGCGTGAGGGCGGATGCGCGGGAGATGGGCCGGACACAGTTGAGGGCCCTGTCAACGACCGTGGGTGGAAAACCTCGGTTAAGGAAGAAGGAGGACATGTCAGAGGAACTGTTTTTGAAGGTAGCATCATCGGAACAGATGCGACGGAGGCGAAGGAACTGAGAGAATGGGATGGAGTCCTTACAGGAAGCGGGGTGTGAGGAGCTGTAGTCGAGGTAGCTGTGGGAGTCTGTGGGCTTGTAATGGATATTGGTAGACAGTCTATCACCAGAGATTGAGACAGAGAGGTCAAGGAAGGGAAGTGTCAGAGATGGACCACGTGAAAATGATGGAGGGGTGGAGATTGGAAGCAAAATTAATAAATTTTTCTAAGTCCCGACGGGAGCATGAAGCAGCACCGAAGTAATCATCAATGTACCGGAGAAAGAGTTGTGGAACGGGGCCGGAGTAGAACTGGAACAAGGAATGTTCCACATACCCCATAAAGAGACAGGCATAGCTGGGGCCCATGCGGGTACCCATAGCCACACCTTTTATTTGGAGGAAGTGAGAGGAGTTGAAGGAGAAATTGTTCAGTGTGAGAACAAGTTCAGCCAGACGGAGGAGAGTAGTGGTGGATGGGGATTGTTCGGGCCTCTGTTCGAGGAAGAAGCTAAGGGTCCTCAGACCATCCTGGTGGGGGATGGAGGTGTAGAGGGATTGGACGTCCATGGTGAAGAGGAAGCGGTTGGGGCCAGGGAACTGGAAATTGTTGATGTGACGTAAGGTATCAGAGGAATCACGGATGTAGGTGGGAAGGGACTGGACAAGGGGAGAGAGAAGGGAGTCAAGATAACGAGAAATGAGTTCTGTGGGGCAGGAGCAAGCTGAGACGATCGGTTTAGCGGGGCAGTTTTGTTTGTGGATTTTGGGTAGGAGATAGAAGCGGGCTGTCCGAGGTTGGGCGATTATCAGGTTGGAAGCTGTGGGAGGAAGATCCCCAGAGGAGATGAGGTCAGTGACAGTCCTGGAAACAATGGCTTGATGTTCAGTGGTGGGGTCATGGTCCAGGGAGAGGTAGGAGGAAGTGTCTGCGAGTTGACGCTCAGCCTCCGCGAGGTAGAGGTCAGTGCGCCAGACAACAACAGCACCACCCTTGTCAGTGGGTTTGATGACAATGTCAGGATTGGACCTGAGAGAATGGAGTGCATTAAGTTCAGAAAGAGACAGGTTAGAATGGGTGAGAGGAGCAGAGAAATTGAGACAACTAATGTTGCGCCGACAGTTCTCAATGAAAAGATCAAGAGAAGGTAAGAATCCAGAGGTAGGGGTCCAGGTGGAGGGAGAATATTGGAAATGGGTAAAAGGATCCGTTGAACTGGGAGAGGACTCCTGCCCAAAGAAGTGAGCCCGGAGACGAAGACGGCGGAAGAAGAGTTCAGCGTCATGCCGAGCCCGAAATTCATTGAGGTGAGGGCGTAAGAGGCAGGGAGGTCTGGGTCATGCTTGCGGACAGACCGATGGTGTTCCGCAAAGTGGTCACCCAGCCTGTGTTTGGTCTCTCCAATGTAGGGGAAACCGCATTGGGAGCAGCGAATGCAGTAGACTAAATTGAGGGAAGTGCAAGTGAAGTGTTGTTTCACTTGAAAGGGGTGTTTGGGCCGTTGGACGGTGAGGAGAGGGGAAGTAAAGGGGCAGGTGTTGTACCTGGCAAATGGTATGTTGAATTTGATTTTAGAAGTAGGGATGTCTTATTTCAGTTATACAAGGCCTTGGTGAGATCACACCTGGAGAATTGCATGCAGTTTCGGTCTCCCTACCTAAGAAAGGATATATTTGCCATAGAGGGAGTGCAGCGAAGGTTCACTAGGTTGATACCAGAGATGGCAGGACTGTCGTATGAGGAGAGATTAGTTCAACTGGGCGTGTATTCACAAGAGTTTAGAAGAATGAGAGGGGATCAGATTGAAACGTATAAAATCCTAACAGGGCTAGGCAGACTGGATGCAGGGAGGATGCTTACCCTGGTTGGGGAGTCTAGGACCAGGAGCCACAGTCTCAGGATGTGGGACAGGCCATTTAGGACTAAGATGAGAAAAAATTTCTTCACTCAGAGGATGGTCAACCTGTGGAATTCTCTCCCACAGAAGGCTGCGGAGGCCAGGTCTCTGAGTATATTCAAGAAAGAAATTGATAATTTTTTGGATATTAGGGCCATCAAGGGGTATGGAGAGAAAGTGGGAATATGACATTGAGATAGAGGATCAGCCATGATCATATTGAATGGCGGAGCAAGCTCGAAGGACCAAATGGCCTACTCCTGCTCCTTGTTTTCAAGTAGCAGATTTCTTTCTAAAGCACTAGTTGGTTGCCTGAGGTGTTGCACATTCAGAGTGAAGATCGTGTGAAGCAGGGTTAGAGGCCAGCGACCTCCACTGGGGAGAGAGTGTAATTACCATAAGGATTTCAGAATTAATACACATTTTCACAAAGCAACTTTACCCTTGCATTGACTATTTATAGTCAAAATGGGAAAACGTTTTGGAATGCAGCCAAAACTATCCCTGAGGAGGGTGTTCCAATAAGGAAGGATGCAGTACAAGATCTATTTCAGTATAATGAAGCAGGACAAGTAAGCTACCTGAAGATAAATAGTGATCATAACCTAATTAGTTCAAATTGGAAACTGATAAAAATAGAATTCAAAATATAAGTGCTGGATTGAAAAGTTTTGAATTGGAACAGCTCCTCCTGCTCAGCATGGGGACTTTGTACAAATGGTCTCAGCCAAATTACTTAATCAGGCACCTCTGGGTTTGATAGCTAATTGGACCTGCAATACGCACTAGAAAATAAATGAGATTGTCATGTTTTTCAGTGAGGCAAAGATTGGTAAAAAAAAAAATGGCAATGTTTATTATCTGATGCTTAACACTTGTCAGATTTTCTGAATATTGATTTTTTTCTCCCCCCCCCCCCACAAGGTGTATTGTGGAAGCAGAAAATTTTGAGGAGAGAGTGGCCGTTTTAAGTCGAGTTATAGAGATCTTGCAGGTTTTTCAGGAGCTCAACAATTTTAATGGTGTGCTGGAGATTGTCAGCACAGTAAACTCTGTGCCAGTTTATAGGCTGGATCATACTTTTGAGGTGAGTATTTTACATGGATGGTTTTAGTTTGTTTTGCTTCTCCTACTGATCAATTAATATTTACAGTTATTTGTACATAATTCAAATAAAAAGTATTATTCACAACTAGGTACAATTGTTTAAATCAATTTATTCGTTGCTCTTTTTTGACTGTCCTACTCTAGTGTATGTGGCAACCAGTCAGTCACAACATTGTAAATTACCTGTTTAAAACAAATCAGATTTTCACTCAGTATGTACTGCATTGACAGTCTAACAATTGAAACCTGCATATTAAGTTTCATTTTAATAAGAGATCAATAAACAGTTACTAGAGAAAAGTTGCATAATTCAGAAAATGTTATATGTTGGTTTTGTTCTTTCTTGGTTATCTAATAAACTTGTCAATGACTTAAAAAATTGTGATGCTCCCAATATTTTTTGAATTGTATTTTACTTTATTCAAAAAAAAGTTCTCTTCCTCGCTTCTTTCTTCCCATCCTCTCCCAATACAATTGAGTATTGATCAGTTATAAATACAAATATTTTGAGGTGGGGGTCAGGGGGGGAGGAGGAGTGGAAAAAAGCTTTTCAGAATTTGTCAATTAAAGCTGGGATTGTGCTTTTTTGTCATGTGCTTCTCCTTCATGTGTGATATAAAAGGCTGATGTAGCCTGTTACCTGTTACTTCTGTCTCATTGCTACAGTCACTTTTTGGTGTCTGATGTACAATTATGAAATCCCCTTTAAACAGTACCCGAGTCTAATTGTAGTTTGTGGTCGTGCGATGTCCCTGTTTTCTATTCCTGTTTCTGTCTTTACAACGTATGGAAATTTACAGAGTAGTCATGTGTTTGGCAGAATGGAGTGAAATTTGTGAAGTTTGTGCTGACTGAGGTATCACACAGGATATACAGCACAGAAGCATGCCATTTGACACAACCAGTCCATGCCAGCATATATGCTGCACTTGAGCCTCCTCCCGTCTTTCCTCATCTAAAACTACCATTGTAACCCTCTATTCCCTTGTTGCTTGTGACCTGCCTAGCGTGCCCTTAAATGCATCTATGTTATTTGCTTCAACCACTCCGGTTGCGAGTTTCATAATCTCACCACTCTTTGGGTAAAATTCCCTATCTTGGTGACTATTTTATATTGATGGCCTCTAGCTATGCTCTTCCCCACAAGAGGAAACAGTTTCTCTATACCTGTTCTACCAAAATCTTTTTGTAATCTTGACGACCTCTTATTAGGTCATCCATCAGCCTTTTTTTAACAGAAAAGAGTTCAGCCTGTCAATGTTTTCCTGATATATATACCCACACACTTCTGGCGTCATTCTTGTAAATCCTCACCAGTGTTTCTACATCCTTTTTATAATTTGGCAACCAGAACTGCATGCAGTACTCTTACATGGTCTAACCAAGGTTCAGAACAGGGTTCACATAACAGCCCTACTTTTCAACTCTATCCCTGTAGAAATAAAGCCAAGTGCTTGGTTTGCTTTTTTTTTTTTTGCAGCCCCTTGCTGACCTGTGACACAACTTTGTGATTGGCAAATTTAAAGTACGAGATCCCTTTGTTCCTCTGCCCTACCTAGACTTGCACCTTCCAAATAATAAGTGACCTCCTTACCCTTTCCACCAAAATGTACTACTTCACACTTATCTGTATTGAACTTCATTTGCCAATTATTTGCCCATTCTGCAAGTTTATTAATATCCTCTTGTAATTTGTTGCAGTCCTCAGTATTGCCTGTCTCCACCCCCAACACACACACACACACACACACACACACACACACACACACACACAAAGTTTGGTGTCATCTGCAAATTTAGAAATTGTTTTTTGATGCCAAAGTTCAAATCATTAGTGTAAATTGTGAACAGTACTGATCCCAGCATTGATCTTTGTGGAACACCACTTCCCATCTTCTGCCACTTTAAATAACTACCTTTTACTCCAACTGTCTGCTTCCTATCTTGAAGCCAGCTAACAATCAATTCTGACACTTGTCCCCTGACTCCACATTTTTTGACCTTACTCTTTAGTCTATTATGGAACACCTTAATGAAGCCCTTTTGGAGATCTAAATAAATTACATCTACTCCATTATTATTGTCTACGTGCTCTACCTCCCCAAAAAATTAATGTATAATTTTGAGGTAGTCCTCTCGTTCTGTAGAGAGGGAAGATCATTGTGTTTAACTTTGCGTTTTCCTTCTGGTCGTCACTGTTCAGAATGATGAAAGAATCATAGAATGGTTACAGTACAGAGGAGGCCAATTGTTTTGTCGCATCCATGATGACTTTCTGTAAGAGCCAACAAGCTGATCTCACTCCCCTGCCCTTTTCCTGTGGTCGATTTTTTTTTTCTCTTCAGGTGCTTATCCCTTTTAAAATCCAGGCGAACCTGCCTCTGCCGCACTCTCAGGCAGAATTGTACCCTTTAGATTACATTGCCACCCCTCGTTCTTCCTGTCAAAATGTATCTTTTCATGTTTTTCTGCATTAAATTTTATCTGCCGCATGCCTGCCCGTTCCACCAGCCTATCTATATCCGTTTGAAGTCTATCACTATCCTCCTCACAGTTCACAATACTTCCAAGTTTTGTGTCACCTGTAAATTTTGAAATTGTGCCCTGTACACCCAAGTCTAGGTCATTAATAAGCATATGGGAAATAGGAGCAGCAGTAAACCATATGGCCCATTGAGCCTGCTCTGCCATTCAGTACAATCAGGGCCGTCATTTGGCTTCAATTCCACCTACTGACCCACTTCCCCATATCCCATTGTTCCCTGAAGAACCAAAAATCTGTCTATATTTGTAACATAATTCAAGCAGTGATCCTGATTCCAACCGCGGGAAACCCAGTCCGCCAATCTGAAAAACAACAGTTCACTATTCTGTCTTCTGTGCCTCAGCCTACTTTGTACCCATGTTGCCACTGTCCCCTTTATTCCCTGGGCTTCAATTTTGCTGGCAAGCCTATTATGTGGCACTTGATCTAATGCCTTTTGGAAGTCCGTGTATGCCACATTAACCATGTTACCTTCATGAACGTCTATGTTATCTCACCAAAAAGCTCAATCAAATTAGCTGAACATGGTTTGATTTCAACAAATCTATGTTGGCTTTCCTTAATTAGTTCACACTTGTCCAAGTGACTTTTTGTTTATTTTGTAGCAGATGATAGTTTCTAAAAGCTTTTCCATCACCGAGTTTAAACTGACAAGCCTGTAGTTGGTTTATCCTTGCGTCCTTTTATGAACAAAGTCTCATCTATCCTCTTTCCGTGTTTGACAAATGTGATTCCGATATGAAAAATCAGAATGCAACATCAGAAGTGCTACCATTAATGGGATAATGCAAAAAAACTAATTTTCAATCCCAATAAATGTTGAATTACTATCATAACCATGTAATGTTAAAGGAATTTGACGAATGCTTTTTGATTATCTAGCACTCAATTTGTTTAAATTACTTTATAGCACCTTTTATTGTATATTTTACACAGGCATTGCCTGAGAGAAAGAAAAAAGTTTTAGAAGAAGCAGTGGACCTAAGTCAAGACCACTTCAAGAAGTACCTAGCTAAACTTAAGTCAATAAATCCACCTTGTGTGCCTTTCTTTGGTAAGCAAATTAGGTATCGATTTAGCACCTTGATGTGATTTAACAATGAATTAGGCATCATAACCGTTTCTCTTGTGGGTTCATAAATTGATGGCACGTTATTTCTATAAGCTACTTATTCATCATTTATAAACTTAGACATGTGTAGTAAGTCAAGTTGGTTTTTAACCAAAGTCTTTCACTAATTTTTTCCTGCTTTTCAGCAGCAGCTAATAAAATTGAAAGAATTAATTTGGTGTGATTGTTTTATTATTGGTCAAGTATGTTTGAGTTAGCTTTTAAGATCAATGTTTTTAATTATTTCTATTCAAAGGTATTTATTTGACAAATATTCTCAAGACTGAAGTAGGGAACCCAGATTTTCTAAAAAGATGTGGGAAAGAACTAATAAACTTTAGCAAACGAAGAAAAGTAGCTGAAATCACAGGAGAAATCCAACAGTATCAAAATCAGCCCTACTGCCTACAAGTGGAAACTGATATAAAGGTAGCTATTGTGGTACTTTTTTTAAAATATAAAGTTCACCTTTCATAGCCATTTTGAGTACAAATTTCTTTACAGTCGTTCACTAAA
Source organism: Carcharodon carcharias (assembly GCF_017639515.1). Classification (NCBI taxonomy): domain Eukaryota; kingdom Metazoa; phylum Chordata; class Chondrichthyes; order Lamniformes; family Lamnidae; genus Carcharodon; species Carcharodon carcharias. The sequence continues at coordinate 68,036,484 of NC_054486.1, forward strand.
AATTATATTGAAGATCTTTTGTGTTCATGCATAGAAATTTTTTGAAAATCTGAATCCAATGGAAAATAGGAATGAAAAGGAGTTTACAGACTATTTGTTCAACAAATCCTTGTCAATCGAACCACGAAACTGCAAACAACCACCACGTTTTGTAAGTTGTCCTAAAGTTCGATTTCACTTTACTATTCATGTTACTTGAGGAGAAAAAAAATCAGTCAGTTTAATGTCAGTTGCAGGTATCTGGACAAAGTGTTGAGAATTATTACCGTATGCCACTTGGATTGACATTTAAATTATTACTTAACTTTTTTAAAAGATTAGCAGATCTGAAACAAGGTTGTCAATTAAAGAATAAATTATAGAATGGTTACATCACTCATGTAGGACATTCGACCCTTAAGGGCAGTGATAGCTTTCTGCAAGATCAATTATTTAGCTAGTCCCACTCCCGAGCCCTTTCCCTGTGCCCATGCAACTTTTTTGTATTCAGGTGCCTATCTAATTCCCTTTTGAAAGCCATGGTTGAATTTTGCCAATCACTGTAAATCTGTATCCTCTAGTTCTCAACTCTCTCATCAATGGGACCAGTTTCTCTATCTCTGTTTTGTCTGGATTCCTCATGATTTTGAACACCTTTATCAAATCTCCTCTCCACCTCTCTAAGGAGAACAACCCCAGCTTCTCCAATCTATCCATATAACTGAAGCCCCTTAAACATTCCTGTGAAGCCTTCACATCCTTTGTAAAGAGTGGTGACCAGAATTGGACACAGTACTTCAGTTAAGGCTGAGCAATTGTTTTATAAAGGTTCACCATAACTTCCTTGCTTTAAAGCACAGGATCCTGTATGCCTGTTTAACTGCTTTTTCAACCAGCCCTGTCACCTTCAACAATTTGTGCACTTATATCTCCAGATCTCTCTGTTTCTGCACCCCTTTAGAATTGTGCACTGTATTTTATATTGCCACTCTTCCCTCTTTCTTCCAAAATGTATTGCTTCTCTGTATTAAATTTCACCTATCACCTCTCTTTCCTTTCTACTAGCTTATCCATGTCCACTTGAAGTCTATCACTATCCTCTTCACAGTTCACTATACTTCCAAGTTGGTGTCAGCTGTAAATTTTGAAATTGGACTCTGTGTACCCAAGTCCAAGTAATTAATATACATCAGGAAAAGCAATGGTAAAAACAAAAAAACTGCGGATGCTGGAAATCCAAAACAAAAACAGAATTACCTGGAAAAACTCAGCAGGTCTGGCAGCATCGGCGGAGAAGAAAAGAGTTGACGTTTTGAGTCCTCATGACCCTTCGACTGAACTGAGTGAATCCAAGAAAGGGGTGAAATATAAGCTGGTTTAAGTTGCGGGGGGGGAAGAGAGAAGTGGAGAGGGTTGGTGTGGTTGTAGGGTTGTCCCTACAACCACACCAACCCCCTCCACTTCTCTCCCCCCACCCAAACCGCCCCCCCCAACACACACACACACACACACACACACACACACACACACACACACACACCTTAAACCAGCTTTATTTCACCCCTTTCTTGGATTCACTCAGTTCGGTCGAAGAGTCATGAGGACTCGAAACGTCAACTCTTTTCTTCTCCACCGATGCTGCCAGACCTGCTGAGTTTTTCCAGGTAATTCTGTTTTTGTTTAGGAAGAGCAATGGTCCTAGTACCATCCCCTGGTGAGCACCACAGTATATCTTCCTGTATTCCAAAAAGCAACTGTTCATCACTACTTTGTTTCCTCTCACTCAGCCAATTTCGTATTCACGGGGAAGATTTTCCCCTTGGCGGGCAGGCCCAGGCACGGCCACGCAAAGGTTCACCATCCGTGATTGGGCCCTGACTGCAATTTCACACTGGCTGGCGTCATTGCGCACTATTTCATGCTCGTGTGTGTTGATGCGTGCCCGCACACCAAGCTGAAAATCTTGCCCCATGTTGCCGCTGTCCCTTTTATTCCACGGGCTTCAACTTTGCTGACAAATCTATTACATGGCATTTATCAAATTCCTTTTGGCAGTTCGTTAACACCACATCAGCTGCTTTACTATCATCAACATTCTTTGTTACTTCATCAAAAAAACTCGTTAGTTGAACACAATTTGCCTTTAACAAATCTGTTCTGGCTTTTCTCCAATAATCCAAACTTGTCCAAGTAACTGTTAATTTTGTCCTGGATTATCATTTCTAAAAGCTTTCCCGCCACTGACTGTCCCGTAGTTGCTGGGCTTATCCCTGTGCCCTTTTTTTCTGAACAGTGGTGTAACATCTGCGATTCTCTAGTGCTCTGGCATGACCTCTTTATCTAAGGAGGATTAGTAGATTACGGCCAGTGCCTCTGCAATTTCCACCCTTGGCTTTGCTTGGCATCCTTGGATGCATCCCATCCAGTCCTGTAAAGTAGTCAGCTTTCTAGTACCTCTTTTTATCAATGTTTAGTGCATCCTGTACCATCTCCTCTTTCACTATGATTGTTTAGATTAAGGTTGCCGTAATTAGCATTTCCTCAATAGTTAAAATTCTGTAAAGTTAATAGAATATAGTAACTTAATGTATCCAACCATGTATAATGTTAACCTTTACCTCAGTAAATTTAAAATATTTCATAAGTATATCTTCTAGAAAAATGACTCCTTCACAAAAAAAAACACTGGGCTTAAAACCTTAAGAATTTTGTTTCTCTAGTGAATGCTAAAATCATACCTTTATAAAATAGGAACTGTTTATTTGAAAAGTGATTCTTCTCATCAACTAACATGGATGTGCTAGATATTAGCAGTGTTGCTGACTGACGAGCCAATTGTAAACTACCCTTGCATTTTGTACAAGTATATAAATAGTTTCCTCTTACCCAGCTCATAATTCCATTCAAAGAGAATGTTATTGTATCGTTTATCCACACCTGGAGGAGCAAATTGTGCTACCAATGCGGAACCCGCCCAATTGAGACTGCGCAACAATGGGCAGGCAATCCACCGCCAGATTGTGAGGTGATACACTTTGGTACAAAGAATATGAATAAACAGTATAAAATAAAGGATACTATTCTAAAGGGTGTGCAGAAGCAGAGAGACCTGGGTGAATATGTGCATAAATCATTAAAGGTGGCCGGACAGTTAAAGAGCTGTTTCTAAAGCATACAGTAATTTAGGCTTCATTAATGACATTAGGGACATAGAGTACAAGAGCAGGGAGGTTTTGATGAACTTATATCAGGCACTGGTTAGACCTTAGCTGGAGTACTGTGTACAGTTCTGGGCACCACACTATAGGAAGGATGTGAACGCATTGGGGAAGAGTGCAGAAGAGGTTTACGAGAATGGTTCCAAGGATCAGACATTTCAGTTATGAAGAAAAATTGGAGATGTTGGGATTGTTTTCCTTGAAGAGGAGAAAACGAAGAGGAGACTTGATAGAAGTTTTCAAAATCATGAGAGGTCTAGACAGAGTAGATAGGGAGAACTATTCCTGCTTGTAAACGAATCGAGAAGTGTTTCGCAAACTAAGTAAATGGGGGGTGAGAACAAGCTTTTTCACACAGCGAGCAGTTGGGGTTTGGAATGCACTGCCTGGAAGTGTGGTGGAGGCAGGTTCAGTTGAGACATTCAAGAGGGCATTGGATGATTATTTCTATTTAAATAATGTGCAGGGTTATGTGGAAAACACAGAATATTGGCACTGAGTTAAAATGCTCAGAGCTGGTGCAGACATGATGGGCTGAATGGCCTCCTTCTACATTTTAACAATTCTGTGATTACCCTTATGTATTGAAGACAGAAATTTACCCTGGTATGTCTGACATTATGACAGTACTGGAGGTGAATGAAGCTCAAGAATCAGAGGAAGATTTCTGTTCTTTTGTTTAATCTTAGACATTATCAGTAGAGTTGTTCTGGTTAAAAATAATTAGCTTTGAGAGTTTAAAATGGTGAAAATGACATAATAAAACTTTCCTGTGGTGGAGCTCAACCAATGTGCAATCCCATCAGCACCTACCATCGCTTGTATTATCTATATAAACTGAGAGGATACAAAAATTAAAAAGCAACATTTTAGAAATTAGGAGATGCTGAATGAATTAACAAAATGCTAGGTCTGCTGCATTATCTTTATTTTATGCTATCTAAAAAATATTAATATTATTGGATTAGACATTGCTTATTTTTATATCCTGCAAGAATTGAGGTTAGTTTTGACAATAAACCTTATTTTATCTTTGTCTTTAGCCAAGAAAAGCTTCATATTCCTTAAAATCTCCTGGAATAAGACCTAATCCCACGAGACATACCTCTACCTCTGGAACCTTAAAGAATCCCACACAGGAGCCATACAAGATCAGCTTCAGTAGAATTCCAGAAACTGAGAGCGAATCAACAGTGTCTGTTCCAAACTCCCCAAATACACCATCAACCCCACCTGTATCTGCTTCTGAGCTCAGTGTTTTTGATGGGGACTTTTCCAGCTCTAGCAGTGAGTGTAACTTTGTACTGTATAATGTCATTGATATGAACACTGGGTTAATTAACATATCTATACCACTCCCTTAAAAGCATAAAATTTCAAGTGGAGTTTTTGTCATTCAAGTCTTTTTTTTTGGCTAGGATATTTGGGAATTCTTGGGGGTGTTTTTCAGGGCTGCACAACAGGCTCGTGAGTAATGATGCTGACTGGTTTAGCAACAAGCTAGAGGGTCACCAGGTTTAATTTGCAGAATGTGCTGACACATGCAGTTTATTTTTATGCACAAGAAGGCATCAATTGAATGAGGCACTAGAAGATAGGAGGTTGCCTATCTAATTCTTCCTCAGCTAAAGTTGGTATTTTAAAGGAGAAAAAGTTAAAATTAATTTTAAAATTGATCATTGTGGTGCTGGAAATGACTGTGATTAGTAAATATTTGGACAAATGCATGGTAGAAATATTAGACACACAGACTGTGACTAACTTGCTGGCTGCTGTGCTTGTTATTTCCACTTATTCCTGTGTTTTCTACAGGTAACTCAAGTTCAATCTGCTCCACAATCTTTGCTCCTGTTCACATTGCTGCCGGTATGCCAGCTCATGCTGGATTTTTAAATGCCCACTCATGCTGTTGGCTTTCTATTTTTCTTTTTGATTGGCCTCTTCTTGGTCCATTCACATGAACATTACCAATTTGCTGCTTTTGTCTGGCTGTGGTAAACTAACAGAATTCTACTCATCTGAGTAATAAATTTGAATGCTTACCTCATCACTTTGTAACTAAAAAGTTGATTGCTACTATTTTTGATCATTCTCATTGTTTGCTATTATGGTTGCAATGAAGTGTCACTGAAGTAAATTTATCTTGCAATCTTCACAAAGCTTCCTTCATTTAATTGCATTTGCTCAGTGATATGATACCATACTGTTCTTTTTGTTGCATTAGCTAACCATATTTTGAATCCTATTGCAAAACATAGATTTACATCAAGTCCAGTGTTGTAACAGTATGCTTTAGTAAGAACTACCTATCGAATTGAAAGGCTTCTGTATTGCCCATCACTTATGTGTCGGCACATTAAATGTGTCTGTGGCATAACTATGTGACACAATTTTCTGATTGGCTCATGTATTAAATTAATCAGACTGATTTGCTCAAATGTGCATTTGGAAAGATTCTAATCTTGGATATAGATCCTGCACAAAGCCAACCCATATGCAACAGCAGGCACATAAATTAACAAATTATGTAATTTAGTTTAGTTTTTCAAATTGGCTTGTCACCTTAATAACTTCTGACCCAACTAAATATAAAGCTTTATAAATAACATTTGTAAAGGAACACTAAAGAGAATATGAAAAATTTGGATAGAAGATGCAAAACTTATCCGTAAAACAACTACTGTTTTTAAAAAAAAACTCTCAAAAGTTTCAATCACAGTTTCTGGTATTATTAAACAGGTGAGCCCTTACTTCTGTCAAGGTCCAGTGGCTGTTAATTTTACATTTCTGAAGCTTAATTCCCTGTTTATCTTATCCTGCTCTGCTCCACTTTCCAGTCCCCAATGTGCTTCCCTTTCTGGTTCAGAATGAGACCATGGGGGTGCACTGCTGTCTCTAGACTGGATGTAAGCACTGCTGTAGAAGATCAGCTAAAATTTAATAATGATATTGGTTTGATGCCAAAACATTTGGCATTCATTAAGATAAGCATGCCATGATTTACATGTGCAACTCCACTGAACATAATTTATAATTTAATAGGGTTATGTAGAATAAAAAAAAATTCAAGTTCAGGACATTGCGTTTGTAAGCACTGTGTTCTGAAACATGGCTAAGTAATGATTTGCGCAGTTCTTACATAATTTGCATGTTATTGTGACTTAATTATCAGGCATAATTCTAAACCATTTGTCATTTTCTTTTACAGGTGGTAACAGCATTTTTGCACCGGTCTTGCTGCCACCATCAAGTAGGTTGAGCACGTGTACCTTCATTGCTTTCATCAGCAGTTGCTGATGAAATTTTAAACTGTGTTTAGTATTTGTTACTCCATTGGTTAATCTATTAAAAGCCAAACACATAGTAATTCAGTTTCCTCAGTGCTCTCGTGGATTTCTTTCTCACTAACATTGAAAGCATATTTAGCTGCCTCTGTTGCTTTCTTTTTCTCTTGCCCATCAAACAAAACCTCTTCTCAGCCTTCCCTGCTCTTGCAGCTTTCTCTAGTTTCTCTCCCACGTTCCATTGTTTCTTCTGAGCTCATTATGTCCATCAGACTTGCTCCGTGGATCCCAATCACTAAATTGATGACCACCTAATTTTCTTTTCTGTTTTCCCATGCTAGCTGCATTATAAGTAGTTCCTCCACTTCAGCTATTCAAAACTACCATCATTGCCCACCTCCCCAAAAAATCCAACCTTAGTCTCATTCCTTGCGAACTATTTTTCCTTTCACCAACTTCCCTTTCCTCAAGGCCTTGATTATGTTGGCCCCTCCCAAATCCATGCCCATCTTTTCCATAGTTCCATGTTCTCTCCATTTAAATTCTATTCCTGCCACAGCACCAAAATAACCTAAACAAGTTGCAAATGACATTCAGTGACTGTGACCATGTGAATTAGTTTCTCTGCGGCTTTTGACACTGATCACACAATTCTCTTCCAACTCCATTTCCTCCAACGCCCATCTGGGTGGGATTTCCCTCATTAGTTTCCACTTATGTATCCAATTGTTGTCAGTGCATCTCTAGCAATGGCCTCTCTTCCTACCCTGCATCGTTAATGTTTGAATCTCTGCAGATATATTCTTGGTCCTGTACTCTTTCTCATCCAGATGCTGCCCTTCAACATGATCTGTAAACATGGGACCAGTTTGCCTGTGTATGCTAACAATATCCACTCATCTCTCCATCATCTCTCCTGGCCCCTTCTGCATCTGTATTATCAGACTGTTGTTTGTATATAGTTGTTAACAAGGCATAGTTTTCTCCGGTGAAATATTGGGAAGACCAAAGCCATTAACTTCAGCACCTGTCAGACTCTGTACCCCTCGTTCCTGACCCTTGTTTCAAAATGAACCAGACTGTTGGCACCTATTTGAGTCCAAGTTGAGATTTATTTTACCCCATGTGCTCCGTATCACAAAAATTGGAATATTGCCCATCTTCACCCATGCCCATGGAACACCTGCCACTGAAACCTTTATCCAATACTTTATCACCTCAGCCTCTTTGTCCTTGCAAGCTATTCCAATGCAATTCTGCTCAGTCTCCCATCCTCCACTATCTAAACCAGCTCATTCAAAACTCAGCTACCAATATTCTATCCAGCATCACAATTCACTTACCGATATGCCTGTTATTGAAGACCTGCGTTGGTGTATGGTCCCCTAATGTTGCTAATTTAAAATTCTCATCTTTGTGTTTAAATCCGTCTGTGACCTTGTTCCCACCACTGTAACCTTCACTAGTGAAAGAAACCTCCTCAAACTTAACCACTTCTCTGATGCTGGCCTTTGTGCACCCTCCATTCCTTAGCTTCAGCGTTGAAGATGGTGCTTTCAGCCATCTAAACACCACCCCCTAGAATTCCTGCCTAAACACCTTTTCTTTAATCTTCCTGTACTCCTTGAAGACCCTCATTTAAAATTCAGCTCCTTCACCCATTCTAATATCTCCTCCTTTGGGTCAGCATCAACTTTCAGCACAGTTTTCTGTGAAATTATTATCTGTTGGAGCATTTCCCTAAATTAAAGGGTATAATATAAATGCAAGTTATTATTGGGGTTTTTGGGCCACTAAAGTATAAACATGATGTAAATGATTAGACTTTAGTTTCTCCTTTCACTGTCTGTTTCCAGAACCTCACTCAATTTCAAGTTATCATCGATCAAGTGAAGACTCATCTACTCCGCCACCTCTTCCTCAGCGAAGGAAGCCTGGTATAGACTTGGTAAATTCTAAGGTAAAGGAAGTGCCTCATAGTACATTGTGAAATAATACTGCAATAACATTTTCTTTCTTCATTAAGTCTCCTCTACACAGAATAGGAATAAGCCAAGCTTGATTGATAAAAGTTAGTTAAACGTGAGGTCATCCAACACTCTGCTGCCTGTGTCCTTATTCACAGTTCAGATGTCACCCCTGTGCTTGCTGACCTACATTAGTTCCTGGAAAGAAACACCTCGATTTTAGGATTCTTATCTTTGTTTTCATATCCCTGTGTGGCCAGGGCCCTCCCTACCTCTGTAATCTCCTCCAGCCCTACAACCATCTGAGATATCTATGATCATCTAGGCCAGACCAGGTAAGGATGTTCAGTTTCCTTCCTAAAAGACATTAGTGAACCAGATGGGTTTTTTAAAAAATCAATGATAATTACATGGTCACCATTACTGGAACTAGCTTTTTTTTTTAAATTCCAGATTTATTAATTAATTGAATTTAAATTCCACCACCTGCTATGATGAGATTTGAATCCATGTCCTAGAGCATTAGCTGGGCCTCTGGATTACTAGTCCTGTGACATTACCACTAGGCCACCACCTCAGTCCCAATGTTACCATGTTACATGTCCCGACTGCCCCCACCGCTCTCCCTTGCTGCTACTGGACTATCAAGCTACTCAAGGCTTCTCCTGCTCTCCTCCCCTGTGCCGTTGAATTAATCAAATCCGAAGAATGAATAACCTCACCTACTGCACGCCAACTTTAAGCAGTCATGAAACAGGAGGTGCAAGTGTCCTGCAGCACTAACTTAAAATTAAGTCGTACCTTCAAGACCAAAAAGGTATGATTTAATTAGCATTCATGGGATGCAAATGCATGGAGAAACCAGATGCCCAGCTAATGCTCTGGAGGCATGGATTCAAATCTCACCATGGCAGATGGTGGAATTTAAATTCAATTAATAAATCTGGAATTTTAAAAAAAAAAGCTAGTCCCAGTAATGGTGACCATGAAATTATCATTGATTTTTGTAAAAACCCATCTGGTTCACTAGAAAATTTAGGAAAGGAAATTGAATGAGCTTACCTGGTCTGGCCTAGATGTGACTCCTAACTTCTTTCTAAAATGGCTGAGCTAGCCACTCAGTTCTGCCAATTTGCTACAAGGTCAAAAAGGAAGGAAATCGGAAGGGCCACCAGCGTTGACCTAGGCACCGGATCTAACAGTGGCAAACCCAGTTGTGTGGACCCTGCAAATTCCTTGTTACTAACATCTGGGGACTTGTGCTGAAATTGGGAGAGCTGTCTCACAGACCAGTTAGGCAACAGCCTGACAACAGCTATATTTAGCTTACAGACATTATCCCAGACACCCCATCACCATCCCTGACTATGTCCTGTCCCACTAAGCAGGGCAGATCCACCAGAGGTGGTGGAACAGTGGTATACAGTTGGGATGAAGTTGCCCTGGGAGTCCTCAACATTGATTCCGGACCCCATGAAGTCTCATGGCATCAGGTCAAACATTGGTTTGAAAACCTCCTGATTCCCACCCACCAACTGATGAATCAGTACACTGATTGAGGAAATACTGAGGGTGGCAAGAGCCCAGAACGGGTGGGGGACCATCACTAAAAGCAGCTTATTTGTACAACTACTGACCAAGCTGGCCGAGTCCTGAAAGACGTGGCTGTTAGACTGGGTCTGCAGCAGGTGGTATGGGAACCAACAAGAAGGAAAAACCTACTTGACCTCTACCTCATCCCCAGTCTACCTGTTGCAGATATATCTGTCCATGACACTATTGGTAAGAGTGACCACCACACAATCCTTGTAGAGATGAAGTCCCATCTTCATATTGAGGGTACTTTCTATTGTGTTTTGTGGCACTCCCACCATTCTAAATGGGATAAATTTAGAACAGATCTAGCAGCTCAAAACTGGGCATCCGTGAGGCACTATGAGACATCAGTAGCAGAATTGTATTTAACCACAATTAATAATCTCATGGTCTGGCATATCCTTCACTCCACCATCTCAATCGAGCCGGGGATCAATCCTGGTTCAACGAAGAGTGGAGGGGGGCATGTCGGGAGTAGCACCAGGCATACCTAAAAATTAGGTGTGAATCGGGTGAAGCTACAACACACAACTACTTGTATGCCAAACAGCGGAAGTAGCGTGCAATAGACAGAGCCAAGTAATCCCACAACCAACGGACCAGATAAGGCTCTGCAGTCCTGTCACATCCATTTGTGATAGATGGTGAACAAGTAAACAACTAACCAGAGGAAGAGCCTCCATAAATATCCTCATCCTCAATGATGGGGGAGCACAGCACATCAGTCCAAAAGATAAGGCTGAAGCATTTGCAATCATCTTCAGCCAGAAGTGACGGGTTGAAGATCCATCTTGGCCTCTTCCTGAGGTCCTCAGCATTACAGATGCCAGTCTTCGGCCAAGTTGATTCACAGCACATGATATCAAGAAACAGTTGAAGACACTGTATACTGCAAAGATTATGGACCCTGACAACATCCCGGCAGTAGCACTGAAGACTTGCACTCCAGAACTAGCCGCATCCCTAGCCAGATTGTTCCAGTACAATTACAAAACTGGCATCTACCCAACAATGTGGAAAATAACCCAGTTTAGTCCTGTCCACAAAAAGCAGGACAATCAAACCTGTCCAATTACTGCCCCATCAGTTTACTCTCTCTCATCAGCAAAGTGATTCAAGATGTCGTCAGAAGTGCTATCAAGGGACACTTACACAGCAATAACCCGTTCATTGATGCTCAATTTGGGTTCTGCCAGTGACACTCAGCTCTTGACTTCATTACAGCCTTGGAGCAAACATGGACAAAAGAGCTGAACTCCAGACTGCTGTTGACATAAGGCAGCTTGACCCACTGTGGCATCAAGAAGCCCTAGAAAATCTGAAGTCAATGGGATTTGGGGAAAACTCTCCACTTGTTGAATTCATAACTAGCACAAAAGAAGGTGGTTGTTAAAGGACAATCATTTTAGTCAGGACATTTCTGCAGGAGTTCCCCAGGGTAATGTCCTAGGCCCAACCATCTTCAGGTGCATCATCAATTACCTTCCCTCCATCATAAGATCAGAAGTGGATGTTCGCTGATGATTGCACAATGTTCAGCACCATTCTGGACTCCTCGGGTACTGAAGCAGTCCATGTCCATAGGCAACAAAACCTGGATAACATTCAGGATTGATGGGTGAATTGAAGTTAGGATACAGGCAACAGTGTTTTGGGATGAGCTCTAGTTTATGGAGGGTGGAAAGTGGGACACCAGCCTCTCAAGTTTAAAGGTAAAAAGACATAAATGCTGTTTTCAGGAGCAGATAGCTGAAGCAAGTTTGGAGATGGGTAATGTTATGGAGATGAAAGTATAGCCTTCCCTGCCCCAGCACACTGAATTCAAAAACCTTATCCCCATTTATAAATTCTTATGTGGATTTTCCCCTCCTTCACTCTGCAGTCTCCTCTGGCTCCATGTGCCAATGCACTCTTTCAACGTGGAACTATTTTGCATCTCATCTTTCTCTCCCACATTCTGAATGCTTTTCTCAAAATCGTCTACTTTGCTATCTTTTTACTTTTCATCAAAAGCCTTCTTACAGCTTAGCTCCGACTGTGACTTTGGTCATTGCCTCATAACATTTCTGTTGTATCATTATTTGTTTTCATCATCTTAAGTTGCTTTGGAATATGTTAACAGTGCTATATAATTGCAAGCTATCATTGTGTACAGAACCAAACCAGTGTCAGACTGGTGAGTTGTTGGTTTAGTAAGGAATGCAAAACTAGTACCACGCAATGACCATCTCCAACAAGAGAATCTAACCATCTTCTCTTGACGTTCAATGATATTGCCATCGTTGAATCGCCCAACATCAGCATCCTGGGGGTCTCAGTGACCAGAAACTTAACTGGACCAGTCACATAAATAGTATGGCTACAAGAGCAGGTCAGAGACTGGGAATTCTGCGCTGAGTGACTCATCTCATGACTCCCCAAGACCTGTCCACAATCTTTAAAGCACAAGTCAGGAGTATGATGGAATATTCTCCACTTTCCTGGATGAATGCTGCTCTAACAACACTTGAGAAGCTTGACACCATCCAGGACAAAGCAGCCTGCTTGATTAGCACCCTATCCACCACCTTAACATTCACTTTCTCCACCATGGTCAGATAGTAGCAGCACAGTGTGTATGACTTACACGATGCACTGCAGTAACTTGACAGGGTTCCTTCAAGAGCATCTTCCAAAACTGCAAGTCCTACCACCTAGAAGGACAATGGCAGCAGACACACGGGAACACCACCACCTACAAGTTCCCCTCCAAGCTGCATACCATCCTGACTTGGAACTATATCACTGTTTCTTCACTTGTTGCTTGATCAACACCTAGAACTGCCTGGCAGCACTCTGGGTGTACCTACACCACATGGGCTACAGTGGTTCAAGAAGGCAACTCACCATAACTTTCTCAGAGGCAGTTAGGAGAGGCAAAAAAATGCTGGCCTTGTCAGCCACTCAAATCCCATAAAGAATAAAAATAAACAAGGGATTGAACCCAACACCTTCCCAGTTTATATGGCTCAGTTCCATATTGGACAATGTGCTGACTATCTAAGAGAAGTCCAGATAGTTTTCCTGTAGATTTTTGCTGATGATTTTCCTGTTGTTTTTCACTTTGATCCTAATCAAAAATATATCTGAAAAAAGGTGCATACTTACAATAATTAGTGAAAGAATACTGACATTGAGTTATTACTGCTTGTTTTTCATAAACTGACTACAGTCTCCTACATACTACTGCAGGTTGGATAGCTTTCTCATTCAAAAATTCCAAATTAGTGTTATAATTTCTTCTCTAAAATTTGCAGCAGCCAACTAGTACAACTTGACTAAAGAAACAACAGTTTGTAAAAAAAACGCCATATTTCATAAAGTTTCAGTCCTTGGGTGATCTGCATCAAATATTTAATGTATCGGTAAAACACCTGTGAAGCTCATTCCAACAAATGAATAGTCACACAAGTTGTTGTGTAATATGATTTGTGTGGGAAGCAAACCTGCACATGTCAAATTGGATATTTGCTTGAAGTGGATGTCCTGCATGAATACTGAATAAAATGAGATTTGGTTCACCATTGTTACCCTTGCAGATACTGATGTTGTTTGTTGTTGAATTCTTAATTTGTTACTGTTGTCATTTCGAACTTAATTAATTATAAGAAATTTTGACTAATAATTTCATCTCTTTATTTACAGACAGCTTCAAATATGCCAGATAGCCCTCCTGCTATTCCACCCCGGTTACCTAGGATTCCTGGATTATATATTTCCTCAGATGGGCTACTACACAGTCCGCCTCCACCTCCTCCAAGGGATCCACTGCCTGATACACCTCCACCTATACCAATAAGGCCTCCTGAGATCTTCATGAATGATCCTTTTCATCTTCAGCCAGCACCAAAGAGCCACCTTCATCGGGATCAAGATTGGTACAGAGAATCCAGCACAAACCTCAGTTCCCCCAGTACTCCTCCTCCAACACCTTCTCCCAGGGTTATACGGCGTTGTTCAAACCACATTAACCCTATTTACTCTTCTGCTCCACCTATACCTCCCAGACAGAACTCCAATCCACAACTGCCAAAACTTCCACCAAAGACTTACAAACGGGAAATATCACATCCTTCTTTGCACAGAGGTGGACTGCCATTGCTGGAAAATGCAGAAATTCCTCACTGACACTAAATTTTAAAGCACTGTGGGAAATCAGGCATCTGTATTAAGGCACTGGGGCAAGAAAATGTATTGCTGTTTTTAACCTTTTTTGATGTCTTGTTAGTAACTGTACACTCAAGAAAATTGTGCAGTTGAGAAATTGGTATTGGAGTAAAGCCGAATCTTCATGTTTCTTTCATTCAGATTACAGAATAGTTCATTGCTGTGATCTCCTCTCAGGTGATCAGCAGCATTTTCTTTCCTCAGACTTGCAGTGCCAACATAATTACCTTGAAGTGTAACACAAGTTTGCATTTGCACTGTACAAATGAATTAAATTATTTGAACTAATCATTGCACTGAGCCAACGAGATAAATCCTTGAGAGATATTTGAGCTCTAGTGGCCTTGTTAAATGATGGAATTTTGCAGACATCAGGAAGGTTATTATAATGTTGATCCTGTGTGACTATTCATTTGTTGGAATGAGCTTTACAGGGGTTTTACTGATACATTAAATATTTGATGCAGATCGCCTAAGGACTGAAACTTTATGAAATATGACGCTTTTTACAAATTGTGTTTCTCTATTCAAGTTGTATTGGTTGGCTGCTGAAAATTTTAGAGAAGAAATTATAACACTAATTTGGAATTTTTGAATGGGTAAAGCTGTCTAACCTGCACTAGTATGTAGGAGGCTAGTCAGTTTGTGAAAAGCAAGCATTGATAACTAAAGGTCAGAATTTCTTTCACATTGTTGTAAGCATGCATATTTTTTCAGATGTGCCTTTTGATTTCATTTGTAAATAAGATTATCTTCAAATTAACAAGTCACCTAAGCGCTCAAAACAAGAAGAAATGAAATGACATGAATGTACAGTTTTGTTTTTACTGTATACATACGAATAATGACAGTTGTTTTGTATAAACTGAACTGAATAACATGGACTGTCTGCTACCTTTATGTCAAGTCAGAATCTTAACTGCTGTGGATCAAGAACAAACAGAAAAATCCTTCTGATGCAAATCTCAGTGCTAAACTGGCTCTGCTGTAGCATTTTGTTAAATCTTCTATAGACTTCTTTCAGTATTGTATTTCAACCAACATAAACTTCAAAGCTTTACTAAAAAAATTAAATATAGCTATGACCTAAAATTGCCTACTTGCCATTATAACTGGTGGTGTATGAAAAGGTGAAGGAATTTGTTGTTTACCAGTAGTGTTGTAGCTGCTTTTCTGAAGTGACAGTTATGATGGAGTTTTCACTTAATGTTATGTGGCCTTTCGAATGTACTTTGTATCTGTGTCCTTCATAAGATCAATAAATTACCCAGTCTTAATTTTTACTTAAACTTTCAAAATGGCCTGTGTCACTTTTAACAATACAATTGTTTGAATGCATATGCTTTTCTTAATTTGTAAATGTTTTTAAATATTTGTGTCTGAAATTGCATTTTTGTATTTATCTGGGTGATGCAGTGGCTGCCTCTGGTTATTTATTTCAATGAGGACAAGGTTCCAGCAAAAGCTGTATTCTACAGAAGTTAAGTACTGCTGCAGGTATTACCTTGCTGTTTTGTAAATTGAGTTCGTTTACAAAAGATGAAGCCGGAAGCCTTAAAAAGCTCTTTGAATAAGTCTCCGGCCGACCAGAATTATTGTTGTTTACATCACTATTTGGTCCTTGCCTTTAAGTATGCATATCATTTAAAAATGAATGATTGAATGTGCATTCAAGCACCTCCAGACTCGAGATAATACCTAAAAATGCCTATTAAAATTAGGCATTGTAAAAGGTGATTTCTGACACAAAAATGGAGAGATTTTTCTTTTAGGATCAGAACTAAAGGTGGGAACTACTTGGTAACGAAGGGAAAGGCATATCTAGAATTCAGGATTAAAAGGTAATGTGGCTACAAAAATAATTTCTAAAAACATTAAGATTAGGTAATTGCAAACTTAAGTAAACTGACATCTGCTATAGATGTAGGCTTTCATCTTTACACATAAAGAGTCAAAACTGTTTGAGGGTTTTCATGGTGAGAGAAGTATCATTGAATGCAACAATTTTACACTTACACCAGGAAACTTTTTCTCTGAAAAGAACAGTTGATACTTTAAATGAGTTCCTTAGAAGAACTGGTAGGCCTTGACATTTTGGGCAGCATACTCTGCCCATCGGAGGAATGACTGGAACAGTTGAAAAAGATGGAGGATAGGCACTTGAGCTGGATCATACTTCTGATTATTAAGGCTACTGCATTCGTAATAGGTCAGTACATGTTAACATTCTTGCTGTTGAAGAGTCAACTGCAGAATGGATGCTAATGTGTTTCTTGAGTAAGGGTAACCAGATGTCACTGATAAGAATCCTGCCATCTTGAGGAATAATGTGGTGTTGATACCTCTCACTGGCCTCCCTGATGCATCTTGTATGCCAGTGCATGATGGATAAGTCTAGAGTTGAACAATTGAATGTGGTGGTTATTAAGTTGAGCATGTTTGATGATAGCTGACTTCTCCCATTCAGTGGCCTAATTTTGCGCTTTCTGATGCACTTGATCGGCTGGCCTGGAAGTGACTATGATTTCCACGTCTGGCCATAATTGGATCCCGAACGTGATTTCACGCTGGCTGGCCAATTAACTGGCAGTGAGCGTGGAATGCATGCTGAGGGGTTCAGTGCTGCCAGATGGGGGACTGGTTGTGAAGAGGGTGGGCGCCGTGAGAAGTGAGGGTGCGGGTGGGCATTTCCAATGAGCTCCCTGAAGGCTGATAACTGCTGCGGAACTGCCTCAGGGAGTTGCAGGATTCTCCAATTAAATTTGCACAAAAAAATGCCGCAAACTCTCTCATGCAAATTCAAACAACTGACAGCAGAACTCATAACACCTCAGTCATCAAGCATCTCCTTTATTTTATTTCATCCTGGACATTTTATCTGCCCTGGATCGAGTATGAAGCAAAAATGTGAAGGCCACCTGGCCAATTGGCCCGTCTGCCAATGGTAAAAGCGCACGCGCCATGTAAGATCTCTAATAATTGCCTCCTTAATGGGCTTAATTGACCACTTAATTGTTGGTGGCACGCTTTCAACTGCCATGCACACCCGCCAACAGTAATATTGCGCGCGAACATGAACATATTGGACGCACACCTAAAGTCGTCTCTTGCTATTTCACAAGATTTCGGGTTGGGGGTGTGCCCACATGTTCAATGTAAAAGTCCGGTCACTCTGTTGGAAATAAGTTTAAGATTCCTTGAGTCTATCATGCGATAGTGACCTTGACCACACTGGAGAAACAGGCCTCAGCCTAAACACTAGGGTCAAGGTACACCAGCAACCAATAAGGCAGGATAGCATTATTATAAATGCAAGTTGTTGTATTATAGATTCTTTAACATAGTAAAGCATTGCAAAATGCTTCACTGGTTTATTATCAAATATGTCACTGAACTATGCAGGAGATATCAGGGTAGATGACCAAATTCTTGGTCAAAGAGCTAGGATTTAATGAGAATTTAAGAAAGGAAAGTGAGATTGAGAGGTTTAAGGATTGATTTCCACAGCTGAAGACATAGCTCTTAGTGGTAGAGTGATGAAAATCAGGGATGTGCAAGGGGCCAAAATTGGATAAGTACAGCAATGTTGGAGGTTGTAGGGCTGAGGCGATTAGAGATAGAGGTGAGGCCATGAAGGGATTTGAAAACAAGGGGAAGAATTTTAAAATGGAGGCATTTTTGGACTTGTAGCTGATGTAGGTCAGTGAGCACATGGGCGGTGTTAATGAGACTTTTGTGAGAGTTAACATACAGGCAGAGGTGTATTGGATGAGGTCATGTTAATGGAGGGTGCAAAGTGGGAGTCTGGCCAGGAGAGTGTTAGAATAGTCAAGTCCAAAAGTCACAAAACTGTGGATGAAGATTCAGTAGCAGAAGAGCTGAGGCAGGGGATAGACCAGGTGATGTTTCAGAAGTGGAAGAAGGCAATAGGGGTGAGAATGGCCAAAGACAGAAAGGTCTGAAAATTAGTGGCTGAAGACAAAAAGGTCTGTTTGTTTTTTGTTTGACAAGGAATCAGTAATTATAGCATTTTTTGATGATCTACAGTGAAAAGCAAATTTTCTAGGCCTTTTCAAATGGGTGGAATTATTAGACCAAGTGGGTAGCAATATTAGTTTTCCCTTAGTCTTGACAGTAATAGAAGGTAAACAATGGACCAATGCATTTATATTAAATCACCAAAGTGACCTCAGCATTTCAGCATTCAATGTCGTTATAGGGCATGAAATACAGGATGACGGCCGCACTAACAACAGAACGTGATCTTGCTGGATTATGTACATGCGAACTGAAGCAAAGAATTATAGCAGCGCTTCGCAAACTATTTTTCAATGTCACCCCGTTTTGACTCAACATCACTTTCTCAAGGGCAGTTAAGGATGGGCAACAAAGGCTGGTTTTTTCAGTGATGCCCACATCCCAAGAAAAAATATGTATTAAAAAAACTCTTAATTTGACTGCAGATGCCAACAAAAACGAAATGGCAATAAAAGCAGCACATTAACATGTGGTATGTTATTAAAGTTGACATTATAGATTAACATATAATAATGCATCATATGAATATGAAAATCTGTGTATTTAAAGTACTTTGTAAATATGTTACTTTATGTACTCATAGGTTTCAGCCAAGCTCTCCATATTCCATGGTGACAGAAGACCCTCTTTCCTCTCCCACCACCCACACACATTGTAATCAACTCCTCTTTCCCCCTCACCACACATACCCCACTTCCCAACCTACCTACCCACATACGTATACAAGCCCTCCCTCCCATCCCAAATCTCAGGCCCTGGATCCCAGTCTTAGGCCTCAGCCCTGCTCCCACACGCTTGGCCCCACTCCCACTCCCTTTGCTCTCCAAGCCCTTCTGCTGCTCTCCTGGCCCTCTGACTCTGTTATCCCCTGTGCACCCCCCACCCTCCCCCACCACCTGGGTTTCAATCTCCCTGCTCCCTGTCAAGCTGCAGCTGTGCTCCACCCTCCCCTCACCCTATTCTGCCCCTAACCTGCATTAGTTCATACAGTTCCTCTAGCCACTGCTCCACCTCCACCTCCTCCCCACTCTCAGTGGGCGGCTGGAGCGCCACTTTGATCTGAACTGCCAGGAAAGGGGGAGCCGCTGCCCTGAGGGGTGGTAGCTCAGGCCCCCGGGGCTCAGACCTGGACAGATCTAGAAGGGCGACCTATTCCATCACTGAGCAAGGGGAATTGAATACAAAAGTAGGGAGGTTATGCTTCAGTTGTACAGGGCATTGGTGAGACCACATCTGGAATACTGTGTCCAGTATTGGTCTCCTTATTTAAGGAAAGGTGTAAATGCATTAGAAGCAGTTCAGAGAAGGTTTACTAGACTAATACCAGGAATGGGTGGGTTGTCTTATGAGGAAAGATTGGGCTTGTTTCCACTGGAGTTTAGAAGAGTAAAAGGTGACTTGAACGAAACCTTTTAAGACCCTGAGAGGTCTTGACAGAGTGGATCTGGAGAGGATGTTTCTTCTTGTGGGAGAATCTAGACTAGGGGTTAAGGTTTAAAAATAAGGGGTCACTCATTTAAGACAGATGAGAATATTTTTTTCTCTGAGGGTTGAGAGTCTTTGGAACTCTTCCTCAAAAGGCAGTGGAAGCTGGGTCCTTGAATATTTTTAAAGCAGAGCTAGACAGATTCTTGATTAAGAAGGGGGTGAAAGGTTATCTGGGTATGCAAGAGGTTACAATCAGATCAGCCAGGATCTTATTGAATGGCAGAGTTCCTAGTTCATATGTTCATATAGGCCAGAGGTGGTGCAAAGTGGCAACTTGTGTCAAAGGTGGAATATGATTGAATCTATGGCTGGCTGGGCTCTCCTTCCTTTCTGGGGCTGGGGCTGGAGCTGAAACCTGTAGCTGACTGGCAGGCTTCAGTCGGGTCGGGGTTGAGTCGCTCCATTACATGGTAACAGCCTCGGATTGGGTGAGAAGATCCAGCTGTCCTGTGTCAGTGTCAGCAACTCCCACAGTGGAGGTGATACCAGGAAGACAGTGCTCTGCAGGCAATACATGAGAGCAGCAGATACTGGGGGCATAACCTCCATACTTCCTAATCACAGAAAGCAAGTCAGATTGGTGGCAGATTAAAGAGAGAGGGGCTGAGTGGCAGCTCCCCCAAGGCAGGCAAAGGTTGGCAAAAAATTAAAAGGGTGGAATTCCATGATCCAAAAGTTGGAATTCTGACAAATGACAAAAGTTTTTCATTCCTGGAAGACAGTGATAGTGATGGAGAAGATATGGGGTGCAAAGCTCAGCTGAGTTCAAATAGGAGGCCAAGGTTTGAATAGTCTGATTCAGCTTTAGCCAGTGATCGAGGAGAGTAGAGAAAACATGAGGTGGCAATTTGAGTGAAGTATATCATAGAATCATAAGAAAACAAGACACAGTAGACAATATGGCTCACTGATCCTGCTCTGCCATTCAACACCACCATGGCTGATCTTAGGCATCAATGCCACTTTCCTACCCACTCTATCCCTTAAGTTCCCTGAGGCACCAAAAATCTGACTATCCTAGCCTTAAATATATTTAATGTTGGAGCATCCACAACACTCTGGGGTAGAGAATTTCAAAGATTCACAATCCTTTGAGTGAAGTAATTTCTCCTCATCTCGGTCTTAAATGATTGGACCCTTATCCTGAGACTATGCCCGTGTTTTAGATTCGCTGACCACCGTGAACAATCAACATCTACCCTATAAAGCCCCCTGAGAATCTTGTACATTTCAATGAGATTGTCTCATTCTTCTAAACTCCAGCGAATATAAGCCCGATTTAGTCAGCCTCTTATCAAAGGACAAAACCCTCATCTAAGGGACTAATTTAATGAACTTTCACTGTACCACCTCTAATGCAAGTGTATCCTTCCTTAAACATGGAGACCAAAACTACAAACGGTATTCCCGATGTTGATTCACCAAAGCCCTATACAATTGTAGCAAGACTCCTTTATTCCTGTACTGTAATTCCCCTGTAATGAAGGCCAACATGCCAATTGCTTGCTGTACCTCTATACTGACCCTTTGTGTTCCTTGTACAAGCATGCCCAAGTCTTTGAATATAAACATTTACAAATTTCACACCTTTTAAAAATACTCTGCTTTTCTATTCTCACAACCAAAGTGAATAACTTCAAACTTCCCCACATTATATTCCATCTGCCATCTTGTCCACTCACTTAACCTGTCTATATCTCTTTGCAACTGTGTCCTCCCCACAGCTTACCTTTCCACCCACCATTAGCAAAATAGATACATTACTCTCGGTCTTGTCATCTAAACGTTTAATATAGATTGTAAATAGCTGAGGCCCCAGTACTGATCTTTACAGCACTCATCTAGTCATAGCCTGCTAAATTTTATGCTCACTCTGCTCCCTGTCGCTAACCAATCCTCTATTCATACTAATATCCACAACTCCATGAGCTTTTATTTTGCCCATTAATCTTTTGTGGCATCTTACAAATGCCTTTAAAATCCAGGTATACTCCGTCTACTGGCTTCCTTTTATCTACCCTGCTAGTTCCATCCCCCCCAAAAAACACGTACATTTGTTAATCGAGGCACAAGACATCTTAGAGCTGAGCGAAAGCGCTGTCGAGGCCAACGTCTCCATGGTTACCGATTGCGTCAGACGCACCCAATGACACGAAAACCAATTTCCTCATAGATAAAAACAAAAAACTGCGGATGCTGGAAATCCAAAATAAAAATACCTGGAAAAACTCAGCAGGTCTGGCAGCATCGGCGGAGAAGAAAAGAGTTGACGTTTCGAGTCCTCATGACCCTTCAGGCCTCGAAACGTCAACTGTACTCTTCTCCGCCGATGCTGCCAGACCTGCTGAGTTCTTCCAGGTATTTCTTTTTTTTTAAACCAATTTCCTCAATTGGACCGGAAAGAGCCAATGGGCGGCGCGGGCTGTGGAGCGTCCATCCGTTTGAATGTAAAAGGGCTGGGGATTGGCTGCTTCGCCTGTAGATCATTTATTGTAAACGGTCACCATTATGGCTGGGAGTTGCTGGGCTTCTGGCCTGGGTAGTGCTGGGGCCTCATTGATGGAGGGGGCTGAGTCTGGTTATTTTGTGCGGGCGGTGGAGCGGCACTCTGGTGCGGAGCTGCGCATTAAGCAGTGCAGCGCCGGCGATGTGGGCTGTGTGGTGTGGGACGCGGCGCTGGTGTTGGCCAAATACTTGGAGACCAGCGCCTTTTACCGGGATGGCCTCCACGCTTTTACTGGGAAGACCGTAGTGGAGCTGGGCTCAGGGACTGGAGTGGTGGGACTGATGGCTTCTGTTCTGGGGTAAAGATTATCTCGGTACTGGTTTTTATTCATCAGGAAACAAAGTATTAGAGACGATGATTAGGGGAAATAAATATCCGTTGCGTTAAGAGTTTTGGCGTTTTCAGCATCTGCACTCATCTCTTCATAATGTATATAAGATGGTGATGCCTGAATTTACAACACTGAAACAAGCCAAACGGCCTGTGCCGTTGTTTATGCTCCGAACCACCTTCACCTTACTTAATCTAACCCTAATAGCATGTTCTTTATTGCAATCGCTCTGTTGTTTATCCAACTTCACCCTAAATGAATCTACACTGTTTGCCTCAGCTCCTCCTCACAACGTGTTCCACAGTCTGACCATATTGAATCCCCTATTCATTCCTGACCGTCATATATTTATGGCCCCTAATTTTGGTTATTCAACAAAAGAGGCTACATCTACCTGATCAAACCCTTCATCTTAAAGATCTCCATCTGGTTATTTTTCTATAGAAAGGAGCCCTAGCCAATTTAGTGATACTGGAAATGGCCCTTGTGATTTTTCTAGATGTACTTGTGATGTCAAGGCAAATCCTATTCCCAAGTTGACACTCGCTGAAACCATTCCAATTTGTACTCATCCTCTCCCAAGCACCTGTGGGATGGGTGGATGGCTGATTTAGTTTTCCTCTTTCTGCATTGAGCTGAGGTAAGTAATTTGCATTCTACTGGCTGCATCTTCTGGATATCACTATTTGCTCCAAGTACTGAATGTTACAACCTCCATGCCCTTCCTACCTCCCCCGGTTCATTTTGCAAGCCATTTGATGAGTTGCAGCTACAAGACCAGCTTACTAATGTCTTATGGCTGTATATCAAAATCTTACATTTATAATACCTTTAACCTTTTTATGTAGCTCAAAGGAGAGTTTATCAGACAAAATTTGACAACAATTCACAAATGAGATATTGGGATTGTTAACCAAAATCTTTGTCAAAGAGTCAGGTTTTAAGGGGAGCTTTAAAGTGGATTTGGGGAGGTGTGGGGTAGTGAAGAGTGAGAATGGGTGTTATTTTTAAAATATTTTTGTGGAATTTGTATTATTCTGTAAAGAAGCCTGGGTGTTGTGTGTGTGTGTGGTTTAATTAAGTTGGGCAAGAGATTGATAGGAGTCAGGTTGTCTGGGGAGTTTGAAACATGGGAAGGATAGAGGTGTTAATTTTGAGGTACAACTAAAAAGGTTGGATCTAACATTTGCATTTTTAGGTAAGTTGAGAGTTTGTTTGAATATCATAGGGGAGTCTAAGATAACAAAAAAAAATTTGCATCTTGCAGGAGTTCCATAGGTAAATAGTAGTGGGGATGTTTTATTTTATTGACCTAAAAGCAAAGACGTAATAGTGACATGAAAGATTTTATATTTGGAAGAATTTGAGTTTCAAAGAATGAGAACAATGGAACTGGAGATAGATGGGCTGGGAGGAGGTGCAGTTTGAATCAGCCATCCAGTCAAGCCAGAAAAATCTTGCGCTGCAACAAGTAGTTTTATTCCGAAGTGGATTCCATTGCAGAGTGGAAGAGGGTAGAGGTCAGGTGGTATCCCTTTATTAAAGCTACAGCAGTTTGCATTGGATAATACTGGATTTCATAGTTAGACATCTATAAGGGAGTGTTGCCTGGAAGGTATTTACTTGTGGGTTTGACCAAGTAGAGAGTTTTTTTTGTGTTTTGTAAGGCTAACCTTAATAGTGTAACTGTAATCTTGTATGCATAAGTTTTCTTTTATTCTTAATAAAACTTTTACTTTTAATTTTTAAAATCCCAAAAGTGTTACTGGACCTCTTACTGCTGAGATCAGAACGTTGTCTTCTCGTTTTCAGAATACAAAAAAGGGTATGGCCCACAAGTTTCTCTCTGGAATTTGGTTTGCACAGCAATTAAAACCGGCTGTGGTCATAATGAGATACTGTGGGCTTTGGGTGGGGGGTCGGTGGGGGGGTTTGTGGCAATTCCAGAGCTTTGGGCTTAGGCAGCGGGTATGACTACTGTTAGTGGGTGAACACAATTCGGAATGCACAAGAGGCCAGAACTGAATAGTACAGAGATTCCAGGAGATTGTAGGGCTGGAGGAGGTTACAGAGATAAAAAGGTACAAAGCCATGATGGGTGAATGGTGTATAGTGTGTTAGGACATGGGCAACAGAGTTTTGGATGAGCTCAAACTTATCGAGAATGGAAGATGCAGGGGAGCTTTAGAATAGTCGAGTCAGGTGACGAAAGCGTGGACAGGGGTTGCAGTTGCAGGGATGTAGACAGCATGGGTGAGGGTTTCAGCTGCAGATAAGCTGACGCAGGGACAGGCAATGTATAGATACGTCCTTTGTGATGGAAAGAATATGGGGCTGGAGGCTCAGTTCTGGGCTAGCTGCCCTTGAGCTTTTAGTTAATTGGCCAAACATCAGTTCCCTTGACTGTCACTTTTTATCATGCTGTGAAATGCATTCAGCTATCTTCCTATGTTATAGATGCCAAGTAAATACAAGTTGTGTTGGGGTGCCCCAAAATCAAAACTATTTTTTTGAGCAGGTCAGCTACCATTGCTTGTGTCATCCTCTAGGCTAAAACGCAAGTGTGCTGTTTTCTCTGAAAATTGCAGATTGGTTGTGCTGTTTGGCTGAAAGGCAGGCTTGAAGCAAAAAATTGCACTTTGGGGAGTCAGGAAGTGATATACTCTCCTCAGAATTCCCAACGTCTTTCTGCTCATATAACCACAGTAATTTTATGGCTGGCACAGTCTCTGGTCAGTGGTAACCCGCAGGATGTTGATAGTGAGGGCGTCAGTGATAATGTCATTGAATATCAAGGGGCGATGTATAGATTCTCTCTTGTTGTTCAATGTTCTGCAAGTAAGTGGCAGGTAACATTCACACCACACATCAGCCCAAGCCTGGATGTTGTCCAGGTCTTGCTGCATAGGGACACAGACTGCTTCAGTATCTGAGGAGTCATGAATGGTACTGAACATCCTCACTTCTAACCTTATGATGGAGGGAAGGTCATTAATGAAGCAGCTGAAGGCTTAGGAAACTACCTAAGGAACTCCTGCAGTGAGGTTCTGTGACTTGATTGACTTCCAACAACCACAACCATCTTCTTTTGTGCTAGGTATGACGACTAGTGGACAGTTTTCCCCTTGATTCCCATTGACTTCAGCTTTATTGGAGCTCCTTGATGCCACACTTGGGTGAAATGCTGTTTTGATCTCACTATCACCTCATCTCAGGAATTTAGTTCTTTGCTTGATGTTTGGACCAAGGCTGTGATGGAGCCTGGAGTCAACTAGACATAGCAGAACCCAAACAGAGCATCTATGAGCAGGTTTTTGGTGAATAGGTACCTCTTGATAGCACTGTCAATAACACCTTCCATTACTTTGCCAATTATTGAGTAGACTGGTAAGGCAATTATTAATCAGATTGGATTTGTTCTGCCTTTTGTGGATAGGACATACCTAGCTAATTTACCATATTGTTGGACAGATGTTAGTGTTGTAGCTACGCTGGAACAGCTTGGCTGCGAATGTGACTAGTTCTGGAGCATAAGTCTTCTGCACTACAGCTGGATCTTGGCGGGACCCGTAGCCTTTGCTGTATGCAGTGCACTCAGCTGTTTCTTGATCATGTGTGAATTGGATTGGCTGAACACTGGCATCTGTGATAACGGGGACCTCAGGAAAAGGCTAAGATTGATCATCCGCTTGGAACTTCTGACTGAAGATGATTGTGGTTATGCAAAATCAAATATAAAATGTTCTGAAGTTTTATTTGATTTTCATTCCAAACTAATGCATTCCTTTCTGTTTTCCAGGGCACACGTCACAGTCACAGATCTTGAAGAGTTGCAGGATTTACTTAACATAAACATCAATGATAACAAGCACTTGGTTACTGGTTCTATCCAAGCCAAGGTACTTAAATGGTTTGTACTTAATTGACTTTAAAATTTTATAACAAAAGTTTTCAACTATTTGCACTTGAACAAAAACATTCAGAACAAAAGCTTGGGAAATCAGATAACCTTTACATCAGTTTCACTGAAAGTTTTTCGAATAGGCACTGATTTCTTTGGGACTGGCAGAAATGGGGGGCAAAAGTAACTGTTCATCATCCTCCCCATATCAATGGATTAATGTAACTGTGAAGGGGGTAACAAGTAGGAAGAGAGGAAACTATCATAGGGATTAGTCTGTCAAAATATTTCATTTTTGTCTTGAAACTTTTTAATTGCTGTTACTTTCTGTGAAGATACAGAAATGCTTCCATTTCTTCCATCACTCCAATGGATAACTTCCATTCACACCTGTTCTCTTTTTGTCAGTGCAGGAGTATCTTTAGACAAGCAATTAATTTCTCCTTTAGTAGCAAGTTGTAATATCTTCTTACTCATACCAGATGGCATTGACAGCTTTGGTTTCAGGAAGAAGAATTTTACACGTGTTTCTTCAAGCCTTATCAGTTAACCATGGTGAGAGCAAGCTGTACCACAGTGAAACTTGAACCCAAATAGTATTGTGAGGTTTGTTTTTCTCCAGTAGTTACTATTCCATTGTGGTCATCTGAAAATGAACTTAATTTTCATTATGTGGATGCTGAAAAAGGAATAAATCATAAGCGTTAAAATTGCAATATTTGAGCAATCTATGAACAAAAGCGAGTTTGAAACTTGTGATGGAGGCTGAATACTGTTACTTGTCAAAGGTTACTTGTCCTAGTATTTGGTACATGTCTGTATATGGTTCATGGAACACTGGATTTATTGGTTTTGGATGCTGGTATGAGAATCGGATTAATAGGCCTGTCACCTTGTTAATGCTAAAAACAAAAAGCTGGAAATCCAAAATAAAAATACCTGGAAAAACTCGGCAGGTCCGACAGCATCTGTGGAGAGGAGCACAGTTAACGTTTTGAGTCCGCATGACTCTTCAACAGAACTAAGGAAAAATAGAAAAGAGGTGAAATATAAGCTGGTTTAAGGGGGGGGTGGGACAGGTAGAGCTGGATAGAGGGCCAGTGATAGGTGGAGATAGCCAAAAGATGTTATAGACAAAAGGACAGAGGTGTTGAAGGTGGTGCTATTATTTAAGGAATGTGCTAATAGTGGGGGTGGGGTGGGGGGAAGGGATCGAAATAGGTTAAAAGGTAGAGATAAAACAATGGATGGAAATACATTTAAAAATAATGGAAATAGGTGGGAAAAGAAAAATCTTTATAAATTATTGGAAAAAAGGGGGATCGGAAAGTGGGTGGGGATGGAGGAGAGAGTTCATGATCTAAAATTATTGAACTCAATATTCAGTCCAGGAAGCTGTAAAGTGCCTAGTCGGAAGATGAGGTGCTGTTCCTCCAGTTTGCGTTGAGCTTCATTGGAACATTGCAGCAGGCCAAGGACGGACATGTGGGCATGAGAGCAGGGTGGAGTGTTGAAATGGCAAATGACAGGGAGGTCTGGGTCATGCTTGCGGACAGACTGAAAGTGTTCCGCAAAGCGGTCACCCAGTCTGCGTTTGGTCTCTCCAATGTAGAGGAAACCGCATTGGGAGCAGCGAATGCAGTAGACTAAATTGAGGGAAGTGCAAGTGAAATGCTGCTTCACTTAAAAGGAGTGTTTGGGCCCTTGGACGGTGAGGAGAGGGGAAGTAAAGGGGCAGGTGTTGTAGCTTCTGCGGTTGCATGGGAAGGTGCTGTGGGAGGGGGTTGAGGTGTAGGGGGTGATGGAGGAGTGGACCAGGGTGCCCCAGAGGGATTGATCCCTGCAGAATGCTGCTGGGGGGTTGAAGGGAAGATGTGTTTGGTGGTGGCATCATGCTGGAGTTGGCGGAAATGGCGGAGGATGATCTTTTCAATGCGGAGGCTGGTGGGGTGATAAGTGAGGACAAGGGGGACCCTATCGTGGTTCTGGGAGGGAGAGGAAGGTGTGAGGACGGATGCGCGGGAGATGGGCCGGACACGGTTGAGGGTCCTGTCAACCACCGTTGGTGGAAAACCTCGGTTAAGGAAGAAGGAAGACATGTCAGAGGAACTGTTTTTGGAAGTGCCATCATCGGAACAGATGCGACAGAGGCGAAGGAACTGAGAGAATAGGATGGAGACCTTACAGGAAGCGGGTTGTGAGGAGCTGTAGTCGGTAGGCTTGTAATGAATATTGGTGGACAGTCAATGAGCAGAAATTGAGACAGAGAAGTCAAGGAAAGGAAAAGAAGAGTCAGAGATGGATCATGTGAAAATGATGGAGGGTGGAAATTGGAAGCAAAATTAATAAATTTTTCCCTGTCCAGACGAGAGCATGAAGCAGCACTGAAGCAAATATCGATGTACCGGAGAAAGAGCTGTGGGAGGAGGCCGGAGTAGGACTGGAACAAGGAATGTTCCACATACCCCATAAAGAGACAGGCATGACTGGGGCCCATGCGGGTACCCATGGCCACACTTTTATTTGGAGGAAGTGAGAGGAGTTTAAGGAGAAGTTGTTCAGTGAGAGAACAAGTTCATCCATACGGAGGAGAGTAGTGGTGGATGGGGATTGTTTGGGCCTCTGTTCGAGGAAGAAGCGGAGAGCCATCAGACCATCCGGGGCGGGGGGGGTGGTGGAGGTGTAGAGGGATCGGACGTCCATGATGAAGAGGAGGCAGTTGGGTCCAGGGAACTGGAAATTGTTGATATGATGTAGGGTGTCAGAGGAATCATGGATGTATTTGGGAAGGGACTGGACAAGGGGAGAGAGAGAATGGAGTCAAGATAGCAAGAAATGAGGCAGGAACAAACTGACACGATCGGTCTGCCGGGACAGTCCTGTTTGTGGAGTTTGGATAGGAGGTAGAAGCGGGCCGTCCGAGGTTGGGATACTGAGGTTGGAAGCTGTGGAAGGAAGATCTCCAGAGGAGATGAGGTCAGTAACAGTCCTGGAAACAATGGCTTGATGTTCAGTGGTGGGGTCATGGTCCAGGGGGAGGTAGGAGAACCTCCATCCCCCACCGGGATGGTCTGATGGCTCTCCGCTTCTTCCTCGAACAGAGGCCCGAACAACCCCCATCCACCACTAATCTCCATCTGGCTGAACTTGTTCTCTTACTGAACAATTTCTCCTTAAAC
The DNA here is from genome assembly GCF_017639515.1 of Carcharodon carcharias. NCBI lineage: Eukaryota > Metazoa > Chordata > Chondrichthyes > Lamniformes > Lamnidae > Carcharodon > Carcharodon carcharias. The sequence continues at coordinate 68,066,177 of NC_054486.1, forward strand.
TCCTCTCACTTCCTCCAAATAAAAGGTGTGTCTATGGGTACCTGCATGGACCCCAGTTATGTCTGTCTCTTTATGGGGTATGTGGAACATTCCTTGTTCCAGTCCTACTCCGGCCCCCTCCCACTGCTCTTTCTCCGGTACATCGATATTCGCTTCAGTGCTGCTTCATGCTCTCGTCTGGACCTGGAAAAATTAATTAATATTGCTTCCAATTTCCACCCCTCCATCATTTTCACATGATCCATCTCTGACACTTCTCTTCCCTTCCTTGACTTCTCTGTCTCAATTTCTGGTGATAGACTGTCCACCAATATTCATTACAAGTCTACCGACTACAGCTCCTTACACCCCGCTTCCTATAAGGACCCCATCCTATTCTCTCAGTTCCTTCGCCTCTGTCACATCTGTTCTGATGCTGCCACTTTCAAAAACAGTTTTTCTGACATGTCTTCCTTCATCCTTAACTGAGGTTTTCCACCCACGGTGGTTGACAGGGCCATCAACCGTGTCCGGCCCATCTCCCGTGCATCCGCCCTCACACCTTCCTCTTCCTCCCAGAACCATGATAGGGTCCCCCTTGTCCTCACTTATAACCCCACCAGCCTCTGCATTGAAAGGATCATCCTCTGCCATTTCCGCCAACTCCAGCATGATGCCACCACCAAACACATCCCCCCCCCCCGCCAAAGTGGCATTCCGCAGGGATCGTTCCCTCTGGGACACCCTGGTCCACTCCTCCATCAGCGCCTACACCTCAACCCCCTCCTACAGCACCTTCCCATGCTACCGCAGAAGGTGCAACACCTGCCCCTTCCCCTCTTCTCACCATCCAAGGGCCCAAACACTCCTTTCAAGTGAAGCAGCGTTTCACTTGCACTTCCCTCAATTTAGTCTACTGCATTCGCTGTTCCCAATGCGGTTTCCTCTACATTGGAGAGACCAAATGCAGACTGGGTGACCGCTTTGCGGAACACCTTTGGTCTGTCCACAAGCATGACCCAAACTTCCCTGTCACTTGCCATTTAAACACACCACCCTGCTCTCATGCCCACATGTCCATCCTTGGCCAGCCGCAATATTCCAGTGAAGCTCAACGCAAACTGGAGGAACAGCACCTCATCTTCTGACTAGGCACTTTACAGCCTCCTGGACTGAATATTGAGTTCAACAATTTTAGATCATGAACTCTCTACTCCATCCCCACCCCCTTTCCGATCCCCCCTTTTCCCAACAATTTATATAGATGTTTCTTTTCCCACCTATTTCCATTATTTTTAAATGTATTTCCATCCATTGTTTTATCTCTCCCTTTTAATCTATTTCGATCCCTTCCCCCCACCCCACCCCCACTAGGGCTATCTGTACCTTGCTCAAAGGGCTTTCTTCCTATTAGCTCATTCCTTAAATAATAGCACCACCTTCAACACCTCTGTCCTTTGTCTATAACATCTTTTGGCTATCTCCACCTATCACTGGCCCTCTATCCAGCTCTACCTGTCCCACCCTCCCTTAAACCAGCTTATTTTTCACCTCTTTTCTACTTTTCCTTAGTTCTGTTGAAGATTCATGCGGACTCAAAACGTTAACTGTGTTCCTCTCTGCAGATGCTGTCAGACCTGCTGAGTTTTTCCAGGTATTTTTACCTTGTTAATGCTTTTGTAGTTCTGGGGTACGGGAATAATAAATGTGAACTAGCAAAGGTATTTAAAATAATATATCTTATTATTAAGCTAGAGGTAGAGTCTTTTGGTCATGTCCTTTTTCATATAGTAAACTCTCACTTCTGATCAGGCAATCAGAATTTTTTATAAGGTTTTCATTGAGAAATGGGCAGTGGAGGTTTGGGGGAAGAATTAACTTGAACTTATAACACCTGCCCTTTAGTTGTGAAGTACTTTGTGACATCTAATAATTTTTGAAGTGCAGTCACTGTTGCATAGAGAAACCTATCGGTTTGCTTGTGTGACAATCCCACCAACAGCAAATTAAATAAATGTGGGTTTTGGCAATTGTTCTGACTTCTCTCAAAGGGAGAAAACATTGCTCATAATAGTTCATGGAATGTTGTCTTTATCTGAAACAGCCCCACGGAGGGCATAATTTAACGATTCATTTGAAAGATATGTTGGTGATGCTATCTTTTCTTCAATACTGCATTGAGCTTTAGATCATGCAATCAAACCCTAAAATTAGGCTTGAAGGTAAAATGTTGCTGAAATGAGTGCTACCAACTGAGCAAAACTAATACAGAATGTGTTAAACTGTGCTTTGCTTGTATTGGAAATCAAAACTGAATGCAGAAAAGGATTTGGTATTAAAATGTTTTTCAAGGGAATAGCCACCACTTTGTAGAGTGCCTAATGGCTGCTTTTATTTAGATCTGAAGTTATAATCTTGCTTTTTGCATCATGTTTTGGATGTGCAAAAGTGGCACTATGGTTCTGGTATTTGGTGGCATGCCAATCTTGGGTTGAGCTGTGCAACTTACTCTGATTTGATGTAAAACAGATTTTTGAAGTGTTCATGTACTCTGGACTTCTAGGCTCTTTTTTTTCTTAAATGAGGTATTGATTCTTTCAAAGCATGGCATTGCGATCTCTCTTAACGTTATAAAATAGCCACAATGGGAGCACGAATCTGCAGCCATGTAAGCAGACGGTACAAGTTATCGTTTGCTGTGTAACTTTAGTCTTGCCAGCTGTGGTTCACATATTTCAGGTCCTGATTTACACTAACAAAATGTAATCAAAAAGATTAATATTCCTTTATTTCAAGGAAGTTGGAGTTCAGAAGTGAGGGAATGCTATATTTGTACAGAGCTTTGGTCAGACCCCTTCTGAAAGACTATTTTCAGTTTTGGGCACAGAGCCTTAAAGAAATTGGCTTCTGAGGGAGTGCAGTACAAATTCCCCAGAATGATACCAGGGATTAAAGCATTAAATTATGAGGACAGGTTGCATAAAATTGGCTTGTATTTCCTTTAGGTTGGATCTAGAGAAATTATTTCCTCTGAAGCAATCCAGAACAAGTGGGTATAATTTTAACATTAGAGCAATGCCATTTTGGAATGAAATCACGACGCATTTCTGCACACATGGTTTGTGAGCATCTGGAACTTGCTCTTGACAAAAATAGATACCAGATTAGTTGTAATTATCAAGACAGAGATTTTTGCTAGGCAGTATCAAAGGATATTGATTCAAGGTGAGTAATTGAAGTTGAGGTACAAATCACCTAAAATCTAATTGAATGATGCAACACGCTCAAGGGGCTGAATGACCTTTCCGTTTTCTATGACCACATAACATAATTGCATTCTTAATGTTTCTGTATTGTGGTATTTTTCAGGGGTGAAAGTGTGAAAGACCTTCCACCTGACCCAGACTACATTCTTGTGGCAGACTGTATTTACTATGAACAGGTGTGTACACCTGAGATTTTAAAAGGTAGCTCCCCGAACAAATGTGTACTTTAAGGAGATTGTTCCTGAACAGTTGTTTTTAATCCAACATATGCAATAAAAATATTTTTACAGAAAAATCCAATTGTATTTTTCCTCATCAGATACAAAGACCAGATGATGGTTATAATTCCTGTACATGTAGCTAATTTAATAATGGTTGTTTATGCAGCATAAATTATATATTTGAATTTTGTAAATTTAAAAGTATAATTTTTATATAATTCAATAATCTTAAATCGTGCTTTGATGTAACATCAAATTGATTGTAAAATTAATGTATGCATTCATTAACTCCATTTGTTGCATTTACAGTATGGAAGAAATATAGATGCTTACTGCATAGGAGACCATTTAGTCTAATCCAAAACTAAATCCACTGCCCTACTATCCCACTGCTCCTGTATTTTCCTCTACTTTCTTTCTAAAATTCCACTTTTAAACTACTTGCATATATTTACAATATATGGATACGTCCTAACAATGTTTGGTTAAGATGAGGGTTGCAAATCATTTCTGAGCTTGTCTTAATGTTTAAGAATGCCTTCTTGGAATTAAATGTAGCAGGATTATACAGAATCCTGCTACATATCTGTATAGTTTTTGAAGGTTCAGATATGCTGTATTTTAAATAACAACAGATATCAGTGGATCAGGTAGCATATATAGAGAAAGGAAGGTGGGGGTTAATGTTTCAGGCCAGTGATGTTTTGTCAGAACACTTTCTTTTTCACAGATGTTGCCTGACCTTTTGAGTATTTCCAGCATTTTTTGGTTATTTCAGATTTCTACATCGGCACTTTTTCACTTCGTGCTATACTTTAACCCCTTGGATTGAGGGTGATCTCAAAAAGATGTTTGAATCCTTGAGTTAATTGGTATTTATAAAATTTGATTACACAGCTTATTGCAGTAGTAAAGCTACACGTGCAAGGAATATTTTTAACCCTGCACTTCCATTTTAAATGCTAATTTTAATTATTTGTTTCTCTATTTGTTCCTGTTCTGCCAGTCCTAATTTTTACTTGAATTGTCATTATTTATATGATCCAACTTAAGTTTTAAATAAATCTTCACCTTCCAACCATTCTGAAGAGGGGAGGAGCTCAAAATTAACTTTCATTGGATGAAAATTAACTGCTAACTTTTTGCTAATTGAAAAGCCACACCGTGAACAGTGGCTTTTGCAGTTTTGGTTTCCCTACCTAAGGAAGGTAAACTTTCCATAGAGGAAGTGCAACAAAGATTCACTAAATTAATTCCTGGGACAGAGAAATTGACCTGTGAGGAAAGATTAAATAGACTGGGACTTTATTCTCTGGACTTTAGAAGAATGTGAGGTGATCTTATTCAAACGTACAAAATCCTTACATGGCTCGAGAGGGTAAATGTAGGAAGGATGCTTTCCTTGGCTGAAGGGTCTAGAACCAGGGGAGACAGTCTCAGCATAAAGGCAGACCATTAGGATGGAGAAGAAATTCCTCCTCCTCACTGAGGGTGGTGAACCTTTTGGAATTCTGTGCCCTGGAGGGCTGTGGAGGCTCAGTCATTGAGTATGTGCAAGACTGAGATTGACAGATTTCTGCATATTAAAGACATCAAGGAATACAGGGATACAGGAAAATGGTATTGATGCAGAAAAATGGTATTGATGTAGAAGATCAGCCATGATCTCACTGAATGATGGAGCGGGCTTGAGGGGCTGAATGGCCCACTCCTATTTCTTATGTTATTAATCATTAGTCCTCACTACCATTATTGAAACATGTAATTGGCTGATGACTAAGGTTGAGAAAATCTCAAGCAATATTATATTTTGTTTACAACTGACATTTTAAAAGAAAATAGTGATTTTAACTTCACATCTAATCACACTTCGCATTTTCATATGCATTTCTTGTTTGAAGACCTTAAGTTTTCAGTTTTGTACATGTATGAGTTCCTACTTTAATATTTTTGTAAATTTAAGCACTTGTAAGAAACCATAAATCATACTGTGACTGTTCAGCTTCTCCTGCATTAGAGTCATAGAATTTTACAGCATGGAAAAAGGCCCTTCGGCCCATTGTGCCTGCACAGGTCATCAAGCCCCTATCTACTCTAATCCCATTTTCCAACACTTGGCCCATAGCCTTGTATGCTATGGTGTTTCAAGTGTTCATCTAAATACTTCTTAAATGTTGTGAGGGTTCCTGCCTCTACCACCCTTTCAAGTCCTTAGTTTTTCAACCCCTGGGTGAAAAAAAATGTCCTCAAATCCCCTATTAAACCACCTGTCCCTTACCTTAAATCTATGTCCCTGGTCATTGACCCCTCCACTAATGGGCAAAGTTTCTTCCTATCTATGCCCCTCCATAATTTTGCACACCTCAATCAGGTCCCCCCTCAGCCTTCTCCACTCAAAGGAAAACAACCCAGCCTATCTAGTGTCTCTTCATAGCTGAAATGCTCCAGCCCAGGAAAATTTATGGTGAATCTCCTCTGCACCCTCTCCAGTGCAATCACATCCTTCCTGCTGTATGTGGACAAGAACTGCACACAGTACTCCAGATGTGGCCTAACTAACATTTTGTACAGCTCCATCGTAACCTCCCTGCTCTTATATTCAATGCCTTGACTAATAAAGACAAGTATCCCAAATGCTTTCTTAACCACCTTACCTACCTGTCCTGCTGCCTTCAATGATCTGTGGACATGCACACCAAGGTCCCTCTGATCCTCTGTACTTCCTAGGGTCCCCTACTATTCATTGTGTAATCCCTTGCCATGATAGTCCTCCCAAAATATATTACCTCACACTTTTTTCAAGATTAAATTCCATTTGCCACTGTTTTGCCCATCTGACCAGCCCATACATATCGTACTGTAGTCTAAGGCTCCCTTCCTTGCTAGTTACCACGCCACCAATTTTCATGTCATCTGCGAATTTACTGATCATACCTCCCACATTCATGTCGAAATCATCAATGTATACTGCAAACAGCAACGTTGTATAAATATAGGTTTAAAATAAGATAATATTTACAATGTTCAAAATTAGTTTAATGTTTCAACAATATGCTGATCTTGCAGTCTTTAGAGCCCTTGCTAAGGACCATGAAGGAACTTACAGGGAACAGTAGCTGTATCTTATGTTGCTATGAAGAGAGGACAATAGGAAACAACCCTAAAATAGAGATCAGTTTCTTTGAGGTATGTTTTTCATTACTTATTGGATTGGATTAACTGTAGCTCCATGGTTAATATTATAGCTTGATTAGGAATGTGATATTGACAAATTGAAACTGGTTGCACACCATATTCATGAAAAAAAAACTGCTTTCAGTATACTACTGTATGAAAAGTGTTTGCTTGATCTCCAATCTAGTTATAACCAGGATTTTGAGTGATGAAATTGGAAATTGGTTATGCACTTTATTAGCTGCTGTTTAACAAATGAATTTGTTTCAAACCTGAGGAACTTATCAACAACCAATGATTAATGTTGGAATACAGCTAAATGTATGTTGCTAATGTGATGTAGCTCAGACTTAATCCAATGGTTCTAACTCAAAGCAGATCATGGCATTAGTTACTTTGTGGTTGGAATATTGTAGACAGTTTTGCATAATCATTATAGAGAATATAAAAGCAATGAAAAAGGTGCAATGTAGATTCACTGGAATCTTATCAGCTGTATAAGATTGTAGTTATAAAGTCAGACTTGAGCTATCGCTCAATCCAATCCATTTCACGCACTCCTACTCTAACCCTTCCCCTCCCTCCCAGAACCATGAGTGTGTTCCGTTGTCCTCATTTTCCATCCCACCAGCTCCTGTATTCAACGGATCATCCCCCACCATTTTCACCAGCTCTAGCATGATGTCATCACCAAAAACATCTTCCCCTGCCTTCCCATTTCAGCTTTCTATAGGGATTGTTCCTCCATGATAGCATGGTTCACTCCACAATCGCTCCTAACATTCCCTCCTTTCCCTATAGCACCTTCCCATGCAGGCGCAGGAGATGCTGCACCTGTCCTTCACTTCCTCCTGTCTCACCATCTAAGGTCCCAAACATTTCTTTCAAGTGAAACAAGGATTTACTTGTACTGCTTTCAATTTGGTTTCCTGTATTCGTGATTCCCGATATGGTCGTCCCCACACTGGGGAGACCATAAACATGTACTGGGTAACCACTTTGTGGAACACCCCTGTTTAGTCTGCAAACATCGCCCTGAGCTTCCTGCCACTTTGTCATTTTATTTCTCCGCCTTGATCCCACTCTGACTTTTCTGTCCGTGGCCTGCCAGTGTTCCAATGAAGCTCAACACCAGCTTGAGGAACAAAATTCCATTTTTCGTGTGGCCATTCTCGAGCCTTCTGAACTCAATATTGAGTTCAATAACTTTAGATCATAAACTTTTTTTTGCTGGCTTGTTTCATTCTTTATCTTTTCATGTTAAATTCACATTGGCTGCTAAGTAGCCATTTCACTACTCATCTTTGTTTCTTTACTCTCTCCATTGCCACTCTTTTTGGCTTTGGCATCATGAAATCTTTTGTCAGTTAATCTCTCCTACCCTCCACCCTATTACAGACCTTTCCTTTGCTCTTCCTCTCCCATTCTACTGACTTCAAAACTCTTAATTTCTAATTTCATTTCTGATGAAAGGGCACCTCTCCATTGATGCTGCCTGACCTGAGTATTTGCAGCATTTTTCTTTAAACTTGTTATGGCTTTTTCACTTTAGCTGAGCAAGTTAAAAGGTGACTTGATGGAGGTCTTCAAAAATGAGTTAGGAGAAGGTAAAATATTAATCTAAAAAGCCATCTAGACAAGAAGAGGTGATAACTTTACAATAATCACTGAAATAATCAGAGAGGCCAGAAATAAATCTTTACAATGTGTGGCTGGAGTGTAGAACTCTCTGCCACAAGCTGCTGTTGAAGCAGTGTCTAAATTATTTAAAATTACATCAGACGATTGGTTGAAAAATAAGTATTGAAGGGCCTAACAATTTGAATTTGATTTATAAACTTGTGGAGAAAAATGGCAGGGCAAATTGTCTGCTTGTGTGGTGTTCAGCCAATGAGATCTCTTTATAAAATGTAGTAAGACAGAAAGCAGGAGTTTTTTATAGATTGAGTGTCTTTTCTGTATGTAATTTCAGCTAACTTCCCTTATTGGTTAGGTTGGATCTAATATTGATTTAAGTATTTTTAAAAGGAATATATTTTCATCAATTGAGAGCTAATAGTGACCTATTGCTGCTAGCATTAGTGTACTGTCTGGATACAATGATGTGCAGAGGCCAGGCTTTAGTAACTCAGCTCGACTGTAAAGATGAAATGAGATTTATGGTAAATATTTAAAAACTCAGATGTATTTGATTTATTGTTTTTTTTTTTTGCATTGTTAAATTCTAACATCCCTTGTTTTATTAGCTTTTGCAGTCTGATTTTGAAATAGAAGAGATTCCATTGGATAGGCATGATGAGGAATACAGAAGTGAAGACATTCATATTTTACACATAAAGAGAAAAAGACATCATTAAAGCCTCCTTACCTTGAAACAAAAACTTGGACTGTTTGTTTTCATATTCCCCCACAAAATAATTCAACCTTGATGTAAGAAGGGACCATTCTTAGTAGTTTTATTTAAATATAACTACTACAGAAGTAAATGTAACTTATTTTTTATAGCCCATGATATGTTCAATCCTGTGGATGTCACCTATTCTATTTTTTATTGAATGTCATTGCACTGTTATTTTTCAGATGTCAGTGTTGTTATCTTTTCTGGCATTTATTCTTGGCAGTAATACAAGCTGTATGATTGATGATGCAGATCTCTCTTGTTTGAGCCCACATTTAATTTGTACAATAACCATAAATATCAGATGCTGTAGGAGAGGTGACTGGCTTACTCCAGCTGCTATTTCTCTAAATACACAGGTGTTCAATCTGATTTCTGCTTGTGGTTCATTAACAGCTTGAGCTTTGTCTTGATTTGTGACATTACAGCATATTTTTTTTTATATTGGATTTATCCTCTCATAACATTCACATTTGAATTCAGCAATGTTCAGACAGGCTACTGGAATTTTTCTAAACCATTGTTTATTTCCTTTTAGAGTTATATAGAGCAAATTGTATTAAAATTTGTTGGTTGGTTTTCAACAGTTATTTTTAATTGTGATTTTCAAACAAGTTTAATCTTTTTCAAACCTGCGCTGACTACATTGACCATTAGGGTTTCAATGACCTGAGAATTAGATTAATCTCTATAATTTTGTAATTGTTTAATGCCTACACAAATTAATGTTGCACTTGTAACCCTTTTGAGCTAGTAAGCTTGATGAAGGTATTCGTTAAATAGTTGCAACACTTCTGAACCTGAATTCTAGGAAAAGAATGATGTGATTGACTCTTAACTGCCCTCTGAAATGGCCTAACAAGTCACTCAGTTCAAGGACAATTAGGGATGAGCAACAAATGCAGGCCTTACCAGCAACACCCACGTCCCATGAAAGAATAGAATATAAAATGGTGCTACGTCATGTCATCTGTTATGCCTCTGAGACATGCACAACAAACAGACTATTCATATGCTGAATACATTTGATATGTGGACATATGGAGGATGTTCCACATATCCTACACAGAATAAGTGCTGGAAATGGCTGGAGAAAAGAGGAAATTATGCATAACATCAAAGAGGAAGATAAATACTTTGGCCACATCATTAGAGCAGATGGTAGACAGAAACAATTATTGGAGGGAAAGATAGATGAAAAACATAGAGGGAAGCAGAAGAGAAAATGGATGACTGATATAATGGACTAGTTGACCTATGTGGAATGTGTAAAAGCAGCAGATTTAAGCTTTTGGGCAGGATGTGAGGGAAAATTGTTTTTATGCAGCAAGTGGCAATTACCTGGAACTTGTTGTCTACGAGGGGATTGGAAGTGGAGACAACGATTTCAAAAGGAAATTCAATGGGCACTTGAAGGAAATAAACTTGCAGGGTTGGAGAATAGGACTGACCAGAGATCTGGTATGGATTTGAAGGGCCAAATGGTCACTTGTACTGAACTGACTAAAATAATTAGTTTAAATTTTCCCAAACCTTTAAGTCACTTTGGTATGCAATCTTAGTTATTTCATTTTAATTTTGTAACATTTGATATACCTGATGTGCATTTCTGCTGCATAGTTGACATAATCATATGCAAGGATGATCAGACATTTGTGAAGGAAGTTAATTTTCCATAACTTCCTCTTGGTTTAAATATGTTTAGTTGAATACAGTAATTTTAAATTCTATAATTATCAGATGTGTACATGTTAAATAAAACTGCAGTAGCTGCTGATCATTTCAGAGATGCAGCATACTAATATTTGTTGGATGGTCACTGCCCTTGGGAAAGAAGGGAAAGTGTACCTGTCGGTTAATAGCAGACGAGAATTTAAACATTGCTGGAGGGTGAACATTGGGCCTCAGTCCATATTTGACTATATAGTGGGAGTTCTAACAAAATTATCATGAATAATTATTTGTTAACTGACCATTTATTTTAATTTACAAACTGTTAATTGCCATTAGTTTAATGCTGCTTTTGCAGATATTTCAGAAATTTTATAGTTAAATGTATTAGTTGAAGGAATTCACAGAAGCCTAGAATGTGATTTAATTTGAGAGATTTTTAAAAACAAATTGCACTTTTTACGTTTCCTAAAATTATCTCCAGTAACTCACCCAAGTAACAGTTTTTCTAGGCAGCTCAACCATAAGGCCATAAAATGACCCTGACCTTATTTGATGTCTACATGCGTGTGGATTTTGTGTTGAGATAAACCCTTCAAGGACTAACGGGGAATTCAACTTGACCGAGAATAGCTGGTATGTACATATAGTGATGGCCTGTAGGCAGCATAAGGAGGGAGAAAACTGAATGCAAGTATTGTAAAACGAATTTAGAAGTACAATTAGAATTTACATTAATTGTGCTTGCAGGTGTCTTTTGATGGAATTACTGTAGTTCTGTTGATGGGCCAGTCAAATGTAACCAATCCTGATTTTTTTTTTCAACTAGTAACATTTTCAGTTTTAAAAACAAAAAACTGTGGATGCTGGAAATCCAAAACAAAAACAGAATTACCTGGAAAAACTCAGCAGGTCTGGCAGCATCGGCAGAGAAGAAAAGAGTTGACATTTCGAGTCCTCATGACCCTTCAACAGAACAGAAGGTTCTGTTGAAGGGTCATGAGGACTCGAAACGTCAACTGTTCTCTGCCGATGCTGCCAGACCTGCTGAGTTTTTCCAGGTAATTCTGTTTTTGTTTTTAACATTTTCAGTTTGTTTTAAATGTGAAATCTAACTGAAGTTAGCATGTTGAACTGAATGTATTTTCCCCCCTCAACTTTAGGAGACCTTGAGCACATGGATTTACAGGCAGATGTCATTAGAGATTTTAAACCAAAAAAAGCCTTTCAATTATTTTTAGTTCATTGTTGCTTTCCTTGGGTGATTGTGAGGGATGGAACGAAGGTAACACCAGTTTTTAAAAATCATTTTCAGGATGTGGGTGTCACAGGAAAGGCTAACTTTTATTGCCCATACCTAGTTGTCCAGTTGACCACTTCAGAGGGCAGTTATGAGTCAACTACATTAGTGTAGGATTGGAACCATATTTAGGCCAGACCAGCTAAGGACAGCATGTTTCCTTACCTTATTGGCTGTGATGTAGTTGAGTTTTATGTTGCCATTTCTAATGGTTTTACTTGACAAAGGTGTGGTTTATTTAATTGAAGTTACTTTATCGTTTAAAAAAATGCACTGTTTGAAAAGCAGTTAATTTTTTTTGTTGATCAGTTAGTAGTCTGTAGTTTTTTTTCAAAGTGTTTAGCCAGCACTGTTGAATAGCTTCTTTCCAGACTAGATTGCTTACTTTGATTTAAAACATGTTACATATCACTTGAATATATCTGAGATTACTTTTAAAAATGGGTGCTGCCTTAATGCATTTTATTCCACTACATGTACCATCTCATCTGTGGTCAACAAAAATGTGCTACAAACAATTCAATTTTTGTAAATTGTAAAATTAATTGATTCCAACTATTGCAAGAATTGACAGAATCAAACAGATCTAGTGTAACACCCAGGCAGAATTTAATTTCCCTCCAAACCCTTCCACCAGGGGAGCAAGCTGGGATGTGGGAAAGTGGCATAAATAGGTAGGAAGGTGTGAGGTGGAGAACCGGTCATCTTCCTAACTCTCCTGATTCAGTTGGGCAGGGAAGGTCAAGGACAACTTTCCAGTCCAGAAGTCAACTGAGTCCTTTTAAGTGTCTTGATTAGGGACCACTTAAGGGCCTCATCCCCCTGCAACTGATATTCTACCAGTGGGAAGGGCTGTGACCAACACCACATGTGGAGGCCACTGGGTATGCCTTTCAAGGGCAAGGGAGCTGGATCCCACCAGCAACAAGGACTGCCCCATCCTCCAATCTCACACCTGCCCCTCCAATGAGGGCCTGGCTGATTGGCCCTGGCAAGCCCACCCTATTTGTCTTTTTTCTAGGGCCTCCTCCATAGTTTCTGTTGCTTCTCTGGGCCTTCTGCAGTCCCAGCTATGGCCGCCGCTTCTGGTAGCACTTCGTTGATTGAAGTCTTGTCAGCCCTTTGGCAGCTCTTGAAGTGGAATCTTCACCTTTTAAAGGCACAGGAACCTCAATGGCAGGCAGTTAACTACCTAACGGCCATTTCATCTAGTCAGGACTCCTAGATGTGGTTGAGGCAGGAGTGCCATTTGACTTTCTAGCCAGTGTATGGGGCCACTGCCGTGGCCATTAAATTGAACCCCTGAAATGCAATGTGTCATCAACAAAATGAAGGCTGCTGTTTACATATCAAAAATATTGTTGAAGCCAGTATAATTAAACTGTTCCTGTATTTTTAGTCCAAATATGAACTGTACAATATTTTGTCTGGAAAATGATGAAACATCATCCTTCAAATCAATGTACAGTAATAAGCTTAATCTGCCATGTCCTTAAAATAGGAGCTGGGGTAGGCCATTCAGTCCATCAAGCTGCTTTGCCTTTCAACTAGATCATGGCTGATCATCTGTCTCAACTGCCATTTTCCCACACTATCCACCTTTCCCTTGATGCCTTTTGTATCTAGAAATCTATCTATCTCTGTCTTGAATATACTCAGTGACTCAGCTTTCACAGCCCTCTGGGGTAGAGAATTCCAAAGATTCACTACCGTCCAATTGAAGAAATTTCTCCTCATCTCAGTCCTAAATGGCTTTCCCCTTGTTCTGAGGCTGTATCCCTGGTTCTCCACTCCAGAGACTCGAGCACAAAATTTATATGCACTCATGCTGAAGTTAAATGAATATATCAACATAGCAATTTAACTGTAGATTATTTCAAATATGCACAATGAATTATCAGAATTGAATACAAATTCAGTTACATTAAGATTCATGTTTACCATTATGAAAATTTTTTTCTGAAAGTCCTTGTTTTGTCAGATGATGCACAGCTTACAGTTGCTGTAATGTAGTTGTCCAATATTTTTTGTAGTGATTTCCTGAGTGCTGGTTGAAGTTAAAAACATCTGGCTGCAGCAATTGATTGACTTTTGGACTAGTTTTATCAGGTTTATAAGTGATCTGTCAAGTTAGCTGTTCCAACTTTGATAGAGTTGATAACCTGATATTACATAAGTTATGAATGCTTATATCTTAATTTATTACATGCATTAAATGATTTAAACTGAAACTGAGTTCGTGTTTAGTGTTTTTTTTTCACCCAATCTTGTCACAGAATCAAGACAGTTTGTAGTATACATAAATGATTTGGAGGAAAATGTAACTGGGCTAATTACTAAGTTTTCAGACGACACTAAGGTTGGAGGAGTTGCAGGTAGTGAAGAGGTTTGTCAAAGGATACAACGGGATATAGATCGGTTGGAGACTTGGGTGGAGAAATGGCAGATGGAGTTTAATGCGAACAAATGAGAGGTAATGCATTTTGGAAGGTCTAATACAGGCAGGAATTATACCATAAATGGCAGAACCCTTAAGTGCATTGACGGGCAGAGGGATCTCGGTGTACAGGTCCACAGGTCACTGAAAGTGGCAAAACAGGTGGATAAGGTAGTCAGGAAGGCAAAAGGCATGCTTGCCTTCATTGGCAGGGGTATTGAGTATAAAAACTGGGAAATCATTATGCAGCTGTATAGAACCTTGGTTAGGCCACACTTGGAATATTGCGTGCAATTCTGATCACCACATTACCAGAAGGATATGGAGGCGTTGGAGAGGGTGCAAAGGAGGTTTACCAGGATGCTGCCTGGTCTGGAGGTTATTGGCTATGAGGAGAGGTTGGAGAAACTCGGATTGTTCTCACTAGAGCGATGGAGATTGAGGGGCAACTTGACAGAAGTTTACAAAATTATGAGTGGCATGGACAGAGTAGATAGTCAGATGCTTTTTCCCAGGGTGGAAGAGTCAATTACTAGGGGACATAAATTTAAGGTGACACGAGAAAACTATAGAGGAGATGTGCGGGGCAAGTTTTTTACACACAGGGTAGAGAGTATCTGGAATTTGCTGCCAGAGGAGGTGGTGGAAGCAGGTACGATAGTGATGTTTAAGATGCAGCTTGACAAATACATGAATAGGATGGGAATAGAAGGATATGGACTCCAGAAATGCAAAATGTTTTAGTTGACGGGCAATATGATTGGTGCAGGCTTGGAGGGCCGAAGGGCCTGTTCCTTTGCTGTACTTTTCTTTGTTCTTTGTTCAATGACTGGTTCAGTGCTCACACAGCTTAACTTACTTGTTGCTATTACATTACAAACAATTTGTTTATGATGCTGGATATTTTCACCATAATATACTCAAATTTGTAGTTAAGTTTTAATGTATTAAATTGAAAAATATCATGGACATTTCAAAATGGAAAGTGTTCCATTTTCTATATTGCTGAAATGAGAGACCAGTTTTTCATCATGCACTCATCAGGACAAATGCAAGAATGCCAAATTTCAAACAATCACAGCAATTTATACTGTGGGAGAAAAGTGTGCTGATTCATTCTTGCATTTATCTTGATCAGTGCAAACTGAAAAGTTTCAACAATGTGTTTTAATTTCCATTTTAGGCATTTAGAAAGATGCAAAGCACTTCTAGGTGTGGTTTAGCACAACTAATTGCAGAGTAAAGCTCTACTCTTGTAAAGCTCTGTTCTAACAATGTGCCTTTTTCTGAACATTAAAAGCCATCCCATATTGTAACACTTTTCCATGTCCCAAATTAACTATCCTTAGGCCTGTCTGAATGGCATGGTTTCTCTACATGTTGGCACTGTTCCTTTTGATTAGGTAGATATTGCTGCAGAGGAGATCTCATCTGAGATTTAAGCTTCTGGTAAGGTTGACAGAATGACCAAGTATTTGGATGGGGAATGTCCTTATGAAGGATAAGATTGATTAAAGATAGGGTGGTGAAATTGAAAGGCAGTGGGCAAGTGACATTGTAGTGGACAGTGAAATACATGGTGTTTAAATTGAGTATTTGTTAAAGCTAAATATTGAACACATTCAAACTTTATATGAATTCTTAACCATTTGTTGCTAAAATGAGACCTTTAAAATTTTGACAGTTCGAGTTTCTTAATTATGTAAATTTCAAAATCCTGAGTAAATCTATCAGGTTTTTTCTTTGCTATAATGTTGTTCAAATAAACTGATCCATTTCAGTGGAATATTAGTTAAAAAGCAACTTGTAATTAATTAACAATTATGTGGACCAGCAGCCTGGAGGTCTAAATCTTGAGTTCAGCAGTAAATTCACATCTGCAAATTTTCAACTTTGCAGGGATATGTATAAACAGATCAAATATTTCATAATAGATGTTGACTTTTTGTTCTGGTTGTGGGGTTCGGTGACATTGGGCAGTCAGGAGTTGACTGTTGGGCACCCACTCAAGTTATGGTAATAGGAACTTAGGGATAGGAAATGTATTTTGGACATTACATTTGGACATTTCAGTTGTAGCACTCTTAGCCTTGGAATCAAATTGTGGGTTTGAGTTCCATCCAGGGACTTGAACAGACAATCGAGGATGGCATTTTAGTGCAGTAATGAGAAAATGCTGCGCTTTCTGAGATGTCATCTTTCAGATAAGATGTTAAAGCAAGACCCCCTCTGGTGGATGTAAATGATCCCATGGCATTATTCAGAAAGAAGGAAGTTCTTCCAGTTTCCTCGTTAGCATTTAATCCCTCTAGCAACATCTTTAATATGGATTATCAGGTCATTTTATTGTTGTTTGTTGGATTTGCTGAACACATTTACTGTTTATATTTGCCTACATAAAGTGACTACATTTTACAAGTACATCAATGGCAGGGAAGCACTTTGAGGAGATCCATAATGAAGGGCACTATGTAAATAAGTTTGTTCTTTTTCTGATCCTTAAAAAGATAGTGGACAATATTTAGATGGAACACTTCCCTCCAGATTAAATTGAAGTAAATGATTGGATTCTGTTGTGGAGGAATTGTATGGGCCAACAAACCTTTTATTATCCCATTGTTTGTTCATGATGAACTTCAGCAAAAAAAACTGAACATTCAGGGATTGTTTGCAGTAAAAACTCGCCATCTCCTGACCTTGGTTTAAAGCAAGAGACACTCATTGAGCTGGTATAAATAGTCTGCTGCAAATCTAGTTTAAACCATATAAATGCAGGCAAGTTAACACCTCCTGTATTAGGAACTGGTTTGGACTAACCCATAGTAGAAACTTGAAGGTTGAGACAATTGGAGTCATCGTTACCAACATGAATAAGAATACTGTTGGGCTGGAATAGAAACACAAGTGATTGTCACTAGACAAATAATATTTACCCTCAGTCAACTTTTAGAATTGAAACAAAAGGCAATATCTAAAAATAAAACCTGGAATTCATATTTTGTTCACAGACTTACTTCAAAAATCTGTAAATTATTCCTACAATCAATAGTTATGGGTAGATCATCTCTTGTTAATAAGATTATTAGAATCTAGAATGTTGGTAAGGCAGGAATCAGAATACAGATCTAATTAACTGGTAATTTAATTAAGTTTTGTCAATGCATAAGTAGTTGTTTCATGTCCTGGGTATGGTGGAGGGCTGTTTAATACCAGGGTGATTGCTAAGGGCCTTCTGTGAACAGCTTCCACTTTATTTTTTTAAAGGCTGCTTGAATGTGAAATGAAGTGAGGGATGGGGGTAGAGAAATGGATAATGCACAAAGGAAGTGAGGGTGAAATTCAAGCTTGGGGTGCATAACTACAGTTAATTCCAATGGGCATCTGATCCAATCCAGTCTATATTCTGTCATGTAGATTATCTTAAAAGTCCTCCCCCATTCCCTCTTAATTGATTTTCATTGGCTTAATTTAACTTGTGTGTTCTAGACACCTGGCTAAAATCATTTTAATTCTGTAGCAATTACTATGGCAATGCCAAACTGCCTTTGAACCATCCTGTGTTTTAAATCTCAAGTACATCTGACATTCTCTTACTCTCCCTACACCACCCCAACCAAATTGAAATCCAGACTCGATACAAATAGAATTTGTAATACTGTTTTTTTTCCCTGTAATTTCAGGTGTTTTGGAATTTAATCTCTCATTCTAGAATCTCATTTTAAATTGTGTTTAACTATTAACTTCAAACTGCAACCAGGATCAGTGTTATTCTTAATTAAACTCTTACTAACATTATCAGACAGAGTATCAAAGCTTCCTAAAACAGGAGTAATCTGACCATTTAAGTAAACCAGTTATCTCCAAGAACCTGCCAATTTTGTTTTTGCAACTTAAGGTGCACATAATGCTGCTTTAGCACCTTTACGTGAATCAGCTGCTTTCAAACTTCTGATTCTAAGTCACAGGCAATTCTCTAAGGTCATTTTGGTATTGTCCCTAATCATTGTCTCACCTGTATCTCAATCCACTCAACTCTATTTTTAGCTTGTAGTTTAAAAGTGGTTTAAATTTTGGACTGTTCCTTCTTTCTTCGCCCCACCCCCTCTTTTGTATAATAGACTGTATTTTACATTTGAAAATTGTACAAAAATGCACTGAACTACTGTAAACCTATTTTGAGATTTATGTTGCTTTTATTCTGTTTATCCATGAGAGCCAGCCTAGCTGTCAATTTGCTTATGTTGCTATCACTCATTAGTAACTTAAGCTAACACTCCAGAGAAGCCTGCAGGTGTTGCATTTCTTCCAGACAAAATATTAAACCATGTTGTTCAGGTGAATTTTAAGGATTCCATGATCTTTAAAGTAAGAGGGTTGGGGGGTTTTGGCTAATATTCCAAAAAGAAGTCACTTCTCTTGGTGGACAGGGTATTTCAATGTACATCAGTATACTCAATATTTCCACGCGCAATGAATTTGTGATTCAGTTTAATGACTGTTAAGCTGTATAGGCTTTTCCTATAGATGGCAGCACTTCAATCTGGCAATAAATAAGGCCAAACAACAGCAAAACAAACTCCTGAGATTTTAAGTTGCAATGCTTCTACCTTTGACTGGCCAAAATAATATGGTTAATGTAATAATGTAATGTAGAGCCTCTTTGAGGCTCTACATTGAGCAAAACATTGAAATAAAAAGAAAAATGCTGCCTTACATTACACTATTTTTGATTTTTTTTAAGCCACATGGCCTTGCACAATCATTAACCAATACTACGAAAAGCCTACAATTGAAATTAAGATAGTAATTGAATCAATGGTTAAAAAATCTGAAGAATTGCCTCATTCATTAAATTACTTCTCCGGTTTACTGCTTAATTGTGGGCATTCAATAAACTTAATGAATAAATTCAAGGACCATCTTCACGGGATGTGCTTTTACAAATGACATAAAGGGACACCATCATCATGAAAGTAAAATTGTGCATTGTGATTTAGATCATTTATATCGATGGTTGTTTAGTAGTATAGAAGTTGGGTATGGGGGGGGAAAGAAAAGATTTTTTTTGTCTAAGCTTTTCATCTTCTGTAGGCTTTTGATAGTATTGACAGCATTGGTTAATGAATGTACAAGTACATGTTTTAAAAATCAAAAATAGTGTAATGTAATGTAGCATTTTTTTTACTTCAATGATTTTTGCTCAATGTAGAGCCTCAAGGAGTATTAGTACGTAATATTAACCAGGTTATTTTGAGGACAATTTGGAAGAATGCCAAATGTAAAGGGAACAACAATTTATACTGTATGAGAATAGAGCGCTGATTGGTTGGCAAGTGGACTCTGCCATATGTCCCAAAGAATGGCAGATCATATCAAACAGCATATCCCTCCTGCTGTTCGCGGAGGGCAATGTACACACTGTACCCAACCAGCCGAGCTTACAAAACTCAAAACATGGTCCCCAACATTATATGTGATTCTGCAATTGGACAACATTTGCTAAATAATTCTGTGTGCTAAGAATTACGCTGGCAGCCAATTTAAGATTGTCAGTTGGGCTTGCAGCATGGCACATTTGTGTGTACTGGAAGCTATACATATTAATACACAGGGCCCTGCTTTTTTTTGTAGACCGAAAGATCATGTATACACATTGTGCTCGTTTCAGCTAAACAAAATAACTGACGGCCATTTGCTGGTTCATTCATCAGGGCAATGCCTTGACCAATTAAGAGTCAAGCTGCCTGGTTTAAATTTCAAACAATGCTTGGCAGTTAACAGCCAGTCACCATCAACTGGTGCATTCTCCATGACAATGCCTCTACCAATCAGTATACTCTTCTTATACAGTGTAAATTGTTGTTCCCTTTTACATTTGGTATTCTTGCAAATCGTCCTGTTGTGCAAGATGAAAACCTTTGATTAGAAAGCCTTTTTTTTTAAAGTAATAATCACTATATTACGTAGTTCTGAAAAAACATGCTGAATGTTGTTTTGTGAAGCTAGTGCTTCTAAGCGTGGTTTTTTTTATTACTGGGATTTAGGGCTTTTTCAGTCAAAACAGTATTTGGAATGTCTAATCCTGTTGTAACAATTTATTTTCTATCTGAAAATTATGATGGTGAATGATCTGGGGAACTTACCTAATGACCAGTCTAGGACTGTTCAAGCATGCATCAGCAATTAAGTGGTGGAGTATTAGACCTTTTTAATTACACTGTTATAGTCTGTGTTCAAATAAAATTTCATGAATACAAACACATGTCATACTGGAGTGCTTTGCATCAAAATGGTTTATTTTACTGGGAATCAAGGGGAATATCACTGGACTTCATAAACCATACACCATTTTCTTGTTTAAACTGGTGTACTTATGGCATTTGTCCAATCGCATGAGCTTTAGACAGAATAACTTCTATTGAGCTGGGGCAGTTAAGTATGCAGCAATATCAAAATCTGCACTGTTATAAAAACATTCCAGTGTAATGCACAATAATCAAAAACTCAGAACAGGCTATTCTGACTTTTTTTGTCATTTTTTTAGCTGTTCCTTTTTAAGAGTTGTATTGTATCTAATTGTGGCATTGCAAGCACCAACAGCTTGTATTATAAAGCACTTTTAATGCATAACCATCCCAAGACACTTCACAGTATTGTTATAAGCAGAATTTGATAATGGCCTACATCAGACAGATGGTCAAAGAGATAGGTCATGGAGGAGTAAAGAGAAATGGAGAGGTTTACAGAGGGAATCCCAGAGTTTAGGGCCTAACAGTTGAAGGCATGGTTGTCAATGGCAGAGTGATTTTAAAAATTGGGGAAGGCTCCAGATGAGTGCAGATATCTTGGCGGTTGTGGGGCTGGAGGAAATCACAAATGGGAGGGGCAAGGCCATGGTGAGACTTGTAAAGAAGAATGATAATTTTAAAATTGTGGGAGTGCTTAATCAAACGCCAATGGAGATCAGTGAGGGATGACGGATGAACAAGACTTTGTGAAAGTAAAGCAGCAGAGCTTTGGATAAGCTCAAGTTTATGGAAGGAAGAATGTGGGTGGTTAGTCATGAGAGTGTTGTAAAAGGACATTGTATGACAATTTCAAATCAACTGACTAAAAATGCTATTTAGTAATATTTTTATATCGCAGTATAATGTACCACATGTACTAAATCCCTTTCACTTAATTGAGCTCCTTATTGTTAGCTTTTCACTCTTGTCATTTAGAACATTTATACTGATATTTCATAAAACATCACAGCATTAAGTTCACGGCCTGATGTCAATGGGTGAAATATCTGGCCAAAACCAGAATCGATTGTGGAGCTGATTTCATAAATAGCTGGTTGGCAGAGTTTTTCACAGGGGACAGCACCATTATTGCTCTTATTTGTTTGTTTAATTTTAGAAAAGCTGTGCCTTAATTTCTGTCTTGCTAATGGGTTTTCTATTATAAGGTACTGATTGACTCAAATCAAAACAATTCATGTACTAACAAATGATGCATGGGTGTTTTCTTAATGTGAGGTGTTCAAGTTATTTAGCTTAACTGTGGCAGCATTTGTGCTCCTAAATAAAACTAATAGTATTGTTTAATTTGTTCTGGCACTGTAAATTAAACATTTTCTGTTTTTTTTTAGTTCAATTTTGCTTGACCCTATTTAAACATCTATCTCCAATTAAAAGTCATGTGCCTAACAAATGACTGCAAGACTTCACATTGTAAAAGTGTATTTAGGAGGTTATGCGTTTTTGATTGGTTTACATAATTACTGGGGTGGATGTTCACTTCACAAGCATTCCATATTTTTTAAGGAAAAACAAACTGGCTGAGGATCATAACTTTTTTTGATGATTGATTTCTGGGCATATTCAAGAAGGTCAGAGTATTGTTTAAAAACAGATGGACCTTATTAATACATCTAAATTAGGATCAGATGACACACCGTTTGATACCAAAATTGCAGTATTGCTACCATTGCTTCCTCAACCCACCCACAATCCATGGGTGGTATCAGGACGGCTCTATTTGCAGCTCTGTTTAAAGAGAACAGGCTTTTTTTTCATTTTTGTTTGGGCTTTTTGAGCCTTAAAGGATCCATCAAGTTTAACTACTTACTGCTTTTTCTGCTCTTTACAACTCCACCACTTAAATCTGTTGTTCTATTGACCTTGATCGTTTTAGCCTATCCTTTTAAAGTTCTGCTTTTGACCCACATCTACATCCATCAGGATTCCTGTCCTAAACTGTGAGCTACCTGCTGGCAGCATGCCTGCTCTACATAAATGAGGCCCAGCCATGAATAATGATTAAGCCTCTACTGGTGTAATCAAGCAGGTGGATTGGTCAAGTCCATTCAATGTACTCCAGATTTGAAAATCAATCACCCTGTCCCTCAAAAATTAACCATGCTGATTTGATGAAATATGGGCAGGAAACAAAAACTATCAGAAAATGTGTAACCTCACAAAACCAACCAATTAAGTCACTTAATTATTTTTCAAATAATTAACAAAGTTTTCGACCATAAGACCATAAGACATAGGAGCAGAAATTAGGCCATTCGGCCCATCGAGTCTGCTCCTCCATTCAATCATGGCTGATTAAGTTTCTGAACCCCATTCTCCCCGTAACCTTTGATTCTCTTACCAATCAAGAACCTATCCATTTCAGTCTTAAATACACTCAATGACCTGGCCTCCACAGCCTTCTGTGGCAATGAATTCCATAGATTCACCACTCTCTGGCTAATCTCTCTTCTAAAAGGTCCTCCCTTTACTCTGAGGCTGTGCCCTCGGGTCCTAGTCTCTCCTGTTAATGGAAACATCTTCGCCACGTTCACTGTACCCAGGCCTTTCAGTATTCTGTAAGTTTCAATCAGATCCCCCCCATCCTTCTAAACTCCATCGAGCATGGACCCAGGGTCCTCAAACGTTCCTCATATGTTAAGCCTTTCGTTCCTGGGATCGTTCTTGTGAACCTCCTCTGGTCCCTCTCCAGGGCCAGCACATCCTTCCTGAGATACGGGGCCCAAAGTTGCTCACAATATTCTAAATGTGGTCTGACCAGAGCCTTATAAAGCCTCAGCAGCACATCCCTGCTTTTATATTCTAGCTCTCTCGAAATAAATGCCAACATTGCATGTATCACTTCTGGACAGTTGAAGTCAATACATATGTGTGAGAAACTATATGCAAGTTTTATTTTCACTCTTTCCAATGGAACTACGATACCAACCTCAAGTATTTGGCAACAACCTGACTTACAGGACAACAAAGCCAAAAATGTGAGTATTCTGTTATTTTTCTACTTATATTTTTGTGAGCGTTTGTGCTCATTGAGGTGACGATATTGCTTCTAGGGAATGGAACACTTTTTTGCAAACTATTTCTCACTTTAAACAATCAGAAAAAAGACAAACTAACATCACACTAATTTCACATAGGACTTTTCAATAGCAAAATTATCTAGCCACGCTTGAAATACTTGTGCAGGAAAAGGAGAATGACAGAAGAGAGGAAGTTTATACCATGATTGAAACTAAGAAGTGAATAAGAGAAGCAGGGAAGAATGGAGTACAGCAGAAACAAGAAGACTAGCTGCATGTATGCAAGCCTCTACCCTGGAATAGTAGATTATAAAGTGCATATTTAACATTTTGTGGCACTGTCCTTTTCCTATACATACTAATGTATGATGTACTTTCTGGTATATTCCTATGTGACGTATTCCTGCTTGGACTAGGTGTGGATGTCTGTCTCCACCAGCTTCCCAGATCAACATACTGCAGACCAAGTTGTTCCTGCCTGTTGCTGGGTTTGGTGTGTTTTATTCTTGCAATGAGTTGCTCTGGTGGACTTCTGCATTTGTGCAGGCCAAGTTGCTTCAATGTGCTGGAAGTTACTTGAGAACCACTGTCCAAGCTAATAATTCTGTATTTATGTATGTTATTGGTACTAAATCCTGACGTGACCACTGATCTTGTAAGTGAAAGCCTTTGCACCACGGTGAGATATCTAAATCTCTTCCTAAATTGCTTTATGCCTGAGATCTCCCTTGTTGAAGCCAGTGATCTGCATGCTGCTTCCTGGCAGTTTGCAGAACAGACCATCTTGAAATCCACCAATATGTAATATATACTGTAAGAAGGTAAGCAGTGCAATAGAAATAGGCAAGATGGCTCATAGTGCAATTGTCAGTGCTATTACTAAACTGGGATAATCTATTTGAATTCTACTTCCGTGTACATTTTAAAATTTTTTCAAGTGCTTATCTAATTAACTTAATATTTATTGAATCACTTAAATGCTATGCTTGACAGCTTCAATAACCATTTGTAATGATGTCGTCCATAACCTACATGAAAAAAAATTTTTCTAACCTCCTTTATGCTTCTTGTACTAATACTGACTTTAAGACCCCTTGTTACAAAGTCACCAACCAGTGCAATTGGTTTTCTCACTCCAAGCCTCTCAAATCTTTTATAACTACTGTTAAAGTTCCACTTAATGTTTTCAGCCCCAATATTGAAATATAATCTGTTTCATTCCCAGCATAGTGATTCAATGGGAACTGTGGTCATGCTAGGTCTCTGTTCAGCAGTACCCAGCATTTTTTCAGCCACTATTTCTGCCCCTTTCTACATGCCATGACAAGTGACTCAGTCCAGAGTGTGACTGGGCTGGTGCTTGCTTCACGAAATAATGATGGTGCTGAGTGTTATCCTAAAGTATTGGTCAGACATGTTGGGTTTGCGTTTATTCAAGTTCATGGATACCTGAAAAACTAAGAAAATAACATGTTACTGTACAGACAATATATGGCATGTTTCACAGTGCATCACTTTACACATCATTTTATATCTGCTGAAACATATTTAGTTCCCCAATTATAATTGTGCATATTAAGAGAGGGATTATCTCCTTTAGCTTGGGTATTACTCACTTATTATAGCCTCCAACTCTTTGATCTCCATGATTGTCCCCACAAAGCAGGACAAGAGGGATGATGGGCTGCATTCTATCGCTTTGACCATTATATCTCCTCTGCAAGGAGAAATATAATATGCATTGAATGAGATTCATTTTGTGCTGTCTTCACAGCACACATACTAGCCATCAGCATAGCTTATCTGAATCTAAATTACTATGGTTGCAGAATTTACAGGGCATGACTTAGGGCATTGGGACTAACAGATGAATATGTGAAAAAATAGAGATATTCTTTCCCACCTGCATCTTTTTATGTTTTCTCTTTTTTTGGATTGCTGTACAAGTTAACAACAATCTTTATATTGCAATTCCAGTGAAATATTTGTTCAATCCGTCTTAAGATACACAAGCAAAAGTGTCTGACATCTAAGGTTTACTTTATGTACAGTTCATCCTCATTACACTTTTGTTCAAGGAGTAGGTGTTTTTTGCAATAGTCCACTAGATTTCATGTGTGTCTGTGTAATTGTGCCTCACTGGTGATACCCTCTGTTTGTTGGAAAATGTCTCTCCACACCAACAGACACTCAGTCATGTTTGCTATTATCACCAGCAGAGATTCTTCAATAAATTTGGGTTGGCACCTTCTACACTTCCCTTCAATTTTCTCCAAAATCATACATTTCACAACTGAATTAATCCATCATGCACTATTTATGCTAGTTGCATGGCTGTTTAGTCAAATCAGCAGCATTACTGCAGCATGTTCCTGCCCAAAAAATTCAACTGATGTATTTAAAGGAAAAATAAAAATAATTGCCATTGACCTCACTGCCTACATATAACTTGCTGAATGCATCCCCTAAGTTTATGACAATTGAAAAGAACTCCTGGCAGAGTCAATGCTTAGCCAAGTTTTAAAATCCTACTGCAAAAATAATAACAACAAATGTATATAGCTTCTTTAAAAGAAGTTCTGTTGAAGGGTCATGAGGACTGGAAACGTCAACTCTTTTCTTCTCCGCCGATGCTGCCAGACCTGCTGAGTTTTTCCAGGTAATTCTATAATTATTAGGCTGCTTAACTTCACACAAGTCATTTCCAAAATAACAAGCAAAGCAAACTTCACTTAACATCTGCTCTTGAAATATGGACAAAAGGATAAAACAAAGTGCTCTGTATTTTTGGCACACATTTGTTTCTAGACAACTTCTAACTGCAAAAACCATCTCTTTGCAATTTAGCTCCAGATTCTGGTCTACACCTGGCTCTCCTTTGTTTAAAACATGACTATGTTGAACATGGATTTTCTCTCCATGAAGGCAAAATCTCTTAAAATCCTGAAACATGTCACTAGAGGTTATATATTTATTCATTTATTGTCATCCTCAGTCATTCAACTGTAAAGTCAAGTTATGATGTTTGCACCTAACAAAATCTCAAATTCAAATGCTGTTGTGGAATATAAATTGCAAAATCTTGTACTTGTATGTAATTTGGGTTTTTTGTGGGTGAAGATAAATATTTTTTCATAAAGAACTGCTTTTCACCTTTGACACTGTTGTTTCAAACAGTTTACCATATTTAATTTGCGCAAAAGCCTCAGAACTAGACATGATTTAAAGCTCATGTGCTTATAGAAAATTGGCATGTAAAAGCTCATCAGTATAGTAGTTAAACTGCCAAAAATGGCCAGTCTTGCTACTACCCTATGCCTGTTTGAGTCATGACTATCTTGTGTCTTCAAGAAACCAAAATTTTATTGTCTATCTTTTTATGAAACAAAGGACTTCAAACACAATGCCCTTTTTTTTTAAAAGTGATTTGAAGATACACATTTTTGAATGGTCTTATAAAACAAATTAAAAGGTTCATAAATATAGAAACCAAAAATGTTCAGCAGTATCAAACTAGGTTGGGCAATTCTGGATCAGCATCCTGGCCAGTTTCAGTCAATGATTTGAGTGTAATGCATGTTTATGAAAAGCAGGTTCATGCTAAACAATGTTTTTGTAATTCTTTGAGGATACAATAAGTTTGGTGGATAGCAGTAATGTGATACATGATGTACATTGTGACATCCAGAATTCATTCAGTAAATGCTTTCCAAGAGATTTGTGGCTAAAATGAGACCTTCTGGAACAAATGAGAAATTAGTAAATAAATTGACTAAATAATGGAGAAAAGGCCAGTGTCATAAGTGGTGGTTTGAATTGAACAGCTGTGTCCACAGAGTCTCATTAATTACGTATGGTATTTACTATTAAAAATATGTCAGGAAGTACATATTAAAAAGTGCATGAGTTGGAAAAGTGCATGTTCAAACCCCACCGTAGATTTCAGTGGAAGAAGCATGCTATAGACAGAGCTAAGTGATCCCAGAATTGACAGATCAGATCAAAGCTCTGCAGCCCTACCACAGTGCTGATCACTCTCTGGTGTGCTCCAGGATTAGGATGCAATTGTTGAAGGTTTTTTCATTCAAAGCAGAAACACTGTCCTCGTCTCAATACTGCCAACAGTGCCTTAACTGGATGAACAGGTGCTCTCCAGCATTCCCATACAGAGTGCAGAAGCTAAATAGAAATACTTCGGGACACCTTGTACAACACTGTACTCTCAAAATGTGGCAAGCAAGAGTGGAGAAATGCTGACTGTTTGAGGCTAACATCACTGTGATGGAACCTGTCGTTTTAAGCCAAGTGATCCACTTCTGTTAATTAAAGGAGAGATCCAAGTGAGAAAACTCTGAATGAACTAAGAGCCACCAAAATAAGGTGCTAGGTGGTGCACCAATGTCTATTGGTTACAACCTTGCCAGAATACCCAGATGTCTTTCGAAACAGGGTATGCTAGAGGCACGTACAAAGGGATCAAAAGGGCCACAGGTCCATCAGTAAATAAAAGGGCTCCATTAAAAACAAAGGTAGGGAAGGTCGTCACTGACTGCAATAAACAGTTGGAGAGATGGGTGGAACACTACCTTGAGTTGTACTCTGGGAAGAACACTGTCAGCCAAGGAGCACTAGACACCATAGAAAACCTGCCTGTCATGGCAAAGCTGGATATCGAATCCACAGTGCAGGAGCTTAGCAAAGCTATTGACTCACTTGCCATGGGCAAAGCTCTAGGTGCTGATGTTGTACCGCCTAACCTCAAGCACAGGAAAACTGGCACTCCTGCGCCAACTGCACAAACTTCTCTGTCTCTGCTGGAGGGAGGGGGCAGTGGCTCAGGATGTGTGTGATACTAAGATTGTGACCCTGTACAAAAGCAAGGGTGTCCTCAGTGATTGCAACAACTTTCAAGGCATCACCCAGCTGAGCATCTTGGGAAAGGTATTTACCCATGTTGCCCTTGTCAGACTGCAGACCCCGGCTGAACACATCTACCCTGAATCCAACTGTGCTTTGAGAACTGGAAGATCTACAATTGCCATGATCTTCACCGTCCACTATATAGTGCCTTCATCGATGTCACCAAGGCATTCGGCAATGTGAGCAGAAGCGGTCTATTTAAACTGCTGGTGAAAATTGGCTGCCCACTGAAGATGCTCAGTGTGATCTCCTCTTTCCATGGTGACATGATGGTTAATGTCAGCTATGAAGTGGCAGCATTAAAACTTTTGGAAATCTGCAGTGGGGTCAAACAGGGTTGTGTACTGGCACTGACATTCTTTGGCATATTCTTCTCTTTGCTGCTGTCATATGTCTTCAGGTCATCTACAGAGGGTGTTTACTTACCAGAACTGACGGAAAGCTGCTCAGCTTTGCTAGTCTCGGATCCAAGACAAAGGTGCGCCAAGTCCATATCAGAGAGTTGTTCTATGCTTACAATGCTGTATTCCACACCAAGGAACACCTCCAGTGGTAAATGGACTGACCCTCTTATGCCCGCAAAGAGTTTGCATCAGGAGACAAATGTTATGATCCAGGATATTGTCAAGGCTGATTGATGGCTGTATGGCAATGTGATGCTGAAGGTTGTTGATAGCTTCACAAAGCTAGACTCTGCAATTACCAGCAATCTGTCACTTGATGCTGAAATCAACACACATGTGTGGAAGCAGAGGCATGTAACATCAAAGCAGCTTCAAGCCTACAACTGTCTGCAAAGGAACCAATGTGAAAGGAACCTAATTTTGAATTTGTAAGATGAAAATGCTTTGCCTGGTGTCTGCTTAAAGTCTGTAAGTTCTCGTTGTCTTAGTGGAGATTAGTTTGGGAATTTGTTAAAAGTATGGATAGGAGTAATTTGTAGCCATGTGCATATGTTTAACTCGTGTAAATTAATAAGTGCCTCATGTAGTTTGATATAAAAACCTCTCGAGAACTGGTGGTCTTATTCCTGAATTTAGAGCTGCAGCTCAAACGTACAATTTGAAAATATAGGTTATGGTAGTTATTTAAAGTTTCCCTCTGGGATTTTAAATAACAGCCTTTACCAATTGCTATGTCATAACAATTGTGTCATAATATAACACGAGTCATATGGACCTGAAATGTCAACTCTGTTTCTCCCTTTACAGGTGCTGCTGAGTTTCTCTAGCATTTTCTGTTTTTGTTACACATATTGCAAAAATTGCAGTTGTTATGTCCAAGCTGAGTAAGAAAGTGTGGAACAAAAGCAACTTGACTGAGAACACCAAACCACAAGTTGACCAAGCCTGTGTCCTCTGCACAAACCCACTATGGTCGTGGGCCATGGACAATATATGCTAGACAGGAGAAAAGACTGAACAGGTTCCACCTTCAATGTCTCAGATGTATTGTCAGCATCTCTTGGCAGGACAAGGTCACCAACTCGGAGGTCCTGGAGTGTGCTAATTCCATCAGCATAAACTCATTGCAAAGCCAACGACACCTGCGCTGGCTAGGCCACATTCATTGAAAGGATGATAGCTAAAGACCTTCTGAATGGTGAACTGGCCACTGGGTCATAGCCTCCCAAACCTCTGCTACAAGGACACCTGCAAGCGCGATATGAAGATAGTGGACATTGATCTGGGACACAGTCACTGATGGCTGTGACCTCTGGAGGCTGACTGTTTGGAAGGGCATTGGAAGACTTGAGCAGAAATGGAAAGCTCAGCTAGCCAAGAAGAGGTCCAGAGAAAATAGAGGCCAGTGAATCATGCAACTTCTCAGCCCACTGTCTTCCCCTGCAGCAAATGCAGCAGAGGCTGCCTTGCCAGAGTGAGGCTCCACACCAGATGATGCTTAAAAAAGTTGACCACCACAGGCCAAATCATTTCCTTACAAGATGGAGGCTGTGAATGAGTTCTTCCACAACCAGTTGTGAATGGTGGTGGACAGGTAAAGAACTAACCGAAGGAACAGCCTCCACAAGTATCCCCATCCTAAATGATGGGTGAGCCCAGCTTATCAGTGCAAAGGACAAGGTTGAAGTATTTACAATTATCTTGAGCCAAAAGTGCCAAGTTGAAGATCCAAATCAGCCTCCTGAGGTCCCCAGTATCACAGATGGCAGTCTTCAGCCAATTTGATTCACACCACATGATATCAAGAAACAGGTGAAGGCATTGTATACTGCAAAGATGGGCCCTGACAACATCCCAGCAGTCGTTACTGAAGACTTGCGCTCCAGAACTTGCTGCACCCCTAGCCAGGTTGTTCCAGTACATCTACAACACTGGCATCTACCAGGCAATGTAGAAAATTGCCCAGCTATGTCCTGTCCACACAGGACAAATCCAATCTGTCCAATTACCACCCCATCAGCCTACTCTCAATCATTAGCAAAGTAATGGAAGTTGTCGTCAACAGTGCTATCAAACAGCACTTACACAGCAATAACCTGCTCACTGATGCTCAGTTTGGGTTCCGCTAGGGTCACTCCACTCCATTGCTCATTACAGCCTCGGTCCAAACATTCATAAAAGAGCTGAACTTGAGATGAAATGAAAATGACTGCCCTAGACATCAAGGCAGCATTTAACTGAGTGTGACATCAAGGACCCCTAGTAAACGCGAAGTCAGTGGGAATTGAGGTCTAAAACTCTTCACTGGTTGGAGTCCGACCTAGCACAAAGGAAGGTGGTTGTGGATATTTGAGGCCAATCATTACTGTCCCAGGATATTGCTGCAGATGTTCCTCAGGATAGTGTCCTAAGCCCAACCATCTTCAGCTGCTTCATCAATGACCCTCTCTCAGAAGTGATGTTCATTGATGATTGCGCAATGCTCGAGTACTATTTGTGACTCCTCAGATACTGAAGCAATCAGTGTCCATTTGCAGCAAGACCTGGACAACATTTAGTCTTGGACTGATAGGTGGCAAGTAACATCTGTGCCACACAACTGCCAGGCAATGACCAATGCCAATAAAAGTGAATCTAAGCATCTCCCCATTATATTCAATGATATTGCCATTGCTGAATCTCCCACTATCAACATCCTAGGGGGTTACCATTGACCAGTAACTGAACTGGGCCAGCCATGTAAATACTGTGGCTACCAGACTAGGTTAGAGGCTGTGAATTCTGCTGCAAGTACCTCCTCCCTTATCTGCCCAAAGTCTGTCCACCATCTACAAGGCAAAAGTTTGGAGTATGATGGAATACTGTCCACACCTGGACAAGTGTGGCTCCAACAATTCTCAAAGCTGGACATCATCTAGAACAAAGCAGCCTGCTTGATTATCATCCCATCCACTACCTTAAATATTCATTCCCTCCTTCAACCACACAAAAGTGCAGCAGTGTTTACTATATACAAGGTGCACTGCAGCAACTTGTCAAGCTTCCTTCAACAGCATCTTCCTTGACCTCTTCCACCTAGAAGGACAAGGGCAACAGACACATGGGATCTCCACCACCTGCAAGTTCCCCTTCAAACCACACAGTATCCTGATTTGGAACTTTATTGCCGTTCCTTCACTATCGCTGGATCAAAATCCTGGAACTCTTTTCCTAACAGCGTTTGGGTGTACCTACACCAAATGGATTGCGGCAATTCAAGGCAGCGGTTTCAACTCCTTCTCAAGGGTAATTAGGGATGGGCAACAAATGATAGCCTTGTCAGTGATGCCCACATCCCATGAAAAGTATATTAAAAAAAGGTCTAAACTGATACTTCAGTAAAATACTGTAGAAATGTGGTAGTGTCAGATGTGCCACCTTTTTGAATGAGACATTAAACTTTGCCATCTTTGTATACTTAGGTGAATAAAAGAGCAGGGAGTTTTTCCAGTAGCTTGACCAACTGTCCTCCCTCACCATATCACTAATTAAAGCTAAAATTGACTGTAAATGTATAATGGCATAATCATTGCTCAAGTCTTCTATGATAACACTAGCACATAATCAGCAGTTAAGGCAACAAATATATGCACAAAGAACTATCTGTTTCCTTGACAAAGTCATGATGTTTATCATCAGTTGAAACTCCTAGTGGTCTATAGGGTTCCTTGTGATTTGCTGAATATTGTTGCATTGTTCATTGTGGTCCATGTACTGGGAGTGGTGAAAACTGCTGCCAAAATGTAACATTTGAAGGGGTGATAGTACAAACCTTATGGAAGTTTGACAGAAGTGTTTCAGCAATGGTGATTATACTTTTGTCTTGATTATATACTAAAATCCTGGAGTGGGACTTGAAACCACAGCTTTGTGACAGGCAGGTGTGATAGAAATTGAACCAAACTAACTCAAACTATAATAGACTTAATTAGACAATCTTACTTGAAAAGACAATGAGGAGACAGAAATGATTCTATCATAGCAATACTGCAAATTCCACACATCTACTGCAATTGGGTTTTAGTTGACCAGTTACATAATTTTATATCAAATCCAGAATGTTTACTATACCAATACCACAAATGAAATATTTAAATAACAACACCTGACCAAAGGAGCTAATCAAATATTTTCATTAAAAGAAATTGTGCTGTTGTACATGTACAGCACACTCTAACAACAGCTGTGTAGGCCCTGCTTAGGCTGGGCTGTAGTCCCACCTCCTTGACCGTGTCTGCTTTGATAACCACATCTGGTTACAGTGAGTGACCTTTTGCACTAGTTAAATGTAGAGGAAATCGCCTTGGTTCACTGTGCCTTGCTTACAGCAGGTCCCACCCATAGACCTCAGTTTCATGCAAACTGGAAAACAAAATCTACAGTAATTTTACAGGAATATATCGACAGCTCAAGCACATCTCTTGCTGTCTTGCTTGGTCATTCACACACTCTTCCTGTTTCCTTGCTCACTCAATCACAGCATCATTTATTCATCTTGCCTTAGGAAAAACAGAACCACGCACTGAAGCCTTAATTTTGACTTGGGGTTCACTTAAGTGGGGCTGACTGAGGCAGCTGGCAAACCATCTCAATGTCAGCAACAAGGTACAGATTCTAACTCCCTTGCGTCACCTCCATAGAATTAATCTGCTCAGAACTGGTGGGAAGTGGAAACTGCAAGGCTGGTGACAGCACTAAAAAGGCCACCATCAAAGCCTGAAGGAATGGGCCAACCCTCATTACTTAAGCGTCCATTCAATCAACAGTGTGGTTGGTGCTGACTGGATGCTAAAATAATTTAAAACAGAAGGCAGTACAAGGTGCATCTTGGTGTATCTTGGTCACATGCCCCTTTTGGGGGCTATTAGACTTTAGGGTCTCAGTTTAACACCTTAGTCGAAGGGCATCATCCCTGTAGCAACACTTCATGCTGTAACTGAAACATCTGCCTTGATTATGTACTAAAATCCTGGAGTGGGACTTGGAAACCACAGATTTATGACAGGCAGGTGTGCTAGAAAATGAACCAAACTGACTCATACTATAGTAGACTTAATTAGACAATCTTACTTGAAAAGACAATGAGGAGACAGAAATGATTCTATCATGGCAATACAACAAATTCCACACATCTACTGCAATTGGGTTTTAGTGTTAATATAGTTATGGGGTACTCTGCACTAAAACTGCCCAGGATGTAGCTTCCTTGGAAATGCATGCTTATTGGCACTTGTTGCAAAAAACACAACATCCTCTGTTGCCAGGTATTATTCATCCTAAATGGTGACCAGTGCAAATATGTTATGTAAATGTTCTTGTATGGTAGGGATGAGGGATATGGAAAGCTCTGTTCAGATTATTTTTTTGTATTTAATGCTGTTTAGTTAATTCATAATTAATGCTCTGATGTTCAAATTATCATGATGCACCTTAACTGAGCTATTTTGAAAACTTATTTCAACTCAGTGTAACAAGATAATTGGAATATTACATTTCATTTTATTCATCATTATCTGTAGAATGACATGCATGAGTTGCAAAAGAAGCAGAGAGACATGATACCCCTACTTGTATGTGGTAGAAGCTATTTTAAGATTGCTGTCATGACTTTCTAACTATAGTGGTATTCACTGAGCGAGCTGCTGACGCCTGTAGCTGCAGACACACTAATAAACTATTTTAATTGTGCTGTTTCAATTTCAATATTTGCTGTCCTGAACCTTTTCAAGAATTAATTCTCAGGGTGTGGGTATTACTGTGAAGGCTGACATTTATTGCCCAACTATAAAAGCATCTTGATGCAACCGAGCAGCTTACTAGACGACCTCAGAGGGCAGTTA
This sequence comes from Carcharodon carcharias, assembly GCF_017639515.1. Lineage (NCBI taxonomy): Eukaryota > Metazoa > Chordata > Chondrichthyes > Lamniformes > Lamnidae > Carcharodon > Carcharodon carcharias. Next base: position 68,101,151 of record NC_054486.1, read on the forward strand.
AGAGTCACCACGTTGGTATGGGATTGGAGTCACACATTAGCCATAAAGGGCAAGGATGATCATTTTCCTTCCCTTAAGGTCAGTTGAGTTTTTACCAGCAGTTTCATGGCCATGCTTACGAATGTCAGTTTTTATTAAAACTGAATTCAGGTTCTTAAATGGCCATAATGTGATTTTGAACCCACAGTCTCTGGGTTATTAGTTCAAGTCTCAGAACTACAGTCCAGCAACCTAGCCACAATGCCACATACCTTTGGAGGTGCTAGATCTTTGGTATAGATTCATGAGGGCAGGGGTCATGTTTTCTTTCTTCTGTGGGCAGAATATGTGTCCATTCCTTATATAAAGGAAGCCTTTTCTTATAATGTCCTATTGATTTGTAGGAGAGAGCATTCCTCACGCAGTTTACATTTGAGTTGATGACACAATGGGCAGAATCGTCATCCTGCGGGGGGACGGGGTTTGCTGTCGGGTGTGTCGGCAATTTCCTGCTAATGGCGGCTGCTGATCTGCCAGCATGTTCCTGCCTCCAGTCTATTTTCATGGAGGCGGCTTCTGGGGTGTGACAGCTATCCATCTGCCGGCCGATTAGACCAATTAAACGGCCAATTGAGAGCACTCTTCACAAGCCATCTGGACTTTCCAGGCAGCAGACGGGCCCCCTGATATGGCTGGAATCCGTTGATTAAATGTGGCAGCTCCCCAGTGGGGGCCAGAGGTGCATCCTGCAAAGCCGCCCTGCATAGATGCACTGGGCTACAAAGGTATAGTCGCTGCCAGAGGCCATTCTGTAGAAGGGTTCAGCTTCCACAGTGATGAACTGGCAGATGTGACCACAGTACATTTTGCACAATTTACAAGTGTTCAGAGGCCCCACCTACAACAGCTGTGCCCAACACTCCCAGTGGGCTGCCAGATGCTCCTGTTCCCCCTCCCACCCTGAGTTGTGAAGCTCCCCCACCTTCCCTCATTGGACTGTCTCCCAGATGCAGTCTCTTAATTGGTCACCCCTTCAAATCTCCTCCAGGGCCACTTTCAGGTTCCCAACTCGGAGTTCAGTCTAGTGTCAGGATCAGGGTCCTGGTACTGAAATTCAGCCCAGTATGTCTCTATATTTGTTACTCGTGGAAATGGAAGTGATAAATATGCATTTAATTCCTAGTAGTCTTATTTCAGGTAGAGCTTCATTCTTTCAATCTCTTCAGTGGTTTTGTCATTATAATCAGAAAGGTAGGATTAGCTTTATTTATTAGTGCTCTTTTTCAAATTTAAAGTCTTTAAAGTTAAAACCTTGGAAAAAATTCTGACCTGCTGCTGCTACTGAATTGTATTAGGAACAGCTACTAGTTTTTGGCAATGGTAATTAACCGTAATCCATGAAGGGCAATAGGCACCTCTCTTATTAGAGAGGGACAATTGGTGATACAGCTTGAGGGGCACCTCTCCCCATCAAGCATGGGGCAAGGCAAAGAGGCAGGCTTCCATGAGCTATCAGAACCAGTACAGGATTGAATCCATGTTGGTGACATCATTCTGCACCACACTATAGCCAACTAGGCTACTTGAGCAGTTATTACTGGATGCTTAATAATTGTTCTTCCCTTTTAATATTTGTTGTTTTATTCTGAGTTTGTAGGCGGAGCGAACATACAATTTTGTTTGGCAACATTACAATTTAATGACATTACAATAAATTCCTTCTGGCCTTTGTGACATTTGATGCCATGCATAATGTATCACTGCGGAGGGGGTAAGACAGGGATCAGCATGCCTGAAACAATAAGCAACGCGCTGGATAGCAAGAAGAGCTGATTCTTTTCACTTCCCATATTCAGATGATGGAAATAATTCATATTGATTATATTAATTGGCTACTGACTAAAAAATGGGACAGAATTTTCACGGTGGCATGCATGGGCAGGCCAACGCGTAAAATAACACTTGGTGGCATCGGGCATGCATCCCGATGTCACGGCGCGCCATCGCAATATTTCAGTAGGCAGGTGCACTATGATCTCCGATGTGCGCCTGCCATTAATTAACGGGCCTCTTAAGGTCCTTGGGCCATTAATAGACAGTGATTTTTCGGAGCTTTTGTGATCTTCAGATCATCACACAGGCACAACGGGCAGGCGGGTCAGCCACATTTTTAAAAACCTCATCCACGGATGGGAGAAGAGGGATGAGTGGGCTCGCAAGTGGTCTTTGGTAGACATTTAATGTTTAAACTTACTGCTACTTGCCTGTGTGAACAGGGCAACTTCAAATCTCTTCACAGCTGCTTGGACAGGAATAACAGGCTTCAGGTCAGGACTCTGGAGTAAACATCATTCTTGGGGCCTTGCTGGTTTCAGGAAGCCTTCCCTTACCCTGGGAATGGGAGTTGTGCTCTCCACTGGAGGCATCTCCTCTGAGGAGGAAGAGAGGGCCAGAACGGGGAGGAGGCCAGGAGTCCATATTCAGCCTCCAGGGGAGCAACCTTTGGGAGGACAGGTGCAGGGACAAGCGGTGCAGGACCAACAGGAAGTGCAAGGCAGAAGAGGCCGCAGAAGACACCACTATCCTGCTGCCAGAGTTTACAGGCAGCAATGCAGCTACCTCAATATGTCTGAGGTGCAGTGCCAAAGGAGGCTCCACCTCTCAAGGGAGACAGTGACCTCCATCTGTCAGATTATAGGCCCTGAGATCTCTGCTAACTGTGTGTCAAGGCATGCGTTGACTTTCATTCACTACCGCTGGGACATGGCCAGCCAGCCCGAGCAAGCCAGAGGCTTCACAGTGATTGCTGGGTTCCCCTGCATCCAGGGTGCAATCAACTGCACACATGTTGCCATCAAGGTGCCAGTGGGTGAGCCAGGTGCCTCTGTCAATAGGAAGGGCTTCCACTCCATGAATGTGCAGATAGTGTGTGACCATAGGATGCAGATTATGCAAGTTTATGCAAGGTACCCAGGCAGCTCCCTTGACACTTACATCCTGAGACACACCCAGGTGTCAAGGCACTTCAGGGCTCCAGCCCGGCTGGAAGGATGGCTGCTGGGTGACAAGGGCTATTCCCTCAGTGTCTCCGCCATCCAAGAACAGAGGCCAAGCAGCGGTACAATAGGAGCCACACCTCCACAAGGGCCATGGTAGGGAGAACCATCAACCTTCTCAAGATGCGCTTCCAATGCCTGGACCGTTCAGGGGGCGCACTGCAATACCCCCCAGATCATGTGTCACTGATAGTGCTTAAATGCTGCACTCTTCACAATCTGGTGCTGGAGGAAGAAGGTATAGACGCAGATGCTCTGGCTGCACACAATGAGTCCAGTAGTCAGTCCGAGGACGAGCACGCTCAGGAGAACGCTGAGGGGATAGACGTTGACCTGGGCAACCTTCAGGGAGGCAGGGGCACCCTGGAGGCTTTAATCCAATTAACCTTCAGCTAGCCCACCACAGATGAACCTCCAATACATGCCAGGGCTGCAGGCTCCATACTCGATACCTAAGAGCAACATCTGCCTGGTTAGGAACATTAATTATGTGCCATGTCATTAAAGCTCAATGACAAACAACTCACTTATTACATCATGGGTTCCCATCCACCTGGAAACACCCTGAGCCTTGTTCACAAATAAAGCATTTAATGAATGTAACAAATAAAGCAGAAAAGAAAAGGTGTTGAGCTGCACACCAAATTATAATCAACTAATACTAGGGCAACATAAAACCACCAGTGAGAAGCCCGTAGTTCACCTAAGGTGCCTTAAGCTTATGTTTTCGGGTGCTATGCCTAGGTGCTCCCCCCTCACTGGCACTGCCATTCGAGATAGCCTGCTCACTCTGTTGTCCTGTTGGCCTTGATGACCTTGGTGGGCGTTGTCTGGCTGGTGGAGCCTTAGATGGCCCAGCCTGGGAGGGAGCGGCCAGTTCCACAGCTGGCATCTCCCCAGTCGTTGCAGCCTCATCGGATCCCAAGGTAACTGGCAGAGGGGCGGAGGAGCTGCTGCCATCATCTGGAGCACCCTGAGAGAAGCTCGCAGCGATGAAAGGCAGCTCATACGTCGATGTGAAGTCGCTTTGGATCTCCCTGCTCACCGTAAATGGATAGGCACCTAGCTGGGATACTGGGTGCTTCATCCATCTCCCACACTGACACTGACCATCTGAGGCTATTGCTGATGTGAGGGCTTGCAGGCCCGAGTGCATCCCCAAGAAGCCCTGATTGTTCTCCTGGTGGAGCCTCTCCATAATAGTCGCCACTCTCTCCATGGAGGAAACATTGCACTCGGCCATGAGGGTCAATGCATTGCTCACACACCGCATGGACTCCTCCAACATGGAGACCATGCCACAGATTCCTCATATATCTGTGCCAGATCCTCCCGCTGACCCTGCTGGACTTCCTGCATCTGCTACCTCAGGGATGACTCCAGAGGCCCATTATGAGCCACCGATTGAGCATGTTTCTGGTCCCCTGCTGTCCTCTGAGTGCCGGCGCCCTGGGCACTCTCTATCTCCGCCTGGACCTCAAGCAAATATGAAGTGCCCTCACTGCTGTGCCCCAGGACACTAGCCGATGATCCATTCCACACCGAGGTGCTGGTATCTGCGCTGATGCCTGCTTGGCTGAGATGGTGTGACACTGGTGCTTGTAAGTTGTCAGGGCCCTCAGATGTTGGTGGTGGTCCCTCTGCCTCCTCGTCCTGGCCCTGCTCCAGTGAGGCTGAAAGGAAGAACAAGGACATTTGATTAGTTGAAGTCGAGACAATGTCAATGTGCATGCCTGGTCCCCGGATCAGTATGCACTCCTCCTTCCATAATCAATGGGAAACCCATGTTGGAAGCTTAAATCACTAAACAGTCAACAGTGGAATGGTTGCAAGGACAGACATTGTGACATCAGTGCACGGCACTCTTACCTCCCCCTGGCACCCCAGCCTCACTGTTACCGGTTGGCCTTGGCACAGGGCGCCTCTCCAGCTCCCGAGCCTCCTGCTCGTATCTGGTGAGAATCGCCAACTGTGCCTGGCCTCCGCCAGTCTGTGTCCGCTCTGTGTTATTGCGTGCGGTTCTCTCCTGAAAAGGAGAGAGGAGCATTGATTAGTCCACTTCATACCTGGATTGCCATCGCATCCCTGCCACCCCCAGCTGAGTGAAACATTGCAGGGCTCATGTGAATCGTGACCCTGGAGCAGCCATACACTCACACCAAGCAGCCAGGGCTGATCCCCTCTTGCCCAGATGCTGCCTCCATCACATTTGCCACCCACACTGTATGACCTTCCAAAGCAAGGAAGCACAACCACGTACAACGCCAGGGGTAGAAGATGGATGGGTGCCCTGCTGCCTGGAAGTTCCCCTCCCAGTCAGTCAGCAGCCTGACTTTGACGTGTTTCGGAGTTCAGCACTGCGCCTAGGTACAGGTCCTTGATGTCGCCCCCAAAAACAGTACTGTGGATGTAAGTCTACCACATACAGCGGGTACAGAACCCAGCTCAGCACCACCCTCTCAGGGTGAACTAGGCATGGGCAATAAATGCTGGCCCACCCAGTGAAGGTCACATGCCATGACTGATTCAATTCAGTAGCTACATTCAGAGTTGGTGGGGGGGGTGGGTAGTATTTGTCTATTGTTAAAAGCCTATTGTTGAAGGGGTAAAAACTGCTTTAGGTCTGTTTTTATGCACGGAATGGGAAGAACATTGGGAGTGGGCACTCAATAATATGGTCCAAAGAAGGCCTCAAATGTGCCCCTGTTTTAATTATATGAAATAAGTGGGCTGCCAGAGCTATTTGCACTGTTCGTTGATAGCTTGACAAAGCTAGGGTGTCAATTATCAGATGGGTGACGCCTTTTAAAGGCAGGCTGTATCTCTTAAAGAGGAAGCATACTTTGGCTGCAATTGACTGTCACTCAATATTCTGTACAAAGGCAGAGACAGTCATCCCAACCCTACCCTGGTTTTCAGATGCTGATATGGAGATTTCAGTGGTGGAGATCAGCAGAAAGAGGGCCGATTTCTATCTGTCAGGTGACAGGAAGCTATCCAAGCACAAAAAGTGACATCGATGGCAGAACAGGTGACCACCAATAGCATTGCCCCAGGTTGTGGTTGCAAAGCTGATTTTAAAAAGTTGAATGGCCTCACTAGAATAGCTGAGGTAACTCTCCTCAATCATCTCCTATTTCTATCTACACTACATGTTGCCATGACACTCACAACCCTTCTCTCACCCATTACCAACACACTCCTCCAATCACTTGAGCACCCTTCACTCTGCTTCCTTCAGCTCCAGCTGCAACACTTTCCACGTGCTGCTCTCCTCACATCAACATGTCACATTTCTGTCATCTTTCACACACCTGTAACACTATTCTATCTGTCATGCCCGTCCTCAAAGCTTCACTATTTTAACTCTGATGCACTTCTTTCTTTCTTGTAGACTAAGTCAGCCATAGAAGACCATGATTCTTCCAATGTGCTCCCCAACATGAAGAGTATGTGATGGACATCATAAATTGTGGTCGTGTCAAGGATGTGGGATCTTGCGAGACACATTTGATCCTTTGACATGATGCGCTGCAAAATCTTGCTGCCTTTAGAAGCCAATCAATACCTCACTTTCTATTCCTTTCCCTTTCTGCCATTTCAGATCAAGAAACTCCACATAATGTGGAAGAATGGGGAGCACAGCAGGGCCAAAAAGGTTATGTTTTGAGAATGGGATGGACAATTTAGCTGGTCTTCCTTTGAGTTCAGGGAATTTGATAGGGTAAATACAAAATAATTATTTTCTCCATCAAACAAAGGTCTTCAACCTGAAACATTAACTTTTTTTCTCTTCACAGATGTCGCCTGACCTGTTTAGTATTTCCAGCATTTTCTGTTATTTCGGATTTCCAACAGCTGTACTATTTTGCTTTTGAAATATGTCATCTGGTTGGAGAATCCAGAACAAAAGGACGTAATCTTAAGATTAGAGCTAGGGCATTCCAGAGAGAAATCAGCAAGCACTTCTTCACAGAGGGTGGTGGAAATCTGGAATTCTCCCCCCATAAGACTGAGTCAATTACAATTTTCAAGGCTATGACCGACAGCTTTTTATTAGAGAACGGTTCCAATGGACATGGATCAAAGGCAGATAAGTAGGGTTGAGATGCAGATAATTAGGGTTGCGGTACCAGATCAGCCATCACTTGAAAGAATGTTAACTTAGGTTTGAGAGGCTGAATGGTCTACTGTTAAGCCATCACCGGGACCTTGCACTTTTCGACACAGTTCAGAGACAAGCACCCTTTGTAGGTCAGTGGGGAAGTTTGAAAGGGCCTTCACCTGGAGATGCATCCAGAACTAGTGTGCCGGAGCAAGGACAGGAAGGTTAATAGCACAGGGAGAGCTCATTTCCTAACCATGCTGCACAAAAGGATGAAGACATCAAGAGCATACCATACACAAGAAGATGGCAGGCAATCTGCACAAGCAGTCTACGTGCGCTGCCCTATTTGCCAGCAATGCTTGTGCACAATGTTGGAGAGCATGGAGGACTCCCACCCAAACTTACCAGCTGCCTTAGTGCACATCATTGAAACATGCAGTAAAAAATGAAATGAGTAGTCAGCTCTAAAAGCACTATGGACCCACAATAGTGGACCCTCTAATACCAGAACTGACTGCTGCCAGTTTGGCTTTGGGGTCTTGTATCTTTAGCTTACAAAGCCTGAAAAAGAGCATGATTAAGAGCTGTAAGGATCTTCCAGCATGCCTGCACTCTGTTTTCATGCAAAGCAGTGGTGTGGCTGAGCTCCAAGAGAACTATTGGCTTCACTACTGAGGTGCCAGCTGTACTCTTTCAGAATGGTAACACACCTGTTCCCCCACCCTCCCCCTGCCCCCCACCCCACTTCTAGCCATTCACCCAGTACCTTTGTTCATGCCAGGTAGCCAGCTTGGGCCAGACTGCACTTGCTGAAGCTGAGTTCCAGAAGGTGTCAACAGGTCACTCAACAGGGCCAGAGCTTCTCAAGGATACAGGCCACCTTAAATGCTCTCTTTTTTTAATTCATTTATGGGATGTGGGATTTGCTGTCTGGGCCAGAATTTATTGCCCATCCCTAATTGCCCTTGAGAAGGTGGTGGTGAGCTGCCTTGTTGAACTGCTGCAGTCCATGTGGTGTAGGTACACCCACAGTGCTGTTAGGAAGGGAGTTCCAGGATTTTGACTCAGTGACAGTGAAGGAACGGCAATATATTTCCAAGTCAGGTTGGGGAATGACTTGGTGGGGAACTTCCAGGTGGTGGTATTCATATCTATCTGCTGCCCTTGTCCTTCTAGATGGTATTGGTCGTTGGTTTGGAAAGTGCTGTCTAAGGAGGCTTGGTAAATTTCCTTCAGTGCATCTTGTAGATGGTACACACTGCTGCTACTGTGCGTTGGTGGTGGAGGGAGTGAATGTTTGTGAATGTGGTGCCAATCAAGTGAGCTGCTTTGTCCTGGATGGTGTCAAGCTTCTTGAGTGTTGTTGGAGCTGCACTCATCCAGGCAAGTGGGGAGTATTCCATTACACTCCTGACTTGTGCTTTGTAGATGGTGGACAGGCTTTGGGGATTCAGGAGGTGAGTTACTCGTTGCACGATTCCTAGCCTCTGACCTGCTCTTGTAGCCACAGTATTTATATGGTTAGTCCAGTTCAGTTTCTGGTCAATTGTAACCCCCAGGATGTTGACATTGGGAGATTCAGTGATGGTAATGCCATTGAACATCAAGGGTTGATGGTTGGATTCTCTCTTGTTGGAGATGGTCATTGCCTGACACTTGTGTGGCGCAAATGTTACTTGCCACTTGTCAGCCCAAACCTGGATATTGTCCAGGTCTTGCTGCATTTGGACATGGACTGCTTCAGTATCTGTGGAGTCATGAATGGTGCTGAATATTGTGCAATCATCAGCGAACATCCCCAATTCTGACCTTACGATAGAAGCAAGGTCAATGATGAAATAGCTGAAGATGGTTGGGCCGAGGACACTACCCTGAGGATCTACCCTCTGAGGAACTACCCTCAGCAGATATTCTGCAGCCTACCAGCTCCTGTGCTATAGGCTCTAGGGATGCCATCTCAAAGGAGCACCAGAATAGGCAATGGAGTATTCAAGACAGGCACTAGGAGCTAACACAATGGTAGTTTGTATATATGCAGTGTAACCATTTGTGAAATCAAGAATGGAATCTGTTGAAATTGAAATGTTTGGTACAGCTGTTGATCTTAATCTTGAGGGAATTGATATGGTGAGTATAAGTACTGAGTCAAATTAAAGGAGAAAATATTGATGCTTTGGCCTAGGAAGGGAATATTCAGGAGAATTTCTCAATCATTTACTGTCTTACAGCTCTGGCAGCTCATGGTACTGCAGACAGTTCTCTGCTTCAAGATTTTGATGAAATTGTGAAGCATAAAGCAAACAATGGCAAACCTTGAGACTCACTCTAGACCGTACTGAAGGGCCTTTCTTATGCTGTCCCAGATGCTACCATCAACATTCCTGGGTATACCCTGTGCCACCGAGAGAACAGACCCACCAGAGGTGGCAGCACGGTGGTATACAGTCGGGACGGAGTTCCCCTGCGAGTTCTCAAATCGACATAGGACCCCATGACATCTCAGATCATCAGGTTAAATATGGAAAAGAAAAACTCCTGCTGGTTACCACCTACTGTTCCCCACCCCCCTGCCGGCTGATGAATCAGTGCTCCTCCATGTTGAACAAGACTTGGAAGCAGCACTCAGGGTGGCAAGGGCATAGAAAGTACCCACCCCCCCCCTCCTGAGACTATGTCCCCAAAAGGGTCACCCCCCCCGCCCCCCCCCCCCACCCACCCCCCCCCTCCTGAGACTATGTCCCCAAAAGGGTCACCCACTACTGACCAAGCTGACCGAGTCCTAGAGGAAATAGTTGCTAGACTGGGTCTGCAGCATGTGGTGAAGGAACCAAAAATAGGGAAAAACCTGTTTGACCGTGTCCTCAACAATCTATCTGTCGCAGATGCACATATCCATGACAATTTCAGTAGGACTGATAACCGTGCAGTCCTTATGGAGACAAAGTCTCAGCTTCATATTGAGGATACCTTCCATTGTGTTGTGTGGCACTACCACATGCTAAATGGGATAGATTTTGAACAGATCTGGCAACTCAAAACTGGGCATCCATGAAGCGCTGTGGGCCATCAGCAGCAGCAAAATTACACTCAGCCACAATCTGTAACCTCATGGCCTGACATATCACCCACACTACCTTTGCTATCAAGTCAGGGATCAACCCTGGTTCATGAAGAATGCAGGAGGGCACACCTGGAGAAGCACCAGGCATGCCTGAAAAGAGGTGTCAGCCTAGTGAAGCTACAACACAGGACTACTTGCATGCAAATCAGTGGAAGCAGCATGTGATAGACAGATCTAAGCAATTCCACAACCAACTGATCAGATCCAAGCTCCGCAGTGCTGCCAAATTCAGTTGTGAATGGTGGTGGATAATTAAACAACTCACTGGAGGAGGAGCCACAACAATTATCCCCATCCTCAATGATGGGGGAGCCCAGAACATCAGTGCAAAAGGCAAAGTTGAAGCATTTGTAACAATCTTTAGCTAGAAGTGCCAAGTGGATGATCCATCTTGGCCTCCTCCTGAGGTCCCCTGCATCACAGATGCCAATCGTAAGCCAATTTGATTCACTCCACATGATATCAAGAAATGGCTGAAGCCACTGGATGCTGTAAAAGCTATGGGCCCTGACAATATTTTAGCAATCGTGCTGAAGGCTTGTGCTCCAGAGCTTGCCACGCCCCTAGCCAAGCTGTTCCAGTACAGCTACAATACTGGCACCTACCCGGCAATGTGGAGGGCTGCCCAGATATGCCCTTTCCACAAAAAGCAGGACAATTTCAACCTGGCCAATTACTGTCCCATCAGTCTACTCTCAATCATCAGCAAAGCGATGGAAGGGGTTGTTGACTGTGCTATCAAGCAGCAGTTATGCAGCAATAACTTAGTTGCTAACATTTGAGTTCTGCCAGGGCCACTTAGCTGCTGACCTTATTACTGCCTTGTTCCAAACATGGACAAAGGAGCTGAACTCAAGAGGTGAGATGAGAGTGACTGCCATTGACACCAAGGCAGCATTTGACCGAGTGTGGCATCAAGGAGCCCTAGCAAAACTGAAGTCAGTGGGTATCGGGGGGAAACTCTCCACTGGTTGGAGTCATACCAAGCACAATGGAAGATGGTTGTGGTTGTTGGAGGTCAATCATCTCAGTCACAGGACATCACTGCAGGAGTTCCTCAGGGTAATGTCCTAGGCCCAACTATCTTCAGCTGTTTTATCATTGACCTACCCTCCATCATAAGGTCAGAAGTGGGGATGTTCTCTGATGATTGCACAATGTTCAGTACTATTCGTGACTCCTCAGACACTGAAGAAGTCCGTGCCCATAAACAGCAACACTTGGATAACATTCAGGCTTGGGCTGATAAGTGGCAAGTTACATTCATGCCACACAAGTGCCAGGTAATGGCCATCTCCAACAAGAGAGAATCCAACTATCTCCCCTTGACATTCAATAGCATTACCATCACTGAATTCCCCACTATCAACATTCTGGGGGGTTTTTATTGACTAGAAACTGAACTGGACTAGTCACATAAATACTGTGGCTACAACAGGAGGTTAGAGACTGGGAATTCTGCAATGGTTGACTCACCTCCTGAATCCCCGAAGACTGTCCACCATCTACAAGATACAAAGCAGGAGTGTGATGAAATCTCTCCACTTGCCTGGATGAGTGCAGCTCCAACAATACTCATAAAGGTTGACACCATCCAGGACAAAGCAGCCCGCCTTGATTGCACCCCATGCATCACCTTCAACAGCCACTCCCTCCACCATCAATGCACAGTAGCAGCAGTGTGTACTAGCTACAAGATTCACTGCAGTAACTCATCATGGTCCTTCGACAGCACCTTCCAAACCCACAATCACTCCAGATTTCCGATATCCGATTTCCATTTGGGAACCACAGAATTTCACAGCACAGAAGGAAGCCACTTGGCCCATCATTATAACTGCACAGCTCTTAGAAAGAATGATCCACGTCGTCCTATTTCCTATACTAATCTACTTTTTATTTCAAATATGGAGCATACGATGGATTCTATTCCTGCTACTGGTGAGAACGTTCCATGTTCTAATAGCACCTCAATTCATTTCAATATTCATCTTATCATCAGAGTTCATTTGGTTGTGTAGAAGGACAAGGGCAGCAGATATATGGGAACACCACAACCTGCAAGTTCCCCTCCAAGCCACACACTACTCTGACTTGGAACTATAGCATCATTCCTCCACTGTTGCTGGGTAAAAATCCTGGAACTTCCTCCCTAACAGCATTATCTGTGTACCTACACCAAATGGACTGCAGCGTTTCAACGCAGCAGCTCACCACCAGCTTCTTAAGGGCAATAAGGAATTGGCAATAAATGCTGTCCTAACCAGTGACGTCCACACCCTATGAAAGAATATAGAAAAATGCTGTCCAGTTGGTGAGGGCTAGTCCTTTGTACCCCAGCAGTCAGGCTATCAACCAATTGTCTGGGTGGAACAGAATTGGGTATCGAGGACTAGTGCAGTAAGAAAGTGTCTCCATTACTGCCAGGAAACTGAGCACAGAACTGCATGACTCACTGTTTGTGGTCAGAAACAAGTTGCGCATTGAGTGAATGGAAACCCTTTGTGTTGAGTAACAGTGTGGTTCCTGAGGGGAGCATGCAAGGCTATGTGTGTGCAATGTAGATGCCCTGAATCTGCAGTAACCCAGCAATGCAGGCAAATGTCAGTGCTCTTTCTTCCTACTGATCAGCCTATAGGGGCCGGACAGGTGGCTGAGGTGGTGGTGGGGGAGCATTTTAGTGATAGCGACCACAACATGGTACAATTTAAACCTGTTATGGACAAAGATATAGACAAGTTGCAAAAAAATGTTTTGGATTAGGGGAAAGCGGATTTTAGTAAAATAAGGCAGAATCTGGCCAAGGTAGACTGGGAACAGCTACTTGTGGGGAAATCTACAAAAGATCAGTGGGGGGCATTCAAGTAGGAAATGGGGAGGGTACAGGCTCAACATGTTCCCTCTAGGGTGATAGGAAGGGGTAACAAGCCCAGAGAACCATGGATGACCAGAGATATTCAGGATATGATGAGAAGGAAAAGAGAGGCTTTTAGCAGGTACAAGGGGAGCAAATCAGCAGAAGGATTAGTGAAGTACAGACAATGCAGGGTGGAGCTTAAGAAAGCAATTAGGAGAGCAAAGAGGGGATATAAGACAGCTCTGCCTGGTAAAAGTAGGGAAAATCCCAAGATATTCTATAAGTATATCAATGGGAAGAGGATAACCAGGGAAAGAGTAGGGCCCATAAGGGACCAAGGGGGCAATCTATGGGTGAGCCAGAGGACATCAGTAGAGCGCTGAACGAATACTTCACATCTGTCTTCACCCAAGAGAATAAGGATGAAGGTATGGCACTCGGGGAGAGAGACTGCGAGGTTCTTGAGCAAATTGATATAGGGACTGACAAGGTATTGGAGGTGTTGGCAGGCTTAAAAGTGGACAAATCTCCAGGTCTGGATGATTTGTGTCCCAGACTGCTTAGGGAGGCAAGGGAGGAGATCACAGGGGCTCTGACCCAAAGTTTTAATTCCTTTCTGGCCACGGGGGAGGTGCCAGAGGACTGGAGAACAGCTAATGTGGTTCTGCTATTTAAGAAGGGTTGTAGAGATAAGCCAGGGAACTACAGACCAGTGAGTCTCACGTCAGTGGTAGGGAAACTATTGGAGAAAATTCTGAAGGAGAGAATCTATCTCCACTTTGAGAGGCAAGGTTTGATCAGGAATAGTCAGCATGGCTTTGTCAGAGGGAGGTCATGCCTAACAAATTGGATTGAATTTTTTGAGGAGGTGACCAGGTGTGTAAATGAAGGTAGTGCAGTTGATGTAGTTTATATGGGTTTCAGCAAAGCCTTTGACAAAGTCCCACATGGGACCAAAGAAGGCAAATGCACATGGGATACAGGGTAATTTGATATGGTGGATTCAGCATTGGCTTAGTTGTAGGAGACAGAGGGTGATGACAGAAAGATGCTTTTGTGACTGGAAGCCAGTGTCCAATTGCATTCCACAGGGTTCTGTGCTGGGTCCCCTATTATTCATCATTTATATAAACAACATAGATGACTATGTGGGGGGCTAGTATTAGTAAGTTTGCAGATGACACAAAGATTGGTCGGGTGGTTAACAGTGAGGTTGAGTGTCTTGGGCTACAGGAAGATATAGATAGGATGGTCAAATGGGCAGATAGGTGGCAGATGGAATTTAACCCTGAAAAGTGTGAGGTGATATACTTTGGAAGGAGTAATTTGACAAGGAAGTATTCAATGAACGGCATGACACTAGGAAGTTCTGAGGAACAAAGGGACCTTGGCATGTATGTCCATAGATCTCTGAAGGAGGAGGGGCATGTTAGTGGGATAGTGGAAAAGGCGTAAGGCACATTTGCCTTTATCAATCGAGGCATAGATTACAAAAGCAGGGAGGTCATGTTGTGTAGTTCTGGTCACCACATTATAGGAAGGATGTGATGCACTGGAGGGGGTGCAGAGGAGATTCACCAGGATGTTGCCAGGGATGAAACATTTAAGTTATGAAAAGAGGTTGGATAGACTTGGGTTGTTTTCATTGAAGCTTTCTATCCTTAATGTCACTAATTAGCACATTTCTTAGCTAATATCACCACCGTCAACACCTCTTTGTCCTTTTCTCTATGACATCTTTTGGCAATCTCCACCTATCACTGGCCCTCTATCCAGCTCTACTTGTCCTACCCACCCCCCGCCCACTCCCCTTAAACCAGCTTATTTTTCACCTCTCTTCTGTTTTTCCTTAGTTCTGTTGAAGAGTCATACGGACTTGAACCATTAACTGTGTTCCTCTCCGCAGATGCCGTCAGACCTGCTGAATTTTTCCAGGTATTTTTATTTTTGTTTTTGTCTGTGAAATAGTTTTTGCCCTCCACAAACTCACTCTGCAAAAGTAATGAACAGCCAACTACTTGCAAAAACAGCCAGAAACCTGGCCCAAAATTACAGTAGAAGCCTAAAACAACTAACTAGAAATGTAAATAAAAGTAGTACATGCTGGAAATGCTCAGCATGGCAGATAGCATCTGTAAAGAAAGAAAAGCAGAGTTAACATTTCAGGTCAATGACCTTACATCAGAACTGGGGCCAGAATGTTTCCAGTGTCAGGCGGGCTTGGTGGGAGCAGGCGGGGGAGGTTGCAGAGCTGACTGCTGCCCGCGATCAGCTCCGCGCCGCCATTTTACATGAACAAGCCAATTAAGGCCCGACCAGCGTAAAATGTAAGTGGTAGTGCTCAACACTACCTGTGCGGGCAAGGGGCTATGGAGGGTCGAGGCCAGAAGCTCTTTCTGTGTGCGAAAGAGTGCTTTAATCTTCCTGAGGCACGGAGCTGCATCAGGGAGATTGAAGCAGTTTGTAAAAACATTTTTACAGACATTTAAAATTTAATGAGGCATGTCCCCTCATGTGACACAGTCACATGTGATGGGACATGTTTTTATTTTTCATATAAAATTTTTATTTCAGTACTAAGGGCTTTAGAAAACCTCATCCCGCTCGTGGATCAGGTTTCCTAAAAAACGTAAAGGCCGCTTGGCCTTTTCACCTGCCCGCCAACCTTAAGGTTGAACGGGCAGCGTAAGCAATGACATTAATTAATTTGTTAATGGCCTTAATAGGCCTATCAGCTGTCGGCGGGTGCGCAGCCAACTCTGGCATGCGCCCACCAAGCGAAACATCGCGAGATAGCGCGATGATGCCGGGATGCATGCCTGTCATCGTTGTACGTCATTTTACACACCGGGGTGTTGGGCCTGCCAACTGAAAAATCCTGATCTGGGAAAAGTTAGAAATGTAATAAGCAATTTTAAGCAGGTGGAATGGCAGAGGTGGGGAAAAGAACAAGAGGGCAGAAGAGGGGAGGCATTAAGTGTCAAAAGGGTAAGTGAGGCAGGGCTGAAGGGAGTGTAATGCAACAGGTAAAGAATCAAATGACCTATCCAATGGAGGTGTGAATGGCAGAATGATGAAGTTACCATCTGAAAGCAAAAACAGGAGAAAAACAAGAGTAAGACCAAAATATGCAAAAAAAATAAAAAAGGGGGGCCAGAATCCTTTAATTCAGATTAATGTGGCATTGGCACTTTGCTCCATGTAACCTCATCTGACCCCTGCAACATGGAGACAAATCATTGAAACAATGAAATGAAGACAGTGTGAGCAGAGACTTCTCTTAATGGAAATGAATAGCCCTTTAAATACCACTTATGAAAGTTGTTTATCATTTGCTGCCACCTTGATTTGCTGACCAGGTTAAGGAAATCATGTTTCAGGCACCAATTTAACAAAATGACATTGATTTGGGAGCAGAATCCTTAGCAACAATGATGCCATGAATGCCTATTGAGCACTGTACCAATGTGGCATTGTGTGCACTTCTGGCATGGAACATCTGGAACATCGTGATGCCGAATTCTACTTTGTAGCATCCATTTTGGATTCTGCAAACTTGCAACATTCAAATCTCCTTAAGTGCTGGAAATTACCACAATAACCTTTCATTGTGTCTTCATTCCACTGTGATAACAAATGATCTCCATCTTCCAAAGGTCAGATGAAGCTCTATAGAGCAAAGTGCCAAAGTCACATTAATCTAAGTAAAAGACTCCAATAAGTTCAAAAGGATTTATTGTTTTGGCCTCAGGAAATGGGTAAAAGAACTTGTGAATTATTACTGTATTGCCTTTTAATTTATTTTTTGGTTTGTGTGATCACTGGCAGCACCTCATAAAGGGCTATCACTTGCACATTTGTTCATGATTTCTCTCCAAAACAACATCTATAATTACCATTGGATGACCAGTGGGCGGAGATGATGGTTGACATTGAGGTTGGTGAAAAACGGCAGCCTGCAGCCAGGGGTCCTCTGGGACTCAGCCTGGCTTAAAGAAACATCAGGCCCACGATATTTGCTGTCCTTACAAACGGCGAGCTACCTGTAAGCAGTGTGATAAGCATTGGTATCTCGTCAATCAAATTCAAATGAGTCACAATCACAGAATCAGTCAGGTCTCCCACTCTCATCACAGAGTGGGTGAAGTGAATACCCACTTAATACCTGCCCAATGTACATCTCACAAGAAAATTGCCCACTGTGTGTTCTTCAATGGCGCATTCTGTAAATTTGCACATTTCATTAACTGAACTGAACGCAGCAATGTGAAATATGTGACTGGGCATCTTAGTTCAGCATTTTTAAAAAATAGTTTTGATAAGGCCACAGAAAGAGAGAAGGGGTCCACAAACTTTTTAATAGCTTGTAAAGATCCTTGCGAATTGAAATAGTGTCAGTGACAGGCAATAGCAAACCACATCTCCCTTCATCCCCTCCCTGAGCTGCAGCATGACACTACTGTATGATGCTTCATGTAATGGATTGGCTAATGAACTCAGCTGACTCTGAGATATATAATTTTCAGTCACAGACAGCCTGTGGCTTCAAGTCACTAACATTGTTTGAACTTACCAACAAGGTCTCTTGCCCAATGATAAAAATGCAGAAATAGACCTTAAGCGTGTACAATTAGGTAATATTGATAAAAGTTGCTCAGGTGGATTCACAGATATTGTGCTACTATCGAATCAAGAATTACTTTAGCATCAAGGAATTTTCCAATTATCAAAAATGGTGATTCGGCCACAGCTCAATTCCATTCAGACTGTCTGTTGCTCTTGCAGGAAACATGCAGACTGCCTCTTACTTTGCCAGCTGCCATTTTTTTAATTCTTGGTTAGTATCTGTGGTGAGCCTGTACTTCCTCAGACAGGAACACACATTTATTTAGCAACACTTCTAATTTCCTCTTCAACCTTTTGTAAGTTTTAGTTGCCTCTGAAATTTCTGGAAATTTCTTTTATTTGAAATATTCATGTTTCAATTAATATTATCAAATAAAATCTATAATTTTTAATACCTATTAGCTTTCTTGTACTCAATGCATAAATCAGCTTTAATGTAGCAAATCTTAATAAACATCTGTGCATGGGTGGGGCGAATTGCTCTATTCGATTTTCTTGTAACCAACAGGAATGGGGGTGGTGGGGGAGGGGTGAGAGGTGGTGGGGAGAAGCAAATAGCTCAGTATCTACAACACTAATTGCCTTTTGTACCTGATGGAGTGTGTCGGAAGAAGATGGCGGAAGGCAACTTTGTGACAAGATTATTGATTGAATTCACACCATTTCTAGTGAGGACAATACTGAGTTCCACAAGCTATTTTTTGAAGGAGACATGTTTAACACCAGATACAATTAAATAGTTGTATTCTCACAGAATGTAAGAACCTTTGGATTGGTCTGAAAGCCACAGGAATTTGAATTCTAAATGTTAGACTTTTAGTTTGACTAGTTTTTAGTTTGTTTTTAATCTCATGCCTAGCTAGGGTAGATTTACGATATTTTCTTACAATTAATTTTTATATGTGAGGATGTGCTTGATATTTTCACCATGTGTACACTTCATTGGCCTGAATTTTTTGTCGGGCGCGCACGATCGGTGGGCCCAGGACCGGACAGGAAACGGGCCCCCGACCACGATCAGCCCCCAACCACAATTTCACACTGGCTGATGTCACCATGGGTGCTGGTGAACGCTTCCAGTGAGCTCCCCGAAGGCAAACAACTGCCTCAGGGAGCTGCAGACCTCCACAGAATAAACAAAACAACAAGAATGCTGTAAAATATGTCCATGCAGCACAATCAAACCCCTCATTAAAAAACAGTCCTCAGATCTATCTTTTTATTTTATTTCCCTGCGGAGATTTCATCCCACCATGAATCAAGACTTGAGCAAAAATGTAAAGGCCGCCTGGCTGATCAGCCCGTCTGCCATGAAAAATCACTTTCAACTGCCTCCTTAATGGGCTTAATGGACCATTAATTGTTGGCAGGCGCGCTTCCAACTGCCGCGCATGGCCCGCTGAGCGAGATATTATGGGAATGCACGATGACATTGGGACACTTGCCCGACATCATCTTACGCTGTTTCGCGGATGGATGGGTTGGGCGTGTGCCGCCACAAGGGGCGTAAAATTCTGACCATTATATCATTTTCCTTTGTGCAACTTTTTTTTTGCTGTCTTAGTACTAATTGCCATTTTGGCTCCATTGATAACATTCTTGCATCTGAACCAGATGGTTGTGAATTCAAACCCCACCACAACACTCGAGCCCACAATTGGCTGGCACTCCAGTGTGCAGTTAACACTTGTTGAAGATTCAGCCCTTTAATTAAAATAGTAAGCTGAGGCCTTCTTTTCTGGTTGTGTGCAATGAGCTTTCTCAGTTTCCTGATCAACATTGCTTTCTCAATCAAAACAGACTAACTAGTCACTACTGTTAATACCAGAATGCCAACGGTTTTCCCCACATAAAAGTAGTTACTGCAATTCCAAATTAGTTGTTTGTCATATTTCTGAAAGATATAAGATTCTATAGAAATAAATGTATTTTCATTTTTCCTTGCTATTTCACAGTGAGTCAATTTGATAGAAATGGGAGTTTGCCCTGTTTCAAATTATGAAATAGTTTCATGTGCTATGATCTGCATAGAGACTGATAACTTTTAAAAACAGATTCAAACTTCCAATTGCTAGCTGGCAAACAAAATTTCACATTTTAAAACTTTTACTGTAACAAATGACTTAAACACTATTGACTAAACACTATTTTCTTTCTGTAGAAAACCTATACTTTAAATTACAGAGAGGAATATTCTCCTTTTATGCTTATCACACATTGCACTTTCCATGGAAATACAGTTCTTATAGCAGACAGTCCACAGTTGCTCCTAGCTTCTGAAGGGATCTCAGATCCCTATTTTGATGAATAGTAACTTCAAATGACTGTCTCCAGGCATTTTCTTCAGTTTCTTAAATTTGCCACCACCAGTAAAGCCTGTTCTGATGATTCTTCTTCCTCCTTGCCATGCCAGGATGAATCTCCCAAAATCCCTAGATAGCTGTAGGATGTTTTGTCTTGATTAGAGACCAGGTCCCTCCTCCATTCAGCTGTGGTAGTTCTCAAATCCAAGCAGACTCTTCCCTCACCTGACCACATAGAACCTCTGCTCTCTGTCTATGATGCTCATTGACTTGTAGGGGAGCCTGTAATCTGATCCCAAAAATGGCTTCCTCTGCCCTCTTCCCCATTGCAATGTGAAATGTGTCAACTTTGCATCCAAGTAGAAATCCTCCTCAGCTATCTATGGTCCCAACTCCTCCTCATCTTACGACTAATGGACAGTTTAGAATTGTTTAGAATCTAAAACCAACTGCACCTTTCTGGGACTATGGGAGACTCAGTGTCTATTCATGGTAAACTCAAGAGATGCTGCCATTACCTCCAGCCACAAATACCTTGCAACTTCTTCTCAGTAAAACAATATAAGCTTTCCTTTGATCTCTAATAATCAAACCACCCAGGCTTACTGTCAAGCAGACTGCAGAACATGCTACATGATCCACTTCATTTACCCTAACTTTAAAGATACAGTTCCAAAATATTATAATCTTACAAACCTCATAATTGTAGCACACGTTATATATTTTCAATTAATTTGTCGTGTGGACAGGGTTATTTTTTTAAATGAAGCTATGGCTGCTGGTTTCATTAAGTTTTTTTGTTCTTTTAGATTGCAAACTTGTAATCCATGAACTGGAGATTGTGGAGGCACTTGTGAGGGCTGAGTAGGAGGCTCTGTCATTAATTTTGTTGCTAGCTCTAGAGGATGATCTGTCTCTATTTATATCAATTATTTGCAGGCAGACCTTTAGCAAGACAAAAACGGCTTGATTAATTCCTTAGGCAACTTAAGGACATAAGACCAGAAGTAGGCCATTCAGCCCCTCAAGCCTGTTCCATATTCAATGAGATTATGGCTGGTCTACATCCTAACTTCATCCACCCACCTTGGGCTCCACATCCATTAACATCCTTGGCTCACAAAATCTCAGAGTTAAAATAATTAATTGAGTTAATATCTACTGTTTTTTGTGAGAGGGAGTTACACACTTTTACTGCACTTTATGCAACTTTTATCCTGAATGGCCTGGCTCTGATTTTAAGTTTGTGTCTTCGTCTCCTAGACTGTCTCACCAACAGATAAAGTCTCTCTCTATCTCCTCTATGATGTCCTTCCAAAACCCTAAAAACCTCAATCAAAACACCCCTTAAACTTCTATATTCCAGGAAATACAGGCCTAGTTTATGTAAACTCTCCTCATAATCTAACTTTCTCTTTTAACATTCTGATGAATCTGCAGTGTTCTCCTGCCAAAGCAATTTATTCTTTCTGAAGTGCAGTGCCCAGAACTGTAATGAGGATTTTAAATATGGTCAAACCAGGGCTTTGTATAGCTCTAGCAAAACTTCAAGGATGTATCTGTTGGTGAGTCTAGGAGAAGAAGACACAAACTTAAAACCAGGGCCAGGCTATTCAGGATAAAAATTGCATAAAGTGCAGTATAAGTGTGTAACTCCCTCTCACAAAAAGTCAGTAGATACTAACTCAATTAATTATTTTAACTCTTGAGGTTTTACAAGCCAAAGATATTAAGGGATATATAGCTCTAGCAAAACTTTCTCCCCTTAATATTCTAGCCCTCTAGAAATTAAGGCTAAGGATCCATTAGCCATTTTTCATACCTGGCTACTACATTTTGGTGATCTGTGTACATAGAACCCTAAATCTATTTTCGCCATTAAAAAAATTGTCAGCTCTATCATTTTTTTGGTCCAAAAGTGGATGACGGCATACTTACTGGTATTAAAATCCCTCCACCACTCGCAACCTATTAATGTTTCTTTGTAATTTTATGCACACGACTACACTACTTCCTATACC
This sequence comes from Carcharodon carcharias, assembly GCF_017639515.1. Classification (NCBI taxonomy): domain Eukaryota; kingdom Metazoa; phylum Chordata; class Chondrichthyes; order Lamniformes; family Lamnidae; genus Carcharodon; species Carcharodon carcharias. The sequence goes on from NC_054486.1 coordinate 68,123,222, forward strand.
ACCAATCTTTGTGTGGATATATGGCTCTTTATTGTGTTATCTAAGACAAGATTAAATATAATGAATAGTTGAGGCTGCAACATAGCTACTTGTGGGACTTCACTAGTTATTTCCTTCCAATTCGAGTACAAACCCATTGTTCCTACTCCCTGTCTAGTACCTAACTAATCTCCTAACCAGGTCAATAATTTGTGTTCCATTCCATGAGCTGATAGTCTTGTGTGAGAACTTACTGAGTGCCTTCTGGAAGTCCATCAAAATTACATCCATAGACAATCCCCTATCTACTACTTCAGTTACTTCCTCAAAATATTGAAGTAGGTTCATTAGACATGGCCTAGTGTTCACAAATCCATGTTAGCTCTCTTCATTTTATGCATGAGTTTGCAACTGAGAGAAAGGAACAGAGCCATTGGGAGTGAAATTGATCCGAATGGAACCACAAAATGGTCCAATAATGAATTGGCAGCTGTTTTACACAGGGTGAAATTGTCCCAGATTTTCACTAAGTGTGGTAGTGGGCGGATAAAATGACGTTTTACCCATCGGTTGTGATGGCGGGTTTTCACCATATCATCCAAAACCCACTGCAATATTTATGTATCCCTGGAAAACATGCCATTCCCATGGCGGGTGGGCTCTCAATCACCCGCTTGCCATCACCTCAATGCTTCATCACGCTGAGGGCCATATTTCAAGTGCAGCCGCATGCATATACCTCAGTGTTTCCAGGCCACGACTATTGCAGGGAAGATGTTCATGAAATGCAAGAAGACTGCAGCCCCCAGGTTTAGCAGTGTGTCATAGGAATGCCTTTTGGATGCTGTGGAGGTCCGCTGCAATGTCCTCTACCCCTGCTCCGGCCGCAGGGTTGGCAGCAGGGCCGACTAATGTGGCTTGGGAGGCGGTGGCAGTGGTGGTCAGTGCCAACGCCCTTCAAATGAGGACAGCCGCGAGAGGATGAATGATCTCCTCTGTTCCGCCAGGGTAAGTCACTCTTCTCACACTCTCAACTCACAGACTCACTAACCTGTCACACATCCACAGGGCCCTCACTCACTGTCAGTTCAAAAGACATTACCATTCACTCTCTCACACACACCTTCATTGTCCCCATCCCATCCATGGGACCACTCACCACCCACACATGCCATGCATACTTATCATCTGGCCTGGAAGGCGTCCCGCTTACACTCTCTTCACCTCTATTCATATAGGACAAGCTGGCACACAACAAGAGGACGAGTCTGCAAGCTGGTGGAGGAATGCCTGAAATCAAAGTCCTCACAGGCTTTGAAAACTGAGCCATCCAGCTGGCCGGCGAGGATCTGGACCATTCCTGTGCTGACAGTGAGGTCAGCGGTGCTCTACCAATGAGGGTCCAGCAGTGCAACACCCATCAGACAACCATGCTGTGAGTGATGTGTCCTGTTTCACAGGCCACTGCCATGTACTTATTACCTCTCCTTGCTTCCGCAGGCACATCTGGGAAGCAGCCGACGGAGTCCACGACCCAGGGCCTCCAATCAAGCCCCAAAGAGAACTCTGAAGAGGAATCGGAAGTCCTGTCACAGCGCTCACTCACACCCTCCACTAGCGCAAAGACACCTCGGTGGAACCTAGCTTTAGAATAGCCTCAGGATTACACTCTAGTGAGCACATCGCACTGTCTGGTCCACAGCAGATGTCCCAGATGTCTAGCAGTCAGAGGACTGCTGGAGACCAAAGAGATGCTGAGTCCAAATCAGATGACGAGCCTCTGGACTCAGCCATGTCACAGTTGCTGGACCTGCAAAGGCAAGCTTGGGAACACCAGGAAGGGATGTCCGCTGCACTCCTCAGATAGCAAGGCACGATGGAGGAGTCCATCCACCTTCAGGCTGAGGTGGTAGCGCAGCATGCCAACATACTGAGGTCAACTCTGGTGGGATGGCAGCCGCCATGGAGACCTTGGTCCAGGATGTCACTCCTGCTGCGCAGGCTCAACTCCATCGCTGATGCCACAGTTGGCCTCCAACAGTGTGTACGTGAGAGGGGTGTGGGCAGCTCGATATCACTCCAGCTACCCCTTCTCCTCAAGGAGTCAGCCTGGGGCCCAAGGGCACCCGTAAGGAGAAGGGTCAGCAGATGTACCCCCTCAGAGCCATCCATCCAAGTGACTCCAGGAGTGTCCGGTTCATCCAAATCCCTTCTTCCCTTGACCTCAGCAGCTCCAACTCCACAGGCCGAGGAGGGTGCCACTGCCACACAGCAGGACCCCAAAAGAAGGTCAAGGCCAACCAAACAGAGGGACTGCACCGTGCATGGTTGTGCTTGTGCATGCATGTTTCAGCTGTGGTTCAGTGGTAGCACTCTGGCCTGGGTCAGAAGGTTATGGGTTGAAGTCCCACAACAGGGGCTTGAGCACATAATCTAGGCTGACACTTCAGTGTAGTATGGAGGGGATGCCGCACTGTCAGAGGATGTGTGGCCTGTTGGATGAGCTGAGGCAACATCGTCATTTCAAGTAAAATATCCCACTGCACTATTTTGAAGAAGATCAGAGGAGTTCTCCCTGATATCCTGACAGCCAACATCAATCAATAACAGAGATAAAAACAGAGATAAAAACCCACCCCCACTGGAGCTATACCTTGAGTGCCCTACCATCCATTCTTAATTAGCACATTCGTTTAGATAATATCACCAACTTTAACACCTATGTGTTCTTTTGTTCTATTGTTGTTGACATCTTTTGATGATCTGCTTCTATCACTGCTTGTTTGTCCCTACAACCACACCCCCCCTCCACTTCTCTCTCTCTCTCTCTCTCCACCCCCCCACACACCTTAAACCAGCTTATATTTCAACTCTTTCTTGGACTCGAACTCAAGTTCTGTCGAAAGGTCATGAGGACTTGAAATGTCAACTCTTTTCTTCTCCGCCGATGCTGCCAGACCTGCTGAGTTTTTCCAGGTAATTCTGTTTTTGTTATCAATCAATAACAGGTCATTTTCACATCGCTGTTTATAGGAGCTTGTGTGTAAGCTGATTGCTTTGTTTACTTCACTGTCATGAAGTTACTGCTCGATATTTTTAGAAAATGCTTTTTTTAAACTTTCAACTGACTGGAAATTCTGTAATTTAAAATGAGACAGTACAAACAGCTTTAAATTGTGAGGCCACCTTCCAAGATGAAGGTGAGAAGAGCAAACAAACCACCTCCCCCACCAAAAGGAAGTGTGAAGAGAGAGAGAGAGGTATTTCCGGGAGCTTACAGACATCAAAACCCAACACTAACGAAGGAAGATATTAATGTTACAGACAGGGGGAGTTTAATTTAAACAGCACTAATATCTCCTCTCACCAACTGTCTGTAAACAGAAAGGTGTTTTGATTTGCTCCCCCCTAATAAGAAGTGGCTTACTTCCCAACCCCTCAATTTTGATGTGATCTAATTTCTATTGCTAAGCCCACAGATTCGAGATAGGATGAACTCAAAGGGTTAGCTTATTTGCACACACTCAAACGCAGGAGGGAGGTTGCAATGTTGCTCCTTTTGCATTCATACAGTAAAAGAGGGATAGTAAAAATAAATATTTACAGTGCTGAGACCATAGAGAAAAGAAATATTGTTTCACATGGGTTCCAGAGTCCAGAATTAAAGTCCAATGAGGTATTCCTTCACGGAGGTTGATGAGCTGAAAACCGATGCTGGATAATTCACTTTTCCAGTGGTGTTAGGTTCTCATGGTGAGATAGGTGTGCAGGCATGAATCAGTCTTGTAGGCGATGGTACAGAATTTCCAGAAGAAACAGTGCTGATGGGGGCCAGGTGTCCAGCCTGGGCTAGAGCTCCTGGTCTGCGATGCTGCTAGTTAGATGGTAAAATGGCAAACTGAGTTTTCAATTCCACAAGGCCATATTACTGGTTCCACAGCCAGAGGTCCATGCCACATGACTCCCAACTCTCCAGCCTGGTTTTGACAAAGGGTGTGTATCCCTTGTCTGATCCTTGAGTTGGCTAAATGTCTCAATCATTAAGAATTGAAAGGAATAATGTGGGGCCCTTTGACCTAGCAGGTGAGTAGGCTCCGGTTGGCCTCTCTGCCTCCTCCCCTGCATATCCTGCTCATGTTGCAGAGCAAGTTGCACTGTGACTCCTGTCCCCATATCCATGCAAATCAGTGCTATTTAGCACCTTTTTTTGGTCAGCATGAGCCTCCAAGTTGCTCAAGGAATTGCATAAACATTGCTTCAGCTACAACTTATTGAGCAGCACTTTAAATGGTCCCAAAATCCTGCCCATCTTGCATCCAAATGCATGTTGTTTCAGGAGTGAATAAGGAAGACACTGCCAACACATTTAATGGCCAATTTCAGTATCCTAGCATTTTATCAGCCCATTCGGGTCAATAATGTGATGATTTTTCACTGTCAGTGTTTTTGGTCGCACCTGCAAGTGCCATTCTACTTCACTAGCGCTGCACACATTAAGTGGTCAGCAATCATCACACGTGTAAAAACTCCAGGTAGGCCACCGTAGTGCTACTTTGCAACTAAATTTCATGCCCTGAATGTTTTTAAATTGAATCCTTCAGCTTGCAAGACAATTTCTTGACATTCTGTAATCACAATGTCATTTTAGAGACCTATCAGCTCAATCAAAAAGTGAAAGATGCTAGCGATTGTACAGCGCAGAAGATAATCTGCAAAAACATGAAGCTGCTTTACCTTCCTTCACTAACCTCAAATTTAAAACAACCTAACCCAATAAACAACTAAAGCGAGGTTATTCCCAAAATATTGAGAGCCACTCTCCAAATAATTTATCTTTAGATTTGATTTTACACCCGTAAGTGTTTGCATATACAATTTTTCCTTAAGGATGATGTAAATATATATTTTTATATAACCACATGACTAAAATGCCTTTGTGCTCACAACCAATATAGCAAATAAGAACTGCAAGACTTAAGAGTAGACAATGTGGTGAATATGAACTTGTTGCTCTTATATTTCAGTCCTTGTATGATTAACTACTGGTCAATTAATGAACGTGCAAAGTTACTAAAAGTCATTGTGGTTACCATGAAATCTCAGGTTTACCACAGCCATACCTTGGGAAATACATCATAAACTAACAAATTTACGTCAATGTAGCCAACAAAACTCAGTTAAAATTTACAGTTGGTTATTAGTCAGCCTACTCTGAATCATCAATAAAGTGATGGAAGGAGCTGTCAACAGTCCAAATAAGTAGCATCTACTCACTAATATCACCTCACTGATGCTCAGTTTGGACTCAACTAGGATCACTCAGGTCCAGACCTCATTTCAGCCTTGGTGCAAACATGGACACAAGACCTGAAGTGACCACCTTTGACATCAAGGCAACATTTTACCAAACACAAAGGAGGAGTCAATGGGAAAATGTCCTGTGTCTGGAGGCATGCCTGGCACACAGTAAGTTTGGGCTTATTGTATGAATTATATCTCATAGTGTTTCTGACCCACACCCAATAGTTTAGAAAACTAGGTTCTTTGTCAATACTTTTTTCTCCAACTTTGCCCTCAGTGGAATTTACGATGTGAATTCCGTACCTTCTACTCTTTCCAATTGCCATCCCAGTAGAAAGAGCAAGTGTGATTGTGCAAAGCCTGCCATCAATGTCCTCCTAAATGAATAACGTTTATAAACTAGGTGTGACAGCCTCAGCCTCAGTCTCAATAGTGGCAGGGCAGACACAGGGTTGCCGAGCAAAACTGTTAAGAGTTTGGGGCTTTTTGTCCTTGTGGAATTCTCCACAGGAATCTATGGAGCTATAATTTGCAGGTTTCCATAGTTCTCTTGCATGCCTCCAGATATGCCAGAGCAGCCCTTTTGAGAGCTGATGCTCTTTGGGTCAGCTCCCTTCCCCAATTACCAATCTCCCCTGTGGATGTGACCAACACAAAAGGGCATAAAAAAAATCTCAAACCCAAATCTCAAACCCACAGAATCCAGTAGATTCCATACAATCATTGCACTGAGACTGTGCCTGTTTTAGACATGCCCATTATTTGCATTGGTTGCCAATGACAATTCAAAATGTTGACCACCCATATCCATGCCAGCAGTTCACTTTTATCATTAGTGTATAAGTCAACCCCTATTTTTGGAGGGAATTTTCAGGGTTCAAATGTCAACTTATATGCCAATGTCTATGGATAATTAGAACAGTTGTCATTGGGAGAACATTTAAGGATCAGTGATCATTGTATCATAAGATTTAGGATCACGGTAGAAAAGGACAATGGGCAATCCAGAGCAAGAATAATTAACTGGGGTAAGCCTACTTCAATGGGGCAAGAAAGGAGCTGGGCCAGATGGATTGGAACCAAAGGTTGGCAGGAAAAACTGTAGCTGAACAATGGGCTACCATCAAATAGTCAAGGTATATTCCCTCAAAAGGGAAAGGTAGGGCAAACAACTCCAGAGTTCCCTGGATGAAAAAAGTGATATAAATTAAGATAAAGAAGAAAAAGTGTGTTTATGATAGTTGTCAGGTAGAAAATACAATTGAAAGTCAAACTGAACAAAGAAGGTTCAGAGGAGAGGTGAAGAAGCAAATAAGAGAAGTGAAAATGGATTATGAGAAAAGGCTGGTAGCGAACATAAAGGGGAATCCCAAAGTCTTCTATAGGCACATAACTAGTAAAAGGGTAGTAAAAGGAGTAGGGCCAAATAGAGACTAAAAAGGAGGTTTTACACATGGAGGCAGGGGGCATGCCTGAGGTGTCAAATAAATACTTTGCATTGGCCTTTACCAAGGAAGCAGATGCTATCCAGGCCATGGTGAGACAGGAGGAAACTCTGTCACTAGAAGTGTTCAAAATTGATAAGGAGGAGGGGATACTAAAAGGTGACAAGGCACCGTGACCAGATGAGATGCATCCAAGGATATTGAAGGAAATGAGAATAGAAATGGTAGGGGCATTGTCCATAACCTTTCAGTCTTCCCTAGACTCAGGGGAGCTGCCAGAGGACCGGAAAATTGCAAACATTATGCCCAGCAATTACAGACCAGTTGTTTTAACCTTGGTGCTGGGGAAGCTTCTAGAAACAATATTTGGGATAGAATTGATAGTCACATGGAAAAATGTGGGTTGATTAGGAAGAGCCTGCATGGATTTCTAAAGGGACAATCATGTTTAACTAACTTGTTGGAGTTTTTATGAAAAGGTAACAGAGAGGGTTGATGAGGGTAATGCTGTTGACGTGGTGTACATGGACTTGCGAAAGGCACCCGATACAATGCTGCACAACAGAGTTCTGAGAAAAGTTATAACTCATGAAATAAAAGTGACAGTAGCAATGTGAATACAAAATTGGCTGAGTAATAAGAAACAGAGAGTAATGGTTACTGGATATTTTTCAGGCTGGTTGAAGTTATGTAGTGGAGTTCCCCAGGGTTCAGTATTGCTTTTTCTGATATATATTATTGATATAGATCTTGGTGTGCAGAGGACAATTTCAAAGTTTGCTGATGACACAAAGCTTGGAAGCTTTGTAAACTGTGGATGACAGCATAGAACTTCAAAAGGACATAAACAAGTTGGTGGAGTGGGCAGATAGGTGGCAGATGAAATTCAATGCAGAGAAGTGTGAGGTGATTCATTTTGGTAGGAAGAACATGGAGAAACAACATAAAATAAGTGGTACAATTCTAAAGGGTGTGCAGGAGCAGAGGGACCTGGGTTGATATATGTGCATAAGTCATTAAAGGTGGCAGGTCAGGTGGAAAGAGCAGTTAATAAAGCATACAGTATCCTAGGCTTTATTAATAGGGTCATAGAGTACAAGAGCAAGGAGATTATGCTGAACTTGTATGGGACACTATTTAAACCTCAGCTGGAAAATTGTGTACAGTTCCGGCCACCACGCTTTAGGAAGAATGTGAATGCATTGAAGTGAGTATGTTAGAGGTTTACAAAAATGGTTCCGGGGATGAGAAACTTCAGTTATGAAGGTAGATTGGAGAAATTGGGACTGTTCTCCTTGGAGAGGAGAAAGCTAAGAGGAGAGTTGATAGACCTATTCAAAATCATGATGGGGCTGGATAGGTTAGATAGGGGGAAATAGTTCCCGCTTGTAAAAGGATTGAGAATGAAAGGCCACAGATTTAAAGGGATTTGCAAAAGAAGCAAATGCGATGTGAGAAAAAACTTTATCACACAAATGGTTTGGGTGTGGAATGCACTGCCTAGAATGTGGTGCAGGCAGGTTCTATCAAGGCATTCAAGAGGGCATTAGATGATTATTTAAATAGAAATGATGTGCAGGGTTATGGGGAAAAGGCATGAGAATGGCACTGAGCCATAATGCTCATTCGGAGAGCTGGTGCAGACACAATGGGCCAAATGGCCTCCTTCTGCACAGTAACAATTCTGTGATCCTGTAATTGGAATTCTATTTTTTAAATACTGATTGAAGATTTTTGGGGGGGAATTATTTTTTATGGAACACAGTCAAACTCTAACTTTTACAAAGTCCATTGGAATTCAGTAACTAGAACAATGGTTTTTCTAGTAATTCAATCAAATTATCATGGTAAATCCCCTTTTCAGTATGTATAACACAGGAAGTGAACAGAAAGTGAAGAAAATGAACCAGATCTAGTGAAAAAAAGATGCTTTGAAAGCACAACTAGTGTGATTTTAAACCATGAGAGGTTGAATGCAGGGATTGTGTGAAGTAAAGGAGAAGATAAATTACTATCACAAACCAAATGAAACTCTTCTTCATAATTGTTGTACTACAATGGGGGGGGGACAGAGGATTAACATGACCTGCATTGCTTTCTTTAAAAAAATAAAATTATCTTCAGTAATCTGCTTATCACCGGTAATTATTATCCATTTTTTTGGGATGAAAGTAAAGAAATAGCAACAACTCCAGCAACCATTAGCAGCACTGTGCCTTTAAGAAGACAGCCGGAAATGGAGATTACTCCTAGAAGGTCATACAGAGGGTATTCAGGCCACATGTCGCCTGGTTGGATCTATCTGAAGAGCAGTGCTTTGGACTAATTGGCCAGCAGCTCTAGCAGTCCTACCAGAACTCAGTAGTGGGTGCTGCTGGGACTACAAGGAGGCCCACAGATGAAGAGGACATGGATCCTGGAGAGGGGTAAGTTGAGGGTATTGGACAGGGAGGGATCGGAAAACCCAGGGAGGGAGGCGAAGCGGTTGGGAGTGTGAGTTTTGGAGACCAGGCAGAGGAGGAGCACCCCAACATGCACAGGGCACCCCCCCTGATGATGATACTCCCCTTCCTTTCCTCCTTTTAAGCAGTTTCCTTAAAAAACGACCTGCCCACTCCTACCCATCTGCCCACGACAACCATATTATGGCATTGGCGGCGTATTATTCCAGTCAATTGGCTTGGTAACAAGCTCAATTGACTGTTAATTATTTATTTAAAAACGGCAAGCAGTCTCCTGCCTTTGGTGCCCTCTCACCTACCGTGTTATAGGGGAACAGCTTGGAGGTGGACAGGAAAGTGGTGGGCTTGCTACCCCTTGTATTTTATGTGCCTCTGCTGCTGAAAACATGCCTGATGGGGGGCTGTAAAATCCAGCCCCATGTCTAGGGCATCATTGACTGTACTCATGTTGCCATCAGGATGCCAGAATACCAGACAGTTAAACTTGTGAATAGTAAGGATAACCACTCCATGTATTATCAGGGTCAACAGGGAGAGGGACGGAGTCAGTGGTGAGGGAGCAGTGTTTGTAGTGAAGACCAAAGGCAGGTTTCTGCACATCCAATACTGAATGCAGACTAAGTCAAGAAGGACAAGGAATTATAGTTTACCATGTTCACAGTCACATTTTTAAGAAATTCATTCATGGGATGTGGGTGTCGCTGGCTAGGCCAGCATTTATTGCCCATCCCTAATTGCCTTTGAGAAGGTGGTGGTGAGCTGCCTTCTTGAACCACTGCAGTCCATGTGATGCAGGTACACCCACAGTGCTGATAGGAAGGGAGTTCCAGGAATTTAACTCAGCGACAGTGAAGGAATGGTGATATATTTCCAAGTCAGCATGGTGAGTGGCTTAAAGGGCAACTTTTGGGTGTGGTGCTCATGCATGACATTGTGACTTTGAAAAGGGCCTCTATTGTACTGTGGTAGAAGCAGAAGCTTGATTGGAGGGATTCAAACATGGAACTTTGGGAAAGATGGGCATGAAGTTGGGAGGTGATAGCATGTTCAAGGACATGAGAGGAAAGGGAGGTTGGACATGGGACAGTGGTTTGCAAGGACTGAGGGACAAAGAGTTTGTTTTTGAGGAGAGGAGTGATGATGGCAGATTTGAAAGAGAGTGGGACAGAACCTGAAGACAGAGAGAACCTTTAGCAATGTCAGCTAACATGAGAGGCAGAGAGGTTGGATGATCAATAGCTTAGTGAGAATAGGGTTGAAAGAGTAGGAGGTGGGTCTCATGGACAAGATGAGCCCAGAGAGGGCATGAGGGGAGAAGCTAAACATACAAGTGCAGGGCTAAAACAGAGGTCCCTTCGAGGAAGTCCGAGCTAGTAGACTTGTGGGAGGGAGGGGCAATGAAGGCAGCTGATCAGATGGTCTCAATTTTGGTGGCAATGTAGTCCATGAGCTCCTCACACTTACTGTTGGAGGTGAGAGTGGAGGAGACCAGGGGACAACATTTAAAAAGTTGGCTTGCAGTAAAGAAGTCGGGGGTTATTTTGCATTCCAGGATGACTCTGGAATAGTAAGCTGATGAGACAATGAGCTGACAGTGCTTATGGTGATCTACCCTGATGTGGCAGTGAATGGCTAAACTAGTTGTCCCTTATATCTGTTCAAGTCTGCATCCCCTGGATTTAAAGATTGCAGGTGAGGGCCATTCCAGGGGAAATGGCCAGGGTGAGAGGACATAATGGTTTTAATGTTTTAATGAAAGGAGTGTTGGCAAGTTGTGTTGAGAGAACTGGAAAAATGAAGAGTTATGCTCATACATGCTGCACCACTTCTTACATTGAAGCTATGTCCTGGGGTTGCTGACTCTGCCAGCGAGCTCAGTCCAGGCCTGCTTGGTAGTGACCCTAGGAATGTCCTGCAGGTCAGTGTCTTTCTTAAGTCCTTACAAGTCCTTTCCTACAAGGAGCTCTATGGAATCACCTAAAAGCCTGAGGGTTGTGTTGCGATTCATTACTGTAAAGATAATTCTTCACAAACTGTTGAAAAGATAGATGGCACCAAGGAATCTCAACCTTGAGAGGCCCAGGCCCAATTAAGGTCTTGGGAGACCTGCCAGAAATTGTGCCATGAAAATTGGCAGACAGCCTGTTTCCCCAATGCAAAGCCAACAACATGCGCACATTCATTATATTAGAAAAAAGTCCTGGAGTTTAAATTGCTCGCACAATGTTATGGGGGATTCCATCTCACCCAATGCCCAATTCATTCGATTCCCCCCTTCACAACCTAGGTTTTAGGAACTACAGTTGTGGGGTGAGAAAAGGTTTGCATTGCTCAGTCTCAAAAGCCTACCAAAATGTCAGAGCAGCAGAATTTCGATGACATCTTCAATGTGTGTGCTATCAGGTTTCATTTTGATTTATATTTGTGGCTTTTGTTACAGTAAAACATGCAACTACTTTTGTATAATATTGTTCTTGTAATGTAGTTCTCAGCACTTGCTGAGCTTTTCCTTCTTTTGGTCTTGCCCCACTGTACATTCAATCTTCAATGTGCTCAATCCATTGTTTATAACATCAATAACAAGGCTCAGCTGGATGGGTGCATATGTTAATGGAATAAGGCAGATGGAATGTTAGTTCTTTCAGCATTTGACATATGCTGCAGCCGGGCACATTGGGCTACTCAGTAGCTATATTTTATAAATAGTGCCTTTCCATTGTTACTGGAGAGGCCCGAACCTCATGTATGCCCATGAGCTGTGGTCACCAAGTGGGCATACCTGCTGTAGTAAACTACTTGTAGGAGGGTAGGAACCTCTCAAGCTGAGCTTTCCTGGCAACTTTGCTCTGGGTGGTGGGGTATCTCCAGCAGGCCAATAACAAATCTGGTCCCTTCAAAAACCAAATTCAAAGTTTTCTGGGCTGTTTTGTGAGCAGCTACCAGTGAAGGGCCACTGATTAGGCCGCTCAGTGCCCAGTACAGCCAGGACCATGGCTGATGCTGCACCCATTTCTACTGAAAATTGAAATCGAGATCATTCCACCCATGAAGAACAAAAACAAAAATACCTGGAAAAACTCAGCAGGTCTGACAGCATCTGCAAAGAGGAATACAGTTGACGTTTCGAGTCCGTATGACCCTTCATCAGAACTAAGGAAATAGAGAAATGGAGTGAAATATAAGCTGGTAGAGGGGCGTGGGACAGGTAGAGCTTGATAGGGGGCCAGTGGTAGGTGAACACCTTCAGTCTGTCCGCAAGCATGACCCAGACCTCCCTGTCACTTGCCATTTCAACACACCACCCTGCTTTCATGCCTATATGTCCATCCTTGGCCTGCTGCAATATTTCAGTGAAACTCAAAGCAAATTGGAGGAACAGCACCTCATCTTCTGACTAGGCACTTACAGCCTTCGGGACTTAATATTGAGTTCAACAATTTCAGATCATGAACTCTTTCCTCCATCCCCACCCCCTTTCTGATCCCCCTTTTTCCAATAATTTATAATTTTTTCACAAATACATTTTTCTTTTCCCACCTATTTTTAAATTTATTTCGATCTATTGTTTTATCGCCACCTTTTAGCCCATTTTGATCCCTTCCCCCCACCCCACCCCACCCCCACTAGGGCCATCTGCCACTAGCTTGTCCTGTTTGCTACTCTTAATGGCCCCATTAGCACATTCCTTAGATAATATCATCACCGTCAACACCCCTTTGTCCTGTTGTCTATGACATCTTTGGCAATTTCTTCTTTGCCTTCACCTACCACTGGCTCCCTATTGAGCTCTACCTGTCCCACCCCCCTCTACCAGCTTATATTTCACCCCATTTCTCTATTTCCTTAGTTCTGCTGAGGGGTCATACGGACTCGAAACATCAACTGTATTCCTCTCTGCAGATGCTGTCAGATCTGCTGAGTTTTTCCAGATATTTTTGTTTTTGTTCTAGATTTCCAGCATCCGCAGTATTTTGCTTTTATCCACCCATGAAGAATCCTGATTTGCATATTTAAGCAACAACAACTACCAGCAACTTGCATTTATATAGCACCTTTAACATTGTAAAACATCTCAAGGTGCTTCACAGGAGCATTATTGGACAAAATTTGGACCATGAGAAGATATTAGGTTAGATGACCAGAAGCATAGCCAAGGAAGTAGGTTTTAATGAGAGCCTTAAAGAGGAAAACGAAGGCGGGGAGGTTTAGGGATGGAAGTCCAGAGATTAAGGCCCAGGCAGTGAAGGCATGGCCACCAATTGTGGAATGATTAAAATCAGGGACGCTCAGGAAGCTAGAATTAGAGGAGTGCAAATATCTCAGAGGATTGAGGGGCTCAGGGAGATTATAGAGATAGGGAAGAGCAGATAGAGGGATCTGAAAACAACAATGTTAAAATTGAGGTATTGCTTATCGGATCAGCGAGCACTGGGATGATAGTGAAGTGGACTTGGTGTGAGCTAGGACATAGACAGCAGAGTTTTGGATGAGCAATGTTTACGGAAGATGGAAGGTGCAAGGCTGAGTAGCCAGTTTCAGGCAGGAGGACTGCTCATCCATTTATAGACCTGCCATAATATTGCCTCAGGTAGGCCTTGGGTGTCAATGGGCTGACCCTTCTGTACCCCTCCTCTACTGACAATTTTCAATTTTTCCCCACCTGCTTCTTCAGGCAAGAAACGGGTGGCTGGCAGTTAAAAATTGCTCCTAGGGGATACAAAATGAAGAATATGGGTGCTCAATCATACAAAGGCCAATAAAGACTCAGAGCATACTATGTTTATCAGGATACTATCAACAATAAGATACTCAGGATGCATCAGGAGGCAAAATTGGACCTTGCTTTGCATGATTTTCTGTGAAAAATTGGTTGAAAGCCAATTAAATTTGTTGCTGATTGTACATGACCAAATTGTGCAGCAAGTGCTTTGGTTGCCTTGTTGATCAGCCATCACAGAGGACCTGCCAGATACAAGTGTTAGGTCCATGACCTGCGCAAGTGGAAGGCCTAACATTCACTTCATGCCTCCTTGCTAGATTGGATTGTGTGTGACCGCAACATGTGCAGCAATACTTAACAAAGATGCTGGAGGCTGCTACCTAAAGGATGTTAATTATATGAATGTGGTGCTGGAATGAGCAGGGGTGCTCCCCGTTACTTCTGAAATTGCTGGCTGAAGACTTGTTCCCCCCTCCCCCGCTCCCAATCACCTTCCAGACTTACCATGGGCTTCGGGGCCAGCATCCCTGATGGCTGATCTTTACCTTCATTAGGAACAGTGCATTTCTCTTGGGGTGACTGGCACAACTAGTATGTTGGCTATATCCTGATAACACAATTTTTGTGGTCTCCTTGCATCATCAGTCTTGCTGCCGCAATTTCTAACCCAGGTGTTATTTCCACTGGAGAAGAGAAGGACAGGAAGAGATTTAATAAAGGTTTTTAAAATTGTGATGGATTGTGATTGGATGAATAGGGAAATGCTACTTCCTCTGTTTGGGGGCAGTAGTCAGTACTGAGGAAAGTGAAGTGAGAGATTAGGAAGAGAAGTTTCTTTCCTCAAGATTTTAGATTATGGAATGCTTATGCACCACTTTATATTTATAGCCTCTAGTTTTGGTTTCCTCCCCTAAGTGGAAACATTTCGATATCTATCTTATCAGAGCATTTCATAATCCAAGAGCACTCCATCAGGTCATCCCTTAGTCATCTCTTTTTCTTGAGAGAAAAGTTGCAGACTTTTCAATGTTTCCTGATATGCATAACCTCCTTGTTCTGGTATCATTGTGTAAATCTTCTTTGCGCTGTACTCCAAGTGTGATCTAACCAAAGTTCCATGTAAATTTAACATAATTTCATGGCTTTTCAATTCTTTCCCTCTAAAATGAATCTCAGTCCTCTGTCAATTATTTTTTTCAAATGCCCTTATTAACCTGTGTCATTTTGGTGATTTGTGTGTCTAGGATCCCTAGATTCCTTTGCTCTTTCACTCCATTTATACTCCAGGAAAAATGTTAAGAGAAGAGTGGGATGACATAGGGCTTTGGGGAAAGAGCAAGTCATTGGAATTATTTTTGGATTGCTCTTGAAATAAAATATTGTTAGTTAAGGGATACAATCCAAGGACAAGGATGGTTCTTATCAATTGTATATAGAGTGCAAAAACTTATTTACATTTAGAAGTGCCATTTAATCTATGTTTTTGTGTCAAATCTCTTTGAACACGCACACTAGAAAATGCATTGCTTTAATGTTGAGCTTCAGAAACACCTTGTTATTAAAATAAATCCTAGATTCTGGGTTCAGGATTAAAGTATGCTTTACATTCTACACAAAGAAGCAAAAAGACAGGGCAAAGCAGAGCTGAAATTAGTTCAGCCAGAAAAAAACTTAAACAAATTGATGACTTAAAAAATCTCTGGATTACCCCCCAAAAATAGATCAAGATTAGGATTTAATGTGTAAGAGCTTTGGTGCAGT
The DNA here is from genome assembly GCF_017639515.1 of Carcharodon carcharias. NCBI lineage: Eukaryota > Metazoa > Chordata > Chondrichthyes > Lamniformes > Lamnidae > Carcharodon > Carcharodon carcharias. Next base: position 68,138,890 of record NC_054486.1, read on the forward strand.
CAGAACTTCCTTTGCATTCCCTAAAATTACCCAATTCTAAATGATTTTCTTGTAAATTTTTGCTTATTAGTATAAACCTCTAAGTATATCAATGCATCCTCTTTCCTTAAAATTTCCTAAATTGGGGTGGGTGAGGGGTGTATTCTACACATGGTGCCAAATTGAAAATCATTTTGCAAAGATCCCAGAAATTTGATGCTCTTTTTTTTTCGAATCATACCAAAGTCACACTAATGCTTCATTCACCTTGAACACCTCCCCATCAACTCCATTGACCATGCAGCCACTATCTTAAGCTTTTAGGCCATGCTGTAGCTCTTGTATGGGCACATGGCCAATTACTTCAATAACATTTGAAAGCCATGTGCAGCATGGGGTTCAGCAGAGAGAGCATATTACTCATGGATATTACGTTTCTCCTAGAATTCAAAGTCTAAAATATGGGTGTATGTTTTACAGAGGGAGCATTGGCATCAAAGATTTACAGTAAGCATACAGAATTTTCTTAAAACATTCCAGGAAAAAAAGTCAGCGTTTCTGAAAAATATATGAGTCTGTTCAAGCATGAAAGATTGTTAAAGCGGCTCCTCCCTACCCTAGCTTTCCTGGCTGGAGTTCAACAAAGCAACAAATCAAACCCATGCATCCATGCCTTTACTGAACAAGAGTTTTCCTGATATGTTCCATGTGCCTTCATAATATATTTTTAATAAACCATTAAAAACCATCGTATTGAATTTTGTACAATCCTGAAATGTTCTCAGCTGGAAATTTATCTTAAAACTCTTAAACAGAAAAACATTTGAAGAAAACTTGAAACATCAATGAGGTGAAATTGGTTTGAGGCAGTTGTGCAAAATGGACGATAATAATTCGGCAGTTCATTTTATACCCAGCACAATTTCCTTGAGTGAGGGGCTTGAGTAGAGATCATAGGGTGGAAGAAAAAAAATCAAGGGTTGAGTAACCATAGGCTGATCTTTCACAATGACTGGTTTGCAGAGCAGTATCAAGTTCTGGAGGCTTCCTACCCCATCTGCACTATTGGTCATGCTATGGCTGACTTAACTAAAGGAAAGTTAAAAATAATTGAGTTTCTTGACTTACACATTTCTGACCATTCAGCTGTAAACAGCTGCAAAAACAGAGCAGTTAAAACCACTGATTCCTTCACAAATGCTTTTAATGATAATGTATGGGGACTGGGTTGGGAAGATGGGAGGGGGATGGTACAGGGTGAATTTTTGTAGAGGTTAGTCTACTCGTACACTATAACTTCACTTTTCAGCGTTCTGCAGCTTTTCTTCCAAAGTTATGATGAAAGATTGAGAGAGCCTTTGCAGAGATTCAACCATCCTTTGGGACATACGTTGAAATCCATCCCAGATGTGCTAAATGACTTTTTTCAGAGAGATCTTTTCGGTCCTGTATGGAAGTTACTTAACATTTTCAACTTGTTCCTAATGGATACAAGGTCACAGCACAAAACCTGTCCAGAATTTCACATTAATTGGCAAGATGGTTTGCTATACACTACATTGTTTTTAGTCGGATATTAATGCATATTGTTAAAGCAGGCTAATTGATGCTGTGAACTACATCCAACCTGGGACTCATCAAATCTTACAATGTTTGCTACAAACAGTGGGTATAAAATGTGGAAACTGTTTTTTTATTCATTCATGGGATGTGGGCTTCGCTGGCTGGGCCAGCGTTTATTGCCCATCCTTAGTTGCCCTTGAGAAGGTGGTGGTGAGCTGCCTCTTGAACTGCTGCAGTCAGTTCAGCAGCTCTGCCATCTTTTATCCTGACAAGCAAGGGAAAAAAATGTCCATTTTACATTGCTCCATGATTAGCAGATATCTTTTACTGCCAGTTATTGCCTGAGATGAAACATAGATGAGAGCAGCTGTTGTGAATACAGCAGGGAGTCATTGCTAATGGATGCATTGTTCAACAGTTATGAGAAATGGAGATTTAAACTCAGCTGCTCAACCAATGGTAGTTGCCACAACTGCAGCTGGGAGGCTTGTATTTGAGAACAGTGAGAGGTTGGACTCTTGAGAGGCATGCAAGGCTGCTGGCATCACTAATGCAGCAGAGCTTGGCAGAGGTAGGCCTGGTGAATGAACAAGCGCCAGCTGAGGGAGTTGAGAGGGGAATAGGCTGCTCTGACATTGGACAGTGTAGTGAGGAGGAGCTTCAGCAGATGCATGCTCCTGGCCAGGAGGAGGCCAGAGGAGTACATCAAGGAATTGCAAGGGAAGAAGCTGCTACCCAGGACATCAGGCATACTGTCCAAGAGTCAGCTACCTGCAAATGACACAACGCCAATGCTGGAGGAAACTGCGCTTATCCAGGCAGTTGGGCTTGGACATTTGTGCTCTGGTACACAATGGCCTGATGCCTCACAGCCTCAAGACATTCCCCTGCATGCACCCATCAAGATCACCAAGATGTTGAATTGTTATGCGCCCAGGTTATTCCATGTATGAGCTGCGGATCTGGGTGGCATCACACAGTCGGCAACCCATTACAACATCAGGCAGATCATGGATGCCCTATTCTGGAGGGGAACAATATCCTTTTTGAGACAGATGGGCCTTTGGAGGCACAGACAGCATTGGTTTTACCGCCATTGATGAATTTCCTCAGGTCTGGGACGGGGGGCGTCATTGATTGTAGCTATGTACCCATCAAGGCGCCAACAGATCAACCAGCTAGATTCCTGAATAGAAAATACCTCCACTCATTGAATGTTCAGCTGGTCCGTGATCACAGGAAGAACATCTTGCAGGTCTCACTTGATTCCCAGGCAGTTGTCATGAGTCCTTCATCCTGTGAGAGTCCCAGGTGCTGCACCTCTTCAGGCCAATATCCAGACTCCAGGGGTAGCTTCTGGTGCAGGGGATTATGATTATCCCCTGAGGAAGTTGCTCCTGATGCCCTTCCATTACCCAGCCATAAAGGCAGAGAGGCGTCACAACCAAAGTCATCTACTTACATGTCCCAGCATTGAACAGATCATTGGGAGAGAGTCATCCTGCAGGAGAGGCAGCGAGCAGGTGGTTAGAACGTGTTAGGAATTTTGAGCCAAAAGTCAGACTTCGACTCATGCACGAGATTGACTATTATTCAGGTATTTTCAATGATCCAGCCTCCGCTGCTCCCCCGTGTAGTGAATTTCAAAGAGTAACAACGCTCTGAACGAGATTGCTCATCTCCGTCGTAAATGGGAGACCCCTTATTTTGAATCTGTGCCCCCTAGTTCTAGATTCCCCCATGAGAAGAAACATCCCCTCGGCATTTACCCTGTCAAACCCCCTCAGAATCTTATATGTTTCAATAAGATCACCTCTCATTCTTCTCAATCTTTCCTCATAAGACAACTCCTTCATCCCAGGAATTAACCTGGTGAATCTTCTCTGAACCACCTCCTATGCATGTATATTCCTTCTTCAGAGAGAAAGGTTTGTGAGTAGGCTACCCTTCCTCACCCATTCCAGCAGAAGATACAAGTGAAATGTTGCGTTCCTCAGTGATGCCCCCAAATTTTAGGGGTTGCTGACATCTCAGTGATGCAACTGGCTACTTGATCTGACAATGTTAAGGAAAACTAAGGGCACCCAGTCCACTCAACTTGTGTGCATGCTGGTACTTGTATACAGATTCAGAGGCCAGTCATCTAGGTGTGGTTTGCCGCTCACCTTTCCAGACCGTTGAAGTGCATTTGCACTGCACCTACATCCTCCTAGTGGCTCCCTCACTGCTGACCTCCATCGCCACCTTCATCCATGCCCTCTTCGTCACTCTTGGTGGATTTCTTCTTCCAGGCAGATGAAACCTCAAGGGAAGCACCTGAAAAACATGGGATTGCTTGCTGCCAGTGCTGGCTCTCTCAGCTTCCTGCTGCTTCATAGCTTCAACCAGCAGCAGGCCATGTCATGTCCGCCACTTGCCTTTTCAAATGGCTCTCCATTACCAGGTCTCACCTCTAGGCTGCTACCTGTGCCACTAATTGGGTGCTGGTCTTGCCTCCAGGCCAATTAGGCTCTTTGCATTTTAAAATCGCATCACAACACTGACAGGGCCAGGGCCCAGAAATGAGCTGGGTGTCAGGTTCCCAGTGTCGAATTGAAAATCCAGGCCCTTGTATCTACTTTACACTGAAACTGAGTGTTGGGTGAGATAGGGTGAAATTCACTCCACTGAGGTAAAGACATTGTAGTGACTGGATTTGACTTCATGATTGGGATTTATGTGGGTGAATTTCTGTATGTGGTTGCCCACTCAACCACTCTATCTTCAGTGGAAACTCTGCAGGAACCTGTTGATGCTGTTTTTCTGGGGAATCTCTGCTCTTCCACTGAAGTTCCAGAGGTCGAGCAGAGGAACCCTAATGGAAATTGATCATTGGTTCCACCCCCTCCATCCCACCTCCTTGCCGACCTCCACAGATAATGATTCACTTTGTTATTGAGGTATCTTGAAACTACTTGCAGTGCAGCCATTGGTGCGGTGAGGTGGGGCTTCCTGGGTATGAGATTATTTAAATGTTAGGATCGCCAACACTGGGGGCAAGGGTACAATGACACCCTGTAGAAATGGTGAGATTTGAGAGTGGCTTTTTGCTATTCCATAAGAGGACAGGGGCACAGAGTGATCTGCTAAAAGTCAATGAAGGGCCAGAAGTCATCTCTGAGAGTTTGTCTCCATTGGCAATCAGTCCTTCTCAGAACCATAGTCCTATGGAAATGGCATTGTGGAGCCCACATATTGTTCTGCTCCATGCTAGTAGACTTACCACTGACTGTACAGCAGCTTTGACTAGGATTCCTCTCAGTCATGCCCCAAAATTGGCATTGGGGTGGAAGGGATGTGTATGGAAGAAACGTCTCATTCTTTGGTCTAAGCGAAGGCAGAAATAAATTTGGACCCAATTTTCTGACATTCTGATTCAGTCTGCTGGATTCTAGACACAGAAATTGCCAGAATTCTTGGGGATTTTTAAAAAAATTGAATATTTACTTTATTTTCTCCAGTTTTTAATTTTATTTGTTTTCCTGCTTGCTCTGATGCCTACGTGGATGTGGACACAATTTATTCCCAGACTGCCATTATTACCCCCATATTTGACAGCCAGGAGGTGCTGGAGATTACACAACTGTGTTCCCCTCTAATTTTCTCTCCCATTAGCTTGGAGGTGCTGCATTGTCAACGAACATCTATCTGTCATACAAGTCCCAGGATGGGAATTAAAGTGGGGTAGATCTTGGCCCTAAAAAGTGTGAACTGTGTGAACTAACAAAGGCAGCAAACAATTAGACAATGTTTAAAAGAAAAATGCCCTTTCCCCTGATCACGAGGAGCTGCTTATGTTTCTAGCCTGGATTTGCAGGCAGAGCAATTAAACATGCTGACTATGACCTTGTCTGTGTTGCTTCAGGAAACATAAGCTAAACTGAGAACTGACAAAGCATACTGCTGAGATAACTGCCAGGAATTTGCCAAGTCAAAAAGCAAAACTCTGATGAAACAATAATTATGCATTTAATAATTGTGATGCATTTTTATATAATTAGACACAGAGACGAAAATAACTGACTGAGCATAATTCAGACAAAACAGATTTTATGATTAATGTAGGTCAGAATACAAGGTTGCAGAAAAACATAGCACACATTTTAATGTTAACTCCCATTTTTATCTCCTTCCCCGATTATGAACAGAAGATAAGACATGTGTACATGCTCCTACAGCTGCTGAACTACATCTGGTTTAGGATGAAATGATAGGAGAATCACTATAAACACTAGTCTCAAAAAAACCTTTAGGAATGAAAATTATTTCTGAGGTCTTAGCAGGTTGTAAAAATTATTTTGTTAGTTTAAGTTTTATACAAAAATTATAATTTGAGTTACATTTTTTCTGTTGCAGGTATTTTACATTGGTACTATTCTCTCCTTTCTGGGACTCTGCCTGAGAGAATGAACAGGTTAGTTGCTTCTTTAACATTAATCTATAACCAACTTTTGGGTGAAGTATGCAAGTGTCTAGACTACACTTGGCACTTCTCCCAGTAGTATCATATCCCAGCCGAGTGGGAGGAGAACAAATTAGAAGGGATTTATCTGGAGCCTCCTGAATGCCAAATAGTGGTGGTGAAGGTCTCGGAGCAGATCCTGTCCCTTATATTGTGGGAAGTGGGGAACACCAGCCATGAATCTGTATACTACATGTTTCAGCACCACTCAAGTACCTTGTCAGTCCATATAAATTAACATTTTGTCTGTTCTTCACATGTGCACTGAAAATATAGCTGTAACTATTGGAGTGTTTATGAGAAATTGAGTGTGTTTTGGGAAGGTTATGTCCCCATTAACACCTTGAGCTGTTGGGTTTGCTTGTCCTGCCACTCACAACCCCAAAAGATGCACACCTTTTTTCTGTGGTTGAAACTATAGCTGAAACTACACCCAATGCTCTCTCTATGTCTTTTGGTGCTGGTAACAGGCAAGTCAAATCAGACAATTAAAGAGTTCTGACACTTTCTTATGTTACAAATGTGACCGACAAATAATAAAATAATTACACCATAAACTCAGTAAACAATATAATATGTTGTTATCTAATTTGCAACAAGGTGTAATCCAGTGCACATAGAGTGACAGAATATTTAATGGCACAACAACCGGCCATTCTGCCCATCATGTCTGCACCAGCTCTCCAAATGAGCACTATGACCTGGTGTCATTGCCCTGCCTTTTCCCCATACCCCTGCACATTGTATCTATTCAAATAATCATCTAATGTCCTCTTGAATGCCTAGATTGAACCTGCCTCCACCACCCTTCCAGGCAGCACGTTCCAGATCCGAACCACTTGTTGAGTGAAAAAGCTTTTTTCATGTCACATTTGCTTCTTTTGCAAATCACTTTAAATCTGTGCCCTCTAGTTCTTGATCCTTTTATGAGTGGGAACAGCTTCACCTACTTCTACTCTGTCCAGCGCACTCATGATTTTGAGCATCTCTATCAAATCTCCTCTTAGCCTTCATCTCTCCAAGGAGAACAGTCTGAACCTCTCCAATCTATCCTCAAAGCTAAAGTTTCTCATCCCTGGAACCATTCCTGTAGACCTCTTCTGCAATCTCTCCGATATGTCCACATCCTTCCTATTGTTTGGCGCCTAGATCTGTACATAATACTCCAGCTGAGGTCTAACGAGTATCATATAAATTCAGCATAACCTCCCTGCTCTTGTTCTCTCTGCTCCTATTAATAAAGCCAAGAATACTATATGCCTTTTTTACTGCTCTTTCCACCTCTCCTGCCATCTTCAATGATCTATGCACTCTGTCAAAGGCCTATGAAGGTAATTTAAATATGAATTAAAACAATAACCTGAGCTGCCCATCCAACCTCAAGGTTGGTGGGCAGGCGAAGAGCCCAGGCAGCCTTCACATTTTTCGTGAAACCTCATCCATGAGCAGGATGAGTTTTCATGAAGGGTTTATTAATTAAATAAATAATTTTCAAACATTTGATAAACATGTCCCAGCTCATGTGACGCTGTCACATGAGGGAACATGTCTAAATAATTTTTTTTCTGACTTTAATAAAAAAACTTATATTCTAAACTTAATCTCCCTGAGGCAGCTCCGTGCCTCAGGAAGATTTGTGCTCTTGCGTGCGCATGCGCGAAAGAGCACAGGCCCCGACTCAGGGAATCACTCCCTGCCCGCACAGGGAGAGCTCAGTACTTCCGGACGCGTGTCACGCTGGGCAGGCCTTAACTGGCCCACCCACGTAAAATGGCAGTGTGGCCCCGATTAGGTTTGCACCAGCCCCCGACAGGGGGAAATTTCTGCCCAATGTTTTTGATTCTAAAAAGAGGATTAGGTTTCTCTCCTTCCTTTAATATAATACAGAACCAACCTTAGCATGCCCTTGCTGATAGGACAGGGTTACAAAGGGATTAATTCAAATCCAACCCAAACTGGATTAAAAAAGCTCCTTTCCCTTACAATCTCAAGCATCTTAAGTGAAATGCATTTGAGCAGTCTCTCCACATTGCTGTATTTAGAGATTAGCTTTCTGCACTAAAAGGAGAAGCCTTCTACTCTTTGCACTATCACTTGCTTAAGCTTAACAATTCAACAAAATAAAGTGATATGTTCATTAATGATTCAGGTGACATAATCAATTTAGCAGAAGGACATACAATAGCATGCACATAGGGCACAGTTTTTAACATATTAATTATTAATGTGTTTCTTATTTGAAACTTCTATGAATTTTTTTGCATAGAGTATCATCCATGGGGAGTACTTTACAGCTTCAGAGCCTGGATTTTCTCATAAATTACTGCCCACTTGGAGGGGTGTGTGGATCTTAGTTGGCAAATAGGCAAAATGGGTTCTTAGAAATGAAGATAAAAGCAAAAAACTGCGGATGTTGGAAATTCGAAACAAAAACAAAAGTACCTGGAAAAACTCAGCAGGACTGACAGCATCTGCGGAGAGGAACACAGTTAACGTTTTGAGTCCATATGACTCTTCACCAGAACTAAGGAAAAATAGAAAAGAGGTGAAATATAAACTGGTTTGGTGGGGGTGGCGGTGGGACAGGTAGAGCTGGATAGAGGGCCAGTGATAGGTGGAGATTGCCAAAAGATGTCATAGACAAAAGGACAAAGAGGTGTTGACAGTGGTGATAATAGCTAAGAAATGTACTAATGGTGACATTAGAAATCTGGATGAGCAAGGTACAGATAGCCCTAGTGGGGGTGGGGTGGGGGGGAAGGGATCGAAATAGGCTAAAAGGTAGAGATAAATCAATGGATGGAAATACCCTTAAAAATAATGGAAATAGGTGGGAAAAGAAAAATATATATAAATTATTGGATAAAAGGGGGATTGGAAAGGGGGTGGGGATAGAGGAGAGAGTTCATGATCTAAAGTTGTTGAACTCAATATTCAGTCTGGAAGGCTGTAAAGTGCCTAGTCAGAAGATGAGGTGCTGTTCCTCCAGTTTACGTTGGACTTCACTGGAACATTGCAGCAGGCCAAGGACGGCCATGTGGGCAAGAGAGCAGGGTGGTGTGTTGAAATGGCAAGCGACAGGGAGGTCTGGGTCATGCTTGCAGACAGATTCCGATCCTTCCCCCCACCCCATCCCCACTAGGGCTTTCTGTACCTTGCTCGTTTTGCTTTCTACCCTTAATATCACCATTAGCACATTTCTTAGCTAATATCACCACTGTCAAAACCTCTTTGTCCTTTTGTCTATGACATCTTTTGGCAATCTCCACCTATCACTGGCCCTCTATCCAGCTCTACCTGTACCCCCCCACCCCCAAACCAGCTTATATTTCACCTCTTTTCTATGTTTCCTTAGTTCTGGTGAAGAGTCATACGGACTCGAAACGTTAACTGTGTTCCTCTCCGCAGATGCTGTCAGACCTGCTGAGTTTTTCCAGGTATTTTTGTTTTTGTTTTTCAGAAACGAATATCTCAAATACAATGAAAAACAACTACACCCGAATTGTTCTCCCAAGCTTCTTTAAGGCCAAAAAGCAGCCTGATCCACCTGATATAAATTGGGTCAAGGGGGAATGGCTAACCTCTTTGATCCAATTCCCTTAATGTCCACATCTGCAGAAAGGTATGCACAAGCCATTTTGTGTCCTCTTACTAAGGATTAGTGTTACTTTGGAGGTTCAGTCAGGCTGACAGATTCACTAAGTTCTGCTCAATGTATAGCTTTGCATTGAGATCATGGATCTCACAATGGGAAACCTCTATTCTGTTATTAAGAAGGCACATGGGTACACAGCCACCTGCAAGTTCCTTGCAAGTCACACACTTTCCCTTGGTAATATATCGCCATTTATTCTACATTGTCGAATCAAAATCCTGGGACTCACTGCTAAACAGCACTGCAATAGTGCCAACACCACACAGACTGTGTGATTCAAGGAGTCGTCTCACCACCTACATCTTAAGAGCAACTATTGAGACTGAAGAATCATTGCAGCTTACTAGGTTTTGCACCAAAGTAATGAAGAATGGAAAGAAAATGATAATGAAGAGAGCATTGAATATCTGACTCGAAACGTTAACCGTGTTTTTCTCTCCACAGGTGCGGCTGGACTTGTTCAGTATTTCCAGCACTTTCTGTTTTCATTTCAGCTTTCCAGCATCTGCAGTATTTTGATTATTTGAAAACTGTACAAGCTGTGTTTACCTCAGACAAAAAAAAGTGAAAAAACATCTCTTGATCCCGGATCTGTGCTAAGGCCACCACTTAGAACTGCAGTCAGGACTGGTGACATCAATGGACTCTGATTTTCGTATTTTATAAAAATACCCTGTCACCTTTAGGTGAGCATCCTTGCAGAGCAGATTACAAAAGAAAATATTGATCAGTGGGTAAATCTCCCAGTTAAATTTAACTACCCAATCAGTTTCAACCTGGTGAATAAGGTTAAAATCATCCTTTTCAGTTTTATGGCTGTCACTCACTTTGCAAGCTAGAAATATCTTCTGCAACTCAAGGGTTTCAAAGGCAGTTTAATCAGATAGTATATCAGCTATTAAAGTTTGGTGATGGGTGAATCAGACTAGAAGATCAAAGTAACTAAGTCAAAAGACTTGGCCTTAAATTAACCAAATCAAATTGTTGCAGGCTAAATTGTGACATTTTCCCCTTTAGATGGTTGAGCACTGTCTGTTTTGAATAAAGCAGAATCATTTTGTTCATATATTATTAGCTTTAAACAAATTAGATGGCAAGAAATGGTGTATTAACTGTAGGCCTGTAAAACATTACAGAGAACAATATTTGACAGATGGTTGAATATTATGTACATTCAGCTCCCTTGATAGTGCCATGAGTGAACGGGATAAGCTGGCAAAAAGAAACACTGGTTCTTTTTATTCTAAAACTATGGATTAAATTTGACCAGCTTTATTGGAAGATTGAATTTGTTTGATGGCAGAGAATTCCTGAACACGTGTATTTTCAAATTTCCACTGTGAGGGATTAATTTTGTATTCTGCTGTGGTAGTCTTCATTGAAAGTAGCATCGAGGCTGAACTAAATTGACTTCTTATACTTTTGCTGAAAGAAAGCCTTTCTATTTACTGAAGTTTTGTTTAGATACGTTTAAAGAAGAGCCAGACAGCTGCTTGGTAAAGCTGACGGAAATGGTATTATTATAAGGCAGTCCCAGAACTGAATGTATCAGGTTACATGCACCAGTAAGAGAATTCACTGTGTTTAATAGCGTAACAGCTAATTCCATTCAAACAGTAGTTTGGGGGCATTTAACCAAATATATTTCAGTTATTCAAAATCTATAGTGATGTGGGCTTACACACTAGCCTAGCCTGACATAACTATCACCTTTCTTCTGATAGTTGATATCTTTTTATAGTTATTAATTTATATGCAATAGACAATCTGTTATGCAAAAAAGATAATTTAATTGGCTGCATCTGATGACCTAATTCTAAAAGACCTTAATGTTGAGAGTGGTAGCCTTGAGGTTCAATTAATAAAGAAGTAATTTACAGATTGGCATCAGGAAAATTAGCATGAAAGTTGCCAGATTGTTATAAAAACTCAGTCTGACTCAGACTCCAGTCCTAACATTAATACCCTCAGGGCAACAGAAATTGTCAGTGCCATCCACATCCCAAGAGCAGTTTTTTTTCAAATGCTCAAGGATAGAGGAATTTCAAATGGAATTAATTAACCTCTGGTTCAGTGTGTGCAATAATAGGAAAATAACTGTATATACCAATAGACAAAGTTGAGAACATTATCAGATTCTAGCAGTTTGGTTACTATAAGAAACAAATAGTACTGAAATAGGAAGAACAGAAAACAGTGAAATAAAGGGAAACTGAAACAGTTTGCAGGTTTCACCACATTGAATGTGACTCACATAGAAGCAGTTTTCTAACACTGTTCAAGTCGAAATCTGCAATCCTGGCCCTAAGATTCCACAGTCCCACTTTTGGCAGAAGTGGACAGCGGAACTCCGGGCCGTTCATGGAGAAGGTTGCAGATCCTGTGGGAAAGGAATCACTAACATAATAAAAAAAAGGGGAAAGCCTGTAAGGGTGCTTCAAATGTGCCTGTTAATTGCAGCCAAGAAAATGGGGCCAGTGCCAAGCAGCTCCACTAGCAGAACAGAGGCTGGCAACACGCTGGAGAGAAGGTGAAACAACAGTAATGGAACAAGTGGGTAATTTTTTTTGAAGGAAGCAATCTCCTCGGCATCAATAACTTTTGTTGTAGGCAGTCTTAGGGTCTTAATGGAATTCCTGCCAACTCACAGCTGATCTGCAATCTTAGAGTCTGAGTTTATATTTATTTAATTCCTGGAATTAATTACTTTTGTCTTGTCAAAAACAGATAAAATGTCAGTAAAATATAAGAGAGAAAAAGAATGAGGGAGGTCAAAGAGAAAAAAAAATCAGCATTTATCTTGACAGGATCTGTGTACTGTTATAAGTACCCGATTCCACTTTCCACTCTCAGCCGCCTCCATACTTTACAGGCATTAAGAAAAATGCATTGAAGTTATATTGCCAAAAGGATTCCTTGGCCCCTTACTTCATAAAAATCTATCAATTCAATATGTTTTGATTTGAATTTCTATCTCCATGGCCAGAATTTTATTTTGGTTGTGCGGGCATGCGCCCGACCTGACAGCACGTGAAATCATATGCGAGGTGACGTCGGTGTGCATCCTGATGTCATCGCGCACTTACGCAATATTTTGCTTGTTGGGTGCGCACAGCAGTCGGAAGCGCATCCACCAATAATTAAGCAGGCAATTAAGCCCATTTACAGATGGCGGATGGGCCAATTGGCCAGGTGGCCTTCACATTTTCACTGAAACCTCGATCCCAGGCCAGGGATGAAATGCCCGGGGTAAAATATAATTTTAAAAAATTATCTGGGGGCTGATGTTTTTTAAGTTCTGCTGTCAGGTGCTTGAATGTGCTGCACGGAGACAGTTTGCTGCATTTTTTTTTTGTTGTCATTTAATCTGTACAGGTCTGCAGCTCCCTGAGTCAACTCCGCAGCAGCTGTCTGCCTTCAGGGAGCTCGCTAGAAGTGCTCACCTGCACTCTCACTTTTCTCGGCGCCTGCCCTCTTCTCCTCCACCCCGCCCCCCTTCCCCCCACACCCCCAGCAACACAAAGACCTTCTCAGCGCGCGTTTCATGCTGGCTGGCGGTTAATTGCCCAACAAGCATAAGATTCAAGCCCATCACAAGCAGGTCATATGGGTTTGCCTCTGGGCAGATTTAGTATGAGATCACATGGGCTTGCCTCTGGACAGATTTCATAGGTCACATTCTCCCTCTCCAAACTACTAGATTTTATCTTGAATTAAAGGAGATAGTTTAAAACATAACATAAAGTCTAGCATTCATAATGACAGACACTCCCCTGCTAGAATTTCAACTATAATTTCAACTAGAATAGTCAGGCATGATTTACCCTTCACCAATCCTTGCTGACTCCCTGACCAGTTCACTCCTATTCAAGTACGCTGATTCTTCTGATCCATTTTAGTAACTTTTCCAAATTTGATGTAAAAAGGAAAGGTTTTAGTGACCTGGCTTCTCCCTCCTACCCTTCTGAAATAACGGAGTATTTATACCAAAAGATGCAATTCCTCAACTGAGAAAACTTTGGACAGTTAGGATTAATGTATCTGCAATTTTTCCACTTACTTAATGAATTGGAGTGGAAACCATCGGTTCCTGGATATTTACCTAAAGTCCAATTATTTTCTTTATTATCTTTTATACTTAAATAAAATAGATTGGATAGAAATTGAACTCAATTGTGTACATTTTCACAGAGGAAAACTAGGGCAAAAAATACCAATTTTTCAGGGCTATGTCCCCAGCCCCAAGTATGTCTAATTCAACTGTGGGCCAGAAAATATTTCAGACATCCCCTACAGCCACCTAAACAGGCATAAGGCCCCTTGGATATATTGGTGAATAGCACTCTTTCCGAGAACTCTGTATTCCTCCAATTCTTCCCTCTAATGGATTTTCCCACCACTGGTGGCTGAGCCATCCTTTCTCAGCCCTAAGCTTCACAATTCCCTGCCATTCAACCTTCCTCTCCCTCTTTAAGACCTTCCCTAAAATTCTTTCGCCAAGCTTTTTGTCATTGCTCTTGATACCTCCTTCTTTGGCTTGGTATCGATTTTCGTGTGGTCACATGGGGAATAGGCTGATGTTGGTCTGAAACAATTAAATAGGGAAGCCTGAAAAGATTGGTGAATTAGAGTCAATAGATTAGCAGATTTAAGTGGCAGGGAAATGTAAAGAGCACAAACAGGCAGGATTTAATCTTAAGGCACCTTTAACAGTTTAAAAGTCCCAAAATGAATAAAGAAAAAGACATTGCCAGAACTCTTTTCAGCTCCAACTGCAGCTTATGATCTCTTTAATTGGAGATGCAATGGCTGCCTCCAGACCTTTACTGTCCATGGTTTGTGTGTCTGTGAGTTACTATTGACACCAAAATCACATTGGGGGGCCTAACAGCATCATTTAACTCACATTTAAATATAATGAAGTCAATAGGTCAATGCGCGTATCCACTGATCACCTGAATCGAAATCTGCCTGAATATTGGAACATGTGGAGCTCCGGTGGTCAGCCAGTGATTTTTTCATGTGATTTCCATTCCTCTACCTCCCATACCGTAAATGGGCTGGTAGCAAGATAAAAATAAGATCAAAGATAAAAGCAAAATACTGCGGATGCTGGAAATCTGAAACAAAAACAAAAATAGCTGGAAAAACTCAGCAGGTCGGGCCGCATCTGCGGAGAGGAACACAGTTAACATTTCAAGTCTGAATGACTCGTCATCATAAGCTCCATGTGTCCTAGTTGGGATGGGTAGGGTATGTAGAGAAAATGGTAGTCAAAAGACTCAAAAACAGCTGATAAAGCAATTATTAGCAGCAGAAAATAAATCAGAGTCAATTGAAAAATAAACTTTTAGAACTCTTTTTAAATTGCCTACTGGGCTTTTAAAATATGTTTGTGCCTTGTCATCACTACCTAGCAATGCTAGCTATTCATTTTAATATGAACCCGATTGAAACTGAACATAAATGAAGCTCTAACGATTAAAATTAGGATGTATGATGTCAACATATCATTAAAAAAGGAAATATATTTAAATTGTGTCGTTGAGTGGACAGTTCTGCTATCCACTGGAAGTGATGGCAGAAAATTGTATAATTGATCCCCAGGCACTGGGTAACCACCCAAAGACCTAGGTTATTGAATTCTCAATATGAATAGAAAATTCTTCCAAATTCTTAATTATAGCATAAAATATGTAAATTTGGTTATAAGCAACTTTGCATGTCATTCCCGATTTATGTGAAATATGATTCATCAAATTTATATAATAAATAAAGTCAGCTATGTATAAGTCGTCCCAAACAACCTTAAATTGCTAGCTAATAATATATATTCTGAAAGTTCACATGATAGGCCTTGTAATGTTCTATTTTTGCAATTCAGACTGGATTTGGTTTGAGGACATTGCCACATTCAATAGGATGTTCAGCAGATAGCTGGATGATCTGAATTAACGTAACATGACGAATATTGTGCAATAATTTCAGAATCTTTCAAAACTTACATCTGTAAAGTAGCAGATTGTGCAAGATGGTAAAAATCACAGGTGCAATTTGAACTATTAGTGTAAGAATAATGTACAAAACACATTGTTATCCTCAGGTAGAAGCATCTTGTTGCTGTCATTTCAATTTGTCTGACATCCACATTCAAGCCTTCCTGGTTCAGATCTGAACTGACAGGAAATGTCAGTTTTTTTAAGTTTCCTCTTTGGGAAATGAAAGACAGAGACTCTATTAACAGCAAGTGCTGACTGGCTGAGTGTCTTCCAGCACAGAGTTAACAGCTGAAACATGTTCAATGGGCTCAAATGTGTCTCTGGCACCTGTTTAAAGAGGTAGGGCATGAAACTGGGTTTGGCAGCGCCCAGTGTTTGGGTTCTACAGGTCCAGCTTGGGGCCAAAATGGTGTCCAATGCAAATGTGCACATACACTTCAGCTGAAAATTGGGCCGGATGCCACTGTGGTAACAATCAAATAAGAAGCATCCTTTACTCACATCTTAAACAGATGTTAGTGCATTTGCATAGGGCCTAATAGCTGCTTCTGGGACCTACGACAAATTTGATTTGGCTTGAGACAGCCAGTGCCAGTCTCTGGGAAATCCAGCATTACACCAAGTAAGTTTAAAAAAAGGTAATGCTATAAACATTGCCATTCCCAGTCCTGAGATCTCTGAGCACATTCCAGGCTGGGACCTTCAGGCCCTTTCGTCCTTCAAGCCCCGACCTCCTGGTCCCCTCACTAGCACTTCCAACCACACACCAGTACTTCCAAGGACCATGGTCCTGCTACCTGGTTCTCACCAGCACTACAGACCCCTGACAGTACTCCCAAGGCCTGTAATCTTCCTACATTACATTTGGACAATTTAAAATAAAAACAAATAACAGTTGGGAGGTGTGTGGTTGATTCTCAGAGAGTGCGAATAAGGATTTCATTTAAGGTTTAATTGATATTTCAGGGATACAAGAATTTGGTTTTGCTGATGAGTAGAAGAACTCAATTCAAACTTGGGCAGAGTGCTGATGTTGTGTGCCACGTCATTCAGTATGATCAGGCTGCTAGGGAAGCTG
The DNA here is from genome assembly GCF_017639515.1 of Carcharodon carcharias. Lineage (NCBI taxonomy): Eukaryota > Metazoa > Chordata > Chondrichthyes > Lamniformes > Lamnidae > Carcharodon > Carcharodon carcharias. The sequence goes on from NC_054486.1 coordinate 68,155,665, forward strand.
ATGGAGTCAGAGGCAGAGCCGCACAGATTGCTGGTAAGAGTTCAGAATATATCATCTTGGTTTTATTGATGGGAATCTGAAGAAAATTGAGAGCAATTCAGGACTTGATGTTGAATAGAAAGATTGCTTGGCTTTGGCAGAGGACTGAATTTTTAGGCCCAAATGGGAATGGACACAGAGGCGGGTGAGTGTGGAATTTCATGCGTCAGCTGGTGTGCCAGGCAGGTAGCCGATTCGGCTAATTGAAAGCCTATTATCGGAGGTGGCAGAGAACAGGGCAGTTACCTGGAGGCAGCCTCCCAGCAACAGACCTGGGGTTGGGGGAAAGGCAAGTGCTCCAGATAGGCTTTGAGACCCTCCCTGCCCTTCTGGCTTCAGTTGCAGCTGCAAATGGCCCTGTGGAGCAATTCCCCCTGCCCCTCCAACCCAAACCCCCAACACAGACACCCCACAATGGTGGCTTGGCTGCTGAGGGAAATTTTTATTTTAAATTTTGTATACAGGTATTTATTGAACCCCAAACAAAATTCAGCCAGAGTAAACTACAAAAAAAGTCATCATAAACATTAGCCACAATGTCACCATTCACTCGAAGAAAGCCTATTACAATTTGTTAGTAGCTTGTTGCATTGCAACTGGCAAAAGAACAAGGCACAATTTGACGTTAGAAAGGGATGTCATACAGTGCTGTGTAGTAACCATCCTGATAAGGACTAAAAAGAATGCATGAACTATGTTAATGAAGCTTGTCAACATTTTGTGGCACAATGTGATTGTATAATTTGGCACTTGGAATTAATTATGACCAGTGAACTCACTCTGCTATTTACCATGCCCATACAGTGGCTGTTGTTCCTGCAGTAACATAATCATGTGCCATCTGCCAAAAGCCTGTGTCCAAACAACTGGGCACCAAGTAAATGAGACGTCAGCCTAGAGTGGAATTTACTGGGCCCTGCCTTTCACTCTAACCTATGATTTTCAGTTTTTCCAGTCTGTGCTTTACTTGTAGATTCACTGACTGTAGTGCAATGGTATTGAAGCAACACTAGAGTTTTCCTGTTATTGTTTATCCTGCTGAAAAATCTGCTTAATATCAAATATATAATAGGAAATAAATCTTCAAAAATTGAACAGGATCCACATAACTCTGGCATAACAATTAATTGAGGGGCACGTGTTCTTTTATTATTCAGTGCAAACCACACCGACTATTGCTGAGATGAATGTTAAATCTACACACTGACACACACATTTAATCTATGGACTCAACATGTAAAGCTTTAGCATATTGCTCTGGAGTTATGTTTAAGGTTCACTATTTAACCATCACATGAGCTTAATGTCACACAGGTAGCTAGATCAGTTCCACAAAATTATAAGTTGGTGGACAGATCAAACTAAAATATGGATTAATATTCAAACTCACACCAAGGTTTACAGTAACTTAAAGATAAGGTAGGAGCAGTTTTAGTTTGAGTCATGTTCAAACATCCAATGGACAGTTGAGATTTTAAATGGAAGCTGTTGAAAGGATAGAAGCTGTTGAAGTATTAATTATCTACCCATAGATGTACCAAGCCAGTTCTATGCTTCACATCATATTCGCAATGCATTCTAAAAGGTACCTAGGAGTCATCACTAAAACACTAACATTTTCTCCATGTGGACAAAGAACATGACCAATGTCCTCAGGTAAATTCTGTGGGGATGGGAATAGGGGGGTGGAGGTTGTTTTGTGGGATGGGGGGGGTGGGAAGAGAGGGTGGGGTGTAGTGGAGAGAAGAGAATGGAAGTGTAGCCATTCACACAGCAATAAATAACCATCAGAACCACTGTAGAGTCTCCTGGTTTATTATCAAACTTTAAAAAAAACAACTTTTTGGTGGCAGCTGTAATTTGTTAGCCCACATCCACACCTCTAAAATCTTCATAGAGCAGGACCGTCCCCTGCTCTGCTCCAAACAGATGAATTTTGCTAAGGGATTCTCAAACAGCTGTTCAGCTCCTTCTAACATATGCAAAGAAATTAATGGCTGTTTTAGGAAGCTGGCTGAACAATAGCCAACCCAATATATCATGGGAGGGAGAAGTGCTGAAAGCTGCAGTGCTGAGAACTCTACTCTTTCTGATTTCCATTAATGATATGGATTCAATAAATTAGTACAAACTGGTCAAATTCACAGATGATATGAAATTTGGGGTGGGAAAATTAGTGAGTCTAAGGAAGCAGCTAAAGGAGCTATAAAATGTGTAAATCAGCAGAATAATGGCAGAAAAACCTTAATGTGGTTAAGTGTAAGAAATTGCATGAGAGGAAAATAAATATACATATTCTATGAAGAATGAGCTTGAAAAAAATTGAAAGCAACAGGCAAGGAAAATATTTTAACTATTTAGCTAAAACAGTAGAGGGCAAGGCAGAAGTCATGCTCCAGCTACAGTTTGTTCTGGTGAGAGCGCATAATGAGTAGTTCGGATCACTAATACACCTAGAAGACATTCACATATTGGGAGGAACCATGACTCATGAGTATGATTCATTGTGTCAGAGAACTGAGCTATGAGGAAGACAGGGGATACTTAAATTTGAAATTAGGCTATTTTTGTTTTAGAAAAAGAACTTGTAGCACCCTGAAAATGAATGTTAACACCTCTGCTTAAATAGCAGTTCAAGGAATTTCAAAGGAATTTCATTTAAGAGTTTGCATACCACTATTTATAGCTTAATTCCAAGCTATTAGGCTTTTATGTCTTGAAAGTATCACAGGGGTTATAACAGAAAAAGGCAATAAAAGAAACTAAACCACAAACGTAACAGAAATGGCAGTAAGAAGTTGAGCACTCTAGAATTGCTGTGTATATCACTTTACTGGCTATCTAAAAGCAGACCATTGTTAATGTTGGAAATTGGAACAAAAATAGAAAAAGCTGGAAACATTCAGCACTTTGTGAGTGTTCAGGCCCAAAAGCTTGATTGTATGTTCTCTCCACAAATGCTGATTCACCTGTTGTGTGTTTCCAGCTTTTTTTTTGTTTTTGTCCCTTGCTAAGTCTATTGGCCCTGGTTAGTACTTTACTCTCTCATCCCATTTATCTATTTCACTGTTCCCAGGTGCACAGAACAACACCTGCTACTGACTGAGCTGACTGGATAATTAGTGCTGTTTCCTTCTGCACTTGACTGACTGAATTCACCACGTTCTTTCTTTCAAAAAAATCATTCATGGGATGTGGACATCACTATCAAGACCAGCATTTATTGCCCATCCCCAATTGCTCTTGAGAAGATGGTGGTGAGTTGACTTCTTGAACCGTTGCAGTCTGTGTGGGCAAGGTACACCCACAGTGCTGTTAGGAAAGGAGTTCCAAGATTTTGACAAAATGACAAAGAGGATGGTGTGTGACTTGGAAGGGAAATTGGAGCTGGGTGTTCCCATGTACCTGCTGCCCTTATCCAGGTTTGGAACGTGCCATCAAAGAAGACTTAGTGACTTACGGCACTGTAACTTGTAGACGTTACACTGTGCAACCATACTGCTCCAATGGTGCAGGGCATGAACATATGAGGTGTGGAATGGGGTGCCGATCAACCAATGACTTTGTCCTGAATGTTGTTGGAATGACACACATCTAGGAAAGTGCAGAGTATTCCATTACAATCCTAGCTTGGGTCTGGGGAGTCAGGAGGGGAGTTTCTCGCTGCAGAATTCCCAGCCTCTGACCTATTCTTATGGCCACAGTAGTTTAATGACTGGTTAAGTTTCTGATGAATGGTAACCTTAGGATGTTGATAATGGGGACTTAGCAATGGTAATGCTGTTGAACATCAAGGAAAGGTTGTTAGACTATCTGTCATTTGAGATGGTCATTACCTGACATTTGCATGATGTGCATGTTACATGTCACTTAAGCAGCCTAAGCCTGAATGTATACAGGCACGGACAGTTTCATTATATGAGGCATTTGAATGAAACTAAACACTGTGCAATCACTGAATATCTCCACTTCTCACCTTATGTTGGGAGTAAAGGTCATTGATGAAGCAGCTGAAGATAGTTGGGCCTAGGAACTCATGCAGCGATGTTCTGGGATTGAGATAACGGGGTTGCAACAACCACAACCATCTTCCTTCTTGCTATGTATGAGTCCAATCAATGGAGAATTTTCCCCTGCTTCCCACTTACTTCAATTTTACTATGGGCCCTTGATGCCACACTTGACCAAATGCTGCCTTGATGTCAAGGGCCATCATTCACCTCAATAATACAGCTCTTTTGCCCATGTGTAGACAAATTGTAGTGATGTCTGGAGCCTAATGGCCATGGTAGAACTCAAACTGAGCAGTGGTGAGCAAGTTATTGGTGACTAAATGCCACTGATAGCCCTGTCAATTACACCTTCCATCACTTTGTTGATGATCGCGAATAGGCTGATGGAACAATAAATGGCTCGATAGGATATGTCCTGCTTTTTATAGGCAGGACTAATAGCCCCTTTATTTTTTTTTTCATTGTGCTTGGCCTGTTCAGTTGAATGCTAAATTCTTTTCTGCAGACACGCATGCATCTTAAAAAGGGCAACTTGTGAGGAGCCAAAATACCTTCAGAGTTGTGCACGTGCAGCTTACAGAGTGTTGGATAGGATGTCTGTAATTTTCCACTTAGTCGGTGGATGTCAATGTGGTAGTTGTACTGGAACATCTTAGCTAGAGGCACGACTAATTCTGGAGCACATCTTAAGCAACATAGTGGGACATAATTGGGTTCCTTCAAATCTACCCTTCCTCATCACCCCCTCCTCATAAAAAAACATCTTTACCCTCCTGTCTTTTCAATTACCCCTCTGCAAACTCTTTTCCTCTCAAGTCCTTGAACATTCTACTGCCTCCAAAATCTGTACCTGTCTTTCCACAACTCCATGTTTGAATCCCTCCAATCAGGTTTCTGCTTCTCTCACAGTAGACTAAAGAACCTTATCAAAGTCAAAAATGACATCCTATGTGTCCGCGACCGTGACCATGGTAAGCTATCATTCCTTGTTCTTCTTGATTAGTCTGCACGGGTTGAAATGGTTAACCACACAATCCTCCTCCTATGTCTCTCCACTGTTATCCAGCTTGGTAGGTTGTTACTCACTTGATTCAATTTTTATCTATACAGTTGGAGCCAGAATATCACCTACAATGGCTTTGCTTCTCATTTACCTCTAGAGACCCCAAAGGATCTATCCATGGCCCTCTCCTATTTCTCATCAACATGCCATCCCTTGACAATCATCCAAAAACACAACATCAGGTTCAACATGTACTCTGATGACACCCAGTTCTACTTCACTACCACCCCTCTCAACTTTTCCACTGTATATAATTTGCCACACTTTGCCCAACTTCCAGACTACGAGTAGAATTTCCTCCAACTAAGTATTGCGAAGACCAAAGGCATTCCCTTCAATCCCCACTCCAAATCTGTTCCCTAGACAATGACTCCATCACTCTCCCGGGCTGAACCAGACCATTTGCAACCTTGGTGCCCTATTTGACCCCGAGCTGAGCTTACTGCCACATATCTGCTCCATGTCCAAGACCACCTACTTCAACCTCCGTAACATCTCCTAACTCCACTTAAGTTCCATTTATCCCTCACTTCTGTGCTTGCTGATCTATATTGACTGCCAGTCCAGCAATGCCTCAGCTGCAAATATTCTCACCCTTGTTTTTAAATCCCTCAATGGCTTCACACCTCCCCATATCTATGATCTCCTCCAGCTGTACCACCCTCAGAGCTCTTCCAATAATTCAAGCTTCTTGTGCATCCCCCATTTTAATTGCTCCACCTTTGGCAGCTGTGCCTTCAATTACATAGGCCCAAGCTCTCATACTCCCTCCCTAAATGTCTCAGCTTCTCTCTCCTCCTTTAAGATACAGTGCTCTTTAAAATGCTCTCACCAAAATAGGGTCATTTGTCCTAATATCCATTTGTGGCTTGATGCCAAGTTCTGTTTGATGTGAGGTGCCCTGAGACATTTTACTATGTTACAAATGCTATTGTTGTTATAGCCTTTGTATCCAGTGTGACTGGCCATTTTTTGATATGACATGTAGCGAATCAAATTGGCTGAAGACAAGCACCTGTGATGGTGAGGCAAAGAACCACAGATAATCATTATCCCCATGATGTGTGCAATTTATTAGAATTTTTGTGGTGAACTTGATATCTATTATCCCAGTTGCACTATTGCACATATTAGCATTTTGTGTTCAAGGCTGTGGAAAATCAGAGCTTTAAGCCAGAAAGACACCACCTGCCATAACTTCAGCTAAACATTCAACATCAATTCCAGTGGTCTTCATAAATCTCCTGGCAGCAACGTTTTCCTCATTGCTTTCCCTTCCTCTGGAACATCACCTTTAATCCTGTCCACTGTTTTCAAAAAAACAAATTCAAGCTGACCACTTGTGGTTATTAATGACTAGAGTGGTAGAATTATAACACAAAAAGAAGCCATTTGGCCCATCAAATCTATGCCAGCTCTCTGGGGAGCAATCCAGTCAATTCCATTCCCCCGCTCTATCCCCTTAGTCCTGAAAATTTATTTCTTTCAGTCCCCAACCAATTTCCTTTTGAAATCATTAAGCGTCTCTGCTTCCACCACCATTTCCAGGTCATTACTACTCATTGCGCAAAAAAAGTTCTTCCCCACATCGCCCCCTGCACCTGTTGAGTTAAACCTTAAACCTGTGTCCCTCTAGCCCTTGTACCATCAGCTAACAAGAAAAGCTTTTCTTTGTCTATTTATCTAAGTCTGTAATAATCTTCTACAACTCTGTCAAATCTTCCCTCAATCTCCTTTGCTTCGAGGAGAACAACAAGTAGACAGGGGAACTAAGGCATATTAACTGACAAAAGCAAACAAAAAAAAGTGCATAAAACTTAAATAGCTGGCAATATGTAGATAAAAAAAAAACAAAAATAAAAACAAAAAAACTGCGGATGCTGGAAATCCAAAACAAAAACAGAATTACCTGGAAAAACTCAGCAGGTCTGGCAGCATTGGCGGAGAAGAAAAGAGTTGACATTTCGAGTCCTCATGACCCTTCGACAGAACTTGAGTTCGAGTCCAAGAAAGAGTTGAAATATAAGCTGTGTGTGTGGGGGGCGGAGAGATAGAGAGAGAGAGAGGTGGGGGGGGTGTGGTTGTAGGGACAAACAAGCAGTGATAGAAGCAGATCATCAAAAGATGTCAACGACAATAGTACAATAGAACACATAGGTGTTAAAGTTAAAGTTGGTGATATTATCTAAACGAATGTGCTAATTAAGAATGGATGGTAGGGTACTCAAGGTATAGCTCTAGTGGGGTTTTTTTTATATAATGGAAATAGGTGGGAAAAGGAAAATCTTTATAATTTATTGGAAAAAAAAGGAAGGGGGAAACAGAAAGGGGGTGGGGATGGGGGAGGGAGCTCACGACCTAAAGTTGTTGAATTCAATATTCAGTCCGGAAGGCTGTAAAGTCCCTAGTCGGAAGATGAGGTGTTGTTCCTCCAGCTTACGTTGGGCTTAATGGAAATAGGTGGGAAAAGGAAAATCTTTATAATTTATTGGAAAAAAAAGGAAGGGGGAAACAGACAGGGGGTGGGGATGGGGGAGGGAGCTCACGACCTAAAGTTGTTGAATTCAATATTCAGTCCGGAAGGCTGTAAAGTCCCTAGTCGGAAGATGAGGTGTTGTTCCTCCGGTTTACGTTGGGCTTCACTGCAGGCAGTTCTCAAAGAGTAACTGAAGATCAGTCCTGAAGAAGTTCCAAATCACCAGAAATCATAAAGTATAGCATTCACTGCTTGACTTTTCTTGACAAATATTTTCTAGGCTTTGGCCAACCCTAGACTTCGATGCAGGCAGTTCTCAAAGAGTAACTGAAGATCAGTCCTGAAGAAGTTCCAAATCGCCAGAAATCATAAAGTATAGCATTCACTGCTTGACTTTTCTTGACAAATATTTTCTAGGCTTTGGCCAACTCTTACTTAGTTTAGGGCAATGGTTTCATTCTGTATACATGCTGCCATTGGAAGTACTATAACAGAGCATTTTTAATTATAAAGACCATTGCAGCTCCATTTTGAACCTGCTCAATCTGGTTAATTCTGGAATTTTTCACTGCTGGGCATGAACTGGCAAAGGTGCTTCAACTTTATCTGGTTCTTTCATTATTTTAAAGGCTTGTATCGTGTCTCATTGCTTCGGTAAAAAATAAATTCAGTTACTTGAGCCATTCCTCATAACTCAGACCTTCAAAAATCAGGGTTCATCTTGGATACTTTATAAAGATCACAAACTGCCTAGCAGTTGTGACTATACACAATTATGGTTACAGCAAACAAACCCTACTAACAGCTGCAGTTGCAGCCAGCAAGTTCTACTACTGGCTAGTGCAGAGAGGTTAAACGTACTATTGTACAAACATTGTAAAGATGTCCCCTAGTCATTTTAATCTTCCCATAGTACATGACCTACAAAATTAGAAACATGATATACAGTTTTCAGGCACTTAAGAATTGTACATTGAGGTACACAATACCCAAAATAAAATTAATGCAATTCCATTTTCTGGCAGCAGAAACTCCAATCTGTAGTTAAAGGGTGCCTTTGGGAAAGTATAATGTCCAATGTTTGTGGTAATAGAATACTCAGAACAAATTCATTTGCAGAGAACTGGAATATTATTGCTGACAGAAACACTTCTACAGTATTACTGGATTCGAGTCCTTTATGAAGATATGGGCTGAGGGTGGATCACAGAAGTTAATGGATGATGATACATCTCGAGTCACCCAAGCTCCTTCAGAGGCAGCAACTAACTTATCAATTAGTAAGATACTGCTGAAGGAAAATTGTATTATTTAAAAGGTGAGTTATTATTAAAAAGCTGATATCAATTAAGAAAAATACTGAAATGACTAATAGGCTGAAAGTCTCCTCTGTCAGCTGGCTGAGAGAAATGTGTTTGGGATGTTTCAAATCAGATCCTATGTGCGCCGATAGCACAAAACTATCCCTAATTCAGGACTAATCATCCACATTCAGATACAGGCTTTAGAACAATTGGTGTAGGAACCATAAAAATATGCCACACTGGTGGAGTAGGGGAAGCTCATTGGTGGTTGAAGCTGAGGCAACTGATTGGAAGGAGCTTTACTCTGCATCAGGAAATATCATAACCAAGTGGGAGTGCTTCATACTGAAGCTGGCTGCTTCAAATGTTCCATCACCCACCACTACACAGCCTTCATACCATTGATAATCACAAAAAAAAACATTTATACTTTGCAAATGAACTTTTGATGTAATTAATTGCCCAATAAATAGCCATCTATTTATCTTTTACAACTCAGAAATGCACCGTCAGGATAATCCACAATAGGTTGAGGAAGTGAATTCCACAATGCCACAGCTTCATGAAAAAACAACAACTTGTATTTATATATCTCCTTTAAAGTCATTGATCTAAAACATTAACTCTGCTTTCCTATCCAAAGATGCTGCCTGACAAGATGAGTATTTCCAGCAATGTCTGTTTTTAATTTTGTCCATTCACAGGAGCATTATAAAGCAAAATTTAATACCAAGCCACATAAGGAAATATTAGGGCAGGTGGCTAAAAGCTTAGTGAAAGAGGTAAGTTTTAAGAGCATCTTAGAGGAGGAAAGAGAGGTAAGAGAGGCAGCGAGGCCTATGAGGGAATTCCAGATGTTAGGGCATTTGAAGGCACAGCCACCTATAGTGGAGCGATTGAAATCAGGGGTGCTCAAGAGGCCAGAATTTGACAAACGCAAATACCAAGGAGTGTTATGGTACTGGAGGAGGTAACAGAGTTGGGAGGGGTGAGGCCACAGAGGGACCTGAAAGCAAGGATAAGAATTTTGAAATCGAGGCGTTGCTTAACTGGGAACCAATATAGATCAGCAAGCATGGAGTGATGGGTGAATGAGTAAGGATAAGGATAACAGAGTTTTGGATGACCTGAAATATACAGAGGGTTGAGAGGCCAGCCAAGAGTGCATTGGAAAAGTCAAGTTTAGAGGTAACAAAGGCATGAATGCAGCAGCAGATGCATCAAGACAGTTGAAGATAAATTATAGGTGGTCACTTGTTTCCCTTGCTGCATAATTTCTTGCTTAGGCACCACTAATGTACATTCCACTTCACTAGAACTGAGTGTGGCATTGGTGCTGGTGATTTTTCAGGACTGAATACTTGGACCAGCTTGTTATAGAAATGAGCTGGGTTCAGTAGAGAAACCCAAAAGTAGATGTCATGCACTTATTTGCCAAAAGTTGAACTTAACATCTATACAAAGCTGCACTTGCAGCAATATGAATTATAAATAGTACAATATTTAATTCTCGCAAATAAAGACAGGTGTTCTTTGGGAGCACTATTCCTGCAAATCCGGATTCTGACGTCATTAAAATGACCTAACCTTGAAATACATCAGGCAGGGTACATTAAGTGTGCTCTCTACCAGAAACTTGTCAGGTGGAGGAAATCATTCTTTTAGTGGCAAGTCAAATTTATCTGTTAATTGGAATACCAGATCACTCATCTTTACGTCTCCATAATATCTCATCAGTGCGTCACTGATTGCAGGTGTTTTTCCTGTTACTGTAACAGCATAACTCACTTCGCTTACAGATTTCATAGTTATGGGTCTTTCATAATGATGAGAAAATGGCCATAACTCTGTGTCATTGGTGCAATATCCATGACTTATGATGCAGAATAGTCCTTTAGCAGAAAATAGTAGTAAATTATTATTGCAGGAGCTCAGAGTTCTGATCCCCAGCAATAGGTAAGTTCAAAATTTTGAAAGGCTGATTAAGGTGAACAAGTTGTATGAGAGTGCATCCCTCAGCTCTGTTAAGGACTGTCAACAGAATGTGGCTTCAGTTTTCTTCTTTTCCTCTTGAGACACCGTAGTTGCTACTTACACTTTGGCTCTGCAGGACCTCAAAGCAAATGGGCATTAATCTGTCATACCTGATTATATGGCACATACATCATTTGCTTCCAAAAGGACCACTTATCATTTCACTCATTGTGCTCTTAGTTCACAGCAAATAGCTGAGGGATGCACTCACTAAACTTGTTCATGTTAATCAACCATTCAATCCGAGGCAGCAGAGGAATAATGAACAGGATGCCAGGTGCAAACGATAGGATCTAGTCCAATCAATAATGTTTGCAGAAAGGAAAATGCTCCTAATTTTGGCAGAAATGCTTCACTTGGCCTATAAACAGTCTTGTTCTACAGCATAAATTTACAAGTGGTTTAATTACATTAATGCAGGAATGACAACCTTTAATATACTAAGGAATTTGTCATGTAAGCTCCCTAGCTAGTCAGCAGAGTAAGGCTCAATAATCTTGTGAAAAATTACATGCACGATAGAGGAAATTTTTCTGGATCTATGCTCATGCACTGGTTCATCTGTGTGCACTGAACAGCAGAAAACTGTGTGGATTTTTTTTTCAGATATATGCTATGAATCACCCCAACTTTAAGTATTTGTTGCCTGGATCCAAACACAGAAACATCTTGTTTTCTGCTGTCTAGAGTATTCTGGTTGTGTTGGCCTCATTGCTCAGAGCATAAAATTTTAAAAAGCCCAAAAGGTTTGAATGTATTACAGTACCTCTGAGAACAAAGAAAAACAATGATTAATGAAAGGACTTGCCAAGAATTAAGTTGCTGAACAAGTCACTTTCTGGCTCTAAGCCAACATTTCCAGATGCTGAATTAACTTTCTACCAGAGACTGTAAATTTCTGCAGTATAAGGAAGTTTCAGAGCACACACCTGCCTCAAGTGATGCAGCATGAGAAACAATTTCACTGTTCTTCAAACCCACAGAAGTTTTAGGCAAGAAATAGCCATCAGTAAACATTTTATGCAGGATATTAATGCACTAGTGTATCCAAATAGCAATAGTCTATAAAAAAGTGAATGTATTAATGCCATAAATGCTTCACTGTGCATGGTAATGGTAATGAGCTGTAGTCCACAAAGGACCATAGGTATCCCTCTCCAATACAGAGAGAATTAGATATGTAGCTTAGGGGGCACCACTCCTTATCAAGCATGGGGCAAGGCAAGAAGGCAGGCCTCCATGAACTACTACAGCCTGTATGGAACTGAACCTGTGAGGTTGGCACCAGTTTGCCCCACACTCTAGCCATCTGAGCTAACTGACCCCAGTACACAATATTCATAAAAATATAAAGATGGCAACAGTAAGAAGATCAGTTTATGTTGTAGAATACTGCAAAAACTATTTTTTCCCATATTAAGCATCAAATTGATCTGGACTTGATAAACTAATTCAGAAAAGGCATTCATCATATTTTATATTAAGATAAATAGTTCTTAGTGCAATAATGAACATGATAATTTAGAGAAGAAAAGCAATTCCAATGAACAGAATACAGTACAAATGCAAAACTATACACCTTGAAAGCGCCAAATGTATGGTATTCATAGAACTACCACATGACAACATTCACAGAGGTGTAAATAAAAATTGAATACCGAGCCAAAGATGGAAATATTAAAAGTGATGATAAGCTTGATCAAAGAAGTGGACCTTAAGGAGATTCTTAAAAGGACAAGGATCAATAGAGAGGCAAAGGAAATTCCAGAGCATGGGGCCCAGGCAATGAAAGATCGAGCCACCACAGTGGAGTCAGAGCAGAAGAAGAGTCATACCAACTCGAAACATTAACTCCGTCTTTCCACAGTTTCTGTTAGACCTGCTGAGTTTTTCCAGCATTTTTTTGCTTTTGTTTCAGATTTCCAGCATCTGCAGTATTTGGCCTTTATCATCTAACAGCAGTTAGCTTTCATGGTCACCAAGCAGCTTGGCATATTGGCATTGGCAAGGTTTCATTTATTGTTCAACAGAAAGAATGACTTGCATTTATATTGCGCCTTTCACAAACACAGGGTTCTCCAAAGTGATCTACAGCCAATTGTGGAAGCAATCCTGATCTCTCAGAATCCCAGTTTCCTTGAGCGGTCCTAAATCAGGCATTAGGTTCATCATTAGTTAATGCAAAGGTCCAAATGCCAGTCTTAGGGAAGCACCCCAGGCAGCTGAAAAATGACATGACTAGATCTCAGGTCTGGCATTCTTCAGGCATCCTTGGGATGTAGGACTTTGGTCCCTGAAGTTAGGCTTTGTTACGCTCAAATGGGGCAGTAAAAGCTATTGATAGAGGTTGAAGAAGTAATTAATGATGGTTATAAACTAATATAGATTGACAGCTTATGCTTGAAAATTATTTGCAATTTATGATTTTTATACCAAACCTCGATTTTAAGAGTTTTTTTCCCAAGTTATGAGATGGTGGGTTTGCGATCCTGGTGATAGGAGCATGACTTAGTGCCGGAGGGTCAGCAGAGGTTTGGAAGAATTGAAGTTTAAGAAGGGTGGAAAGCCAGCCAGGGCACATTGGAATAGTTGAATCTCAAGGTGACAAATTCATCAATGACAACTATGGTAGCAGATGGGCTGAGGTAAGGATAGAGGCAGATAGTTGTAGGGAGATGGAAGTAGGCAGTCTTTCTGATGGAGAGGATATAGAGTTGGAAGCTCAGCTTGCGGTTAATCGGGACGCTGACATTATGAGCATTGTGTTTCAGCCTGAGATGGTGGCAGGGATGAGCATGGGTTCAGTAGATAAGGGTATGGAATGTGGCAGGCGTCAAAGACAATGACATTAGGACACTGCGTTTCATTCACATGTTAGACAAGCAGTTTGATGATATAGAAGCAATAGAGACTAGAGAGCTGATGGAGAGGTAGGTCTGGGTATTGTTAGCGTACATGTGGAACCTGACTCAATATCTCCTCAGGTACTGATTATACACACAAGGTCACTCCCAATAAGACTTTTAAAAAATTCATTCATGAGATGTGGACATTGCTGGCAAAAGCCAACATTTATTGCCCATTGCTAAATGCTCTGAGAATGTGGCAGTGAGCAGTTTGCACAGAATGAGCAAATCATTCAGCATGAAAGAATGTTTGATATGTTTAGTTGATTATGCAGACAAATGTAACTGAGGGAGTTAGGAAGAACAGATAGACAAGCATATAAGATATGTATGTGACGGGAGGAGATTATACTCGAATATGGGTTCAGAATGCTGCATTCGAATCAGATGACCACACATTGCTGACATTCTTGCTCTCAAGAGTTACAAAATTATTCCAGATTTGGAATTTTAAAGGCTACAGCAGATGTACATAGCATTTGTCTGAGATCCATGTCCATCTCCCATCGCTCTAGGTGCACTGAAATCCCTTAACCAAAGGAACAAATTACATTGACTGTGATCATGGTATATTATCTGTCCTTAACCACTCTTGAGTCTTTGACACATTTGACTACACCAGTTTCTCCAAATTATTTCCTCTGTTGCCCAGGTCTATGGGACTGGCCTTGTTTGGTTCCATTCTTACCTGTCCAGAGCATCTCAGCCATTCACTTTTCTGCTCACCTGGAACCCCTACACCACTCGCCATTGAGGGTTCAACTTTGGCCCCTTCTTCTTCATTATGCTCCTTGGCTACATCATCCAAAGCCATGGAGTCAGCTTTTGCATTTGCCAAGGACACTCAGCTCTACATCTCCACTACTGCCTCTGCATGGAATCATACCTGGCACAAAGGAAGGTGCTTTGTGGCTGTTAGAAGCCAATCATCTCTGATCCAGGACATCACTACAACAGCTCCTCAGGGTAGTGTCTGAGGCCCAACCATGCTTCATCAATGACTTTCCCCCATCATAAAGTCAAAAGTGGGAGCGTGCATCAATGACTGAACAGTGTTTGGTTTCAATTGCAACTACTCAGATATTTAAGCAGTCCGTGTCCATATGTAGCAAGACCGGAACAACATTCAGGCTTTGACTGATAAGTAGGCAATGACCATCTTCAACAAGAGAGAATCTAACCCCTTGACATTCAATGGCAATACCATTGCTGAATCTCCCATCAACCACCTCCTTGGGAGGGGTGGGGTGGGGGGAGGTTGTGCGGGGGGCGGTGGTGGGGAGAGTTAACCATTGACCAGAAACTTAACTGTATTCTGAGCTGGCAGGGAAACCTTAAAGAGGCAGGGATTGGTGATAACAGGGTGGACCAGTAGTGGGACAAAGCAATTCGTGTAGTCATTTACTTCCTGGTCCAAAATAAAAATGGTTAAAAAAAACTCAATCATGTTTAATGAGCAGCCGACAGTAATCCCTTTAAATATCACTGGTTTAGTTATTCTATATTCAGATCCATTAGTTTCTATTAATTATTGCAGCAAATCATTTTAATAATCTACAATTAGCTAAATTGTGAAACATTGCAACTCTGATGGCACAAATTGCAATGTCTGGAATATATTTAAGTTAACATTCATGCTCTGAAAAATCTAATAAACCCTATAGTAAGATCAAACATACATTTTAATAGTATTAATTCCATTTAACTTTACTAGTCAATGATCATGTAAGCCGAATTCACTGTCATAAGATGACATTAAAACATTATTCTTGTGAAACAATGGACATGAAGCTGAAGTGAAATTGTCACCAATACTAAAATACTTGGCTCATTTGTCAATTATGGACAATGTTGTTGTAAGTGCTTTACACCTTACTGGGTGGTGGAGATACTATTTTCAAAATGTAATTTTTAGATTATTTTCATTTTCTCAATGGAAACAAGGTTTTTTCTTCTTTTTTCTTGCCCATCTAGTTCTTCATATTAGGTGTGGCTAAGAAAGGAGAATAATCATGGGATTAAACAATGAAATAAGCAGTACAGTGTCCAGTAGCTTTAAGTACCTTCATGTAATGGGGTGATGACTGCAGTTTTCAACCTTTAAATGTGTGTTTAATGCACAGTGTATTCAGTATTACTGCCACACAAATAAACAGCTGTACCTCATTCGATTTTCTATACCGACAACCTTGCAGAATCTGTTGCAGACCTAACCACAGGGGACCAGTGTATCCTAATGTTATCAAACAGCAGAGAGCCTGTTTTACAAGATGTCATAGAAACATTTACATGCATGACTGAAAACAATGTACAAAGAAAACAGTTGTGTAACTAAAAACATTGCTGTTTAGTTTTTTGATGAAATTATTATCCCAAACTAAGATTAATACTAATACTTATCCAATCTTTAATTTGCAGCAGTTGATATTTTGACTGGGAGAACAAAGTGTTATTGATAATTAATATGTTTGCAGTATTCAAGATAATAGTTACAATAGCATATTTCCGAATTCTGAACACCCTAAAAACTCATTAACTTAATTTAGTCAAATACAATCAAAGCATTAATATTGGAAGTTAGGATAATCAAGTTTGAGGTCAGCATCAGAGTAACACCTACTTTTATATCTTATGATTGTAGAGATTACTCTACTGGATATTTTGAATCTGAGCAAACAACTGTTAAATTTTAAACATGTTGGCATTAACTTGCTTGAAACTATTGTGTGTGTATATGTATGTGTGTGAGAGACTTGAAATGACCCTTAGTTTTGTGCATTTATAGTACCGATAATGAATCTATTTTAAACTGACTTAAAGGATCATATTGATTTGTAAATGTAATGATTGGCATGTTTCAAACTGGAAATTCTTATTTGGTGCCTGTTATCCTCTCAGCTTATTCCTGTTTTTCATCCTCTGTTAATGTTTGTTTATGCCCTGGAGGATGACCTACTCTCAGGCTTCTACTAATATTTCACTCAGTGGTTGCTAGGAGTTACACCAGCAATGACTTTTCCGCTAAAGTTCCCTCCCTTTATAGTGAAGGTTGTAAACTCTAGCAGATGGAAGGATTAAATCAGAATCTCAATTGCAATACTGTTGCATGATGTTATAAAGAGCAAACAACATTCATTCCAAGAACACCGTACTGGTTAACCTGATCTGACTGTGCAGAGAATGAATATCTGGAAGTGATCTCTCAGGGTATCAAGGGATATGGGAAGTGGGCAGGCAAGTAATTGGGGTAGATCAGCCATGATCATATCGAATGGTAGAGCAGCCTCAAGGGGGTCTACTCCTGCTCCTATTCTTGTTCTTATGTTATATAGGCCTCAGATGACATACAAGGTGAGAAAGCGAAGATGAAGCTAAAACAAAAAGTCATCTGCAACTAAAATCAAGCTGATCTCTTGAAGGTGCTGTTTTGCATCAATGTAGCACATTAATTTTATATATAATAAAATTAGCCAGACCATCCATACTGCATATTAATAACAAAAACAGAATTACCTGGAAAAACTCAGCAGGTCTGGCAGCATCGGTGGAGAAGAAAAGAGTTGACGTTTCGAGTCCTGCATATTAATAACTTGGAATAATGTAATAATAATTGTTATGTTACATTATTTTCAGAAAACAGACAACATATTATGAAAGAACATAAACTAGAAACTAGCATTAATATATCCTAGGACCATGGTAGAATTTGAAGATTGAATATTGAAATGTAAAATCATTGGATATCGAACCAATGAGCTCTATCTTTTTGAAGTTATAGTTCTATGGTGCAACATCAATAACTGTATCCATATGAAATAGTAAGTGCTATTTGACAGGAAATATATACATGCACAGAATTTAATACAGTATATATAAATATACATCCTGTAAAATTAGTTTTGGTCTTTGCTAAACTCACACACACAACCCTAATTTAATGGAAGTCAAAAAGTTTCAGAACACAGTATTTGATCTAAAAGATCTGCATAAAAGTTCCACAGGTTTTCATATTTAGGAAATTTTATCTACACCAAAACGTTTGAGAACATAGAATTCAAAAGATTAATGAGAAATGATACAATACTTTATAAATTCCAAAACTACTGTAGAATCTTATATTACAAAATAATTGCAGTTAACAATGTAATACAGGTCAGAGCACCCTGGAAATTTGAAATTACCATATCTAAACAGGCATCTATGCATATCTTTAAAGGTGAAGGCTTTTGTGGAACAGAAAAGTTAAATTACATAAAAAATGTCATTAACGCACAGAAAACCTACGGCTCCCGATAAGTTCAAACCTGAATCAAAAGAAATTGTGATCAAACATAGGGTGGAATTGTCCCAGATTTGCATGAAGTGTGGTAGCAGGTGGGTAAGTTTTATCTGCTGGTCATGATGACAAATTTTCACACCATATTGTCCCAAACCCGCCACAATACTTATGCATTCCTGGGAAATACATCGTTTCCATGGCGGGCAGGATCTCATTCACCCGCCATCACCTTGCACTTCATCACACTGGGTGCCATATTTAAAATCCAGCCACACAGGCACATCTCAGTGCTTCCAGCCCATGACTACTGCAGGGAAGATGTCCATCAAAGGCAAAAAGACTGCAGCCCCAGGTTTAATGACCCATCACTGGAATGCCATTTTGAACACTGTGGAGGTCCGCTGTGATATCCTCTACCCCCACTCTGGCTGCCCAATAGGCAATGGTATCACTAATCCAGCATGGCAGGCAGTGGCAGTGGTGGTCAGTGCCAATGCTGTACAGAAGATGCTGTCCCCATCCCGTCTTCCAATCCCAGCCCCGGCCGTGTATTCACCATACTCTCTGAACTTCCCCTCTCCGATGCTGAATGTTCAGTGTTCAGCAAAGGACTTAGTTTCATACGCTTACACCCTCATCTCAATGAATTTCGGGCTTGGAACGATGCTGAACTCTTCTTCCACTGTCTTTGTCTCCGTGCTCACTTCTTTGGGCAGGAGTCCTCTCCCCGTTCAACGGATCCTTTTACCCGCCTCCAATATTCTCCCTCCACCTGGACCCCTCCCTCTGGATTCTTACTTTCTCTTGATCTTTTCATTGAGAACTCTCGGCGTGATATTAGTCGTCTCAATTTCTCTGCTCCTCTCACCCACTCTAACTTGTTTCTCTCTGAACTTGCTGCACTCCATTCTCTCTGGTCCAACCCTGACATTGTCATCAAACCTGCTGACAAGGGTGGTGCTGTTGTTGTCTGGTGCACTGACCTCTACCTCGCAGAGGCTGAGCGTCAACTCGCAGACACTGCCTCCTACCTCCTCCTGGACCATGACCCCACCACTGAACATCAAGCCATTGTCTCCAGGACTGTTACTGACCTCATCTCCTCTGGAGATCTTCCTTCCACAGCTTCCAACCTCGTAGTCTCCCAACCTCAGACGGCCCGCTTCTACCTCCTACCCAAAATCCACAAACAGGACTGTCCCGGCAGACCGATCGTGTCAGCCTGTTCCTGCCCCATGGAACTCATTCCTTGCTATCTTGACTCCATTCTCTCTCCCCTTGTCCAGTCCCTTCCCACCTACATCTGTGATTCCTCTGACACCCTACATCATATCAACAATTTCCAGTTCCCTGGTCCCAACCGCCTCCTCTTCACCATGGACATCCAATCCTTCTACACCTCCATCCCCTACCAGGATGGTCTGATGGCTCTCCGCTTCTTCCTCGAACAGAGGCCCAAACAATCCCCATCCACCACTACTCTCCTCCATCTGGCTGAACTTGTTCTCACACTGAACAATTTCTCTTTAAACTCCTCTCACTTCCTCCAAATAAAAGGTGTGGCTATGGGTACCCACATGGGCCCCAGTTCTGCCTGTCTCTTCATGAGGTATGTGGAACATTCCTTGTTCCAGTCCTACTCAGGCCTCCTCCCACAACTCTTTCCCTGGTACATCGAT
The DNA here is from genome assembly GCF_017639515.1 of Carcharodon carcharias. Classification (NCBI taxonomy): domain Eukaryota; kingdom Metazoa; phylum Chordata; class Chondrichthyes; order Lamniformes; family Lamnidae; genus Carcharodon; species Carcharodon carcharias. The sequence goes on from NC_054486.1 coordinate 68,175,458, forward strand.
GATTGCTTCATGCTCTCATCTGGACCCGGAAAAATTTATTAATTTTGCTTCCAATCTCCACCCCTCCATCATTTTCACATGGTCCATCTCTGACACTTCCCTTCCCTTCATTGACCTCTCTGTCTCAATTTCTGCTGATAGACTGTCCACCAATATTCATTACAAGCCTACCGACTCCCACAGCTATCTTGACTACAGCTCCTCACACCCTGCTTCCTGTAGGGACTCCATCCCATTCTCTCAGTTCCTTCGCCACCATCACATCTGTTCTGATGATGCCACTTTCAAAAACAGTTCCTTTGACATGTCTTCCTTCTTCCTTAACCGAGGTTTTCCACCCACGGTGGTTGACAGGGCGCTCAACTGTGTCCGGCCCATCTCCCGCGCATCTGCCCTCACACCTTCCTCTCCCTCCCAGAACCATGATAGGGGCCCCCTTGTCCTCACTTATCACCCCACCAGCCTCCGCGTTCAAAGGATCATCCGCCACCATTTCTGTCAACTCCAGCATGATGCCACCACCAAACACATCTTCCCTTCACCACCCTTGGTGGCATTCCACAGGGATCGTTCCCTCCGGGACACCATGGTCCACTCCTCCATCACCCCCTACACCTCAACCCCCTCCCACGGCACCTTCCCATGCAACCGCAGAAGGTGCAACACCTGCCCCTTTACTTCCTCTCTCCTCACTGTCCAAGGCCCAAACACTCCTTTCAAGTGAAGCAGCATTTCACTTGCACTTCCCTCAATTCAGTCAACTGCATTCATTGTTCCCAATGCGGTTTCCTCTACATTGGAGAGACCAAACGCAGACTGGGTGACCACTTTGCAGAACACCCTCGGTCTGTCCACAAGCATGACCCAGACCTCCCTGTTGCTTGCCATTTCAACATTCCACCCTGCTCTCATACCCACATATCCGTTCTTGGCCTGCTGCTATGTTCCAGTGAAACTCAACACAGACTGGAAGAACAGCACCTCATCTTTTGACTAGGCACTTTACAGCCTTCCAGACTGAATATTGAGTTCAACAATTTTAGATCATGAACTCTCTCCTCCATCCCCACCCCCTTTCCGATCCCCCCTTTTTTTCCAATAATTTATATAGATTTTTCTTTTCCCACCTATTTCCATAATTTTTAAATGAATTTCCATCCATTGTTTTATCTCTACCTTTTAGCCTATTTTGATCCCTCCCCTTCACCCCACCCCACCCCCACTAGGGCTATCTGTACCTTGCTTGTCCTGCTTTCTACCCTTAATTAGCACATTCCTTAGATAAGATCACCACCTTCAACACCTCTTTGTCCTTTTGTCTATGACATCTTTTGGCAATCTCCACCTATCACTTGCCCTCTGTCCAGCTATACCCACCCCCTTAAACCAGCTTATATTTCACCTCTTTTCTATTTTTACTTAGTTCTGTTGAAGAGTCAAACTGACTAGAAACGTTATCTGTTTTCCTCTCCGCAGATGCTGCCAGACCTGCTGAGTTTTTCCAGGTATTTTTATTTTTGTGCTGTACAGAAGAGCTTGGCCATCCAATGCAGATAGAGGATGAATGATCTCATCTGTGCAGCCAGGGTATGGCAACCACCTCATCACTCTAAACTATCATACTCAAGTCCATCACACATTCACTGGCATCTCTCTCACTGCCAGCTCAAGTTACATATCCACCCATTCTCTCTCACATGCCCTCATGTCCATCTGGCCTCATTTCCTCTGGAGACTGCCTCCTCAGCCCTCACCACCTTGAGGCCACTTGCACAGATCAACATGTCCCCACACACACTCTCCTTCCCCAGAACAGCTCTCATTCTGCAGCCTCTTTCCTTGTCTGAGGCCACTTCTCCCCCTTCCCCAAGACAGACCTTGCCCTGCAGCCTTTGAAACGCCACCCAAATATGGCTGATCTGGTAGATAGAGACATACCCGTGAGCCCCATTAAAAGTGATATGGTGCTGCTTGTGAAGCCTGGTGCTAATGACTGCGAGTGCTGACTGATGCAAGCCTTGAAGCCCCGAGTGAAGTGCAGTCCGCTAGATGCACATTGCTTATGTGCTATAGTAAAACGTGTCAGCATGCTTTCCCACTGAAGCAGGTGGATGATCCAGCAGCAGGGCAGGGAGGTGGGGAATGAGTCTGGCGGACTGGCCTTCTAATGATATGCTGATATATTACAATGGCAGGAAACGTGGTCTGCCATTGGCGGGTGAAGTGGACAATCGCAAACTGGTTTCACAATGTCATATGTCCGCTCATGCCACTGAACCTGCCTGACATCGGTGGGCATGGAAAATCCCGGCCATAGAATTCCCAGTCCCATTCTTGGAACCGTGATCCAGGCATTAAAATATAAAGCTGGAATCTTAAACAAAACTCAACTGTGCCCAGTTATTGAAGGGCTTTCTGGAGCACACTGAATACCTTTTCATTAACATTGTTTGCAGAGAAGTAATTTGTAAAAGGAACCTTGTATGTTCAAGAAAAGCTTACTTCATTTATACTACATTGAAGCATAAAGTACTTTGACAAGGTAAAAATAGATGTTTCTTTTTCTCACATAAATGACTTTTGAGCAAATGTTGGAACAAAGTAAATTATATTGTTGTTGGGAATTTAAAAAATTCTTTCACAGGATATGGGTGTCGCTGGCTAGGCTAGCGTTTATTGCCCAACCCTAATTGCTCTCGAGAAGGTGATGGTGAGCTGTCTTCTTGAACCGCTGCAGGCCGTCTGGTGTAGGTACACTCACAGTGCTGTGAACTTCCTTGAGGCCCGCAGAAAAAGGTGACGGTAGATTCTGATTGCTTGTTCCTTGAGCTGACTGCCAATGTCATCGCCAAACAAGACATTGCCCAGTGGTGAGAAGGGCCCTCCTGGTAGATCCATCTCTCCACCCTGTCCTCAAGGTGGCTGGCTCTGGAAAGAGATGCAACTGTTTTTGTCAAGATTCATCCCAACAGCTGTGTAACAGAGGACTCAGTGCTCTGCAGGCTGTTCCTTACAGAAGGCAAACAAAGATAAACATCAAATGCTGTTGGAAGACCCTAAACTCAGTGCAAAGAGCTGTTGATGACCGAGTGCTACAAACTGGAACATTCCAAGATCCAGGAGTAGGTGCTGAAGGATGCACTAAAGCTTATTGCTAAGGCAGCCACAGAGGCTCAGTGTGGAAAGGCCATTGTCAAATGTCCTCCTACCAAAGTATACTGATGGGCTGGAAACCATGTAAAATCCCTTCGGGCTGTATGCAAAGAATATTTGACAGTAAGAATGACGAGTGTAGTGAGACAGCTCATGTGAGGCATCAGTAAGCAGTGCACAAGGAGACAAGCTGCTATGAAGAAGTGAGCCAGAGACTGCGTGAGCAGCGAATTCATGTGGGAATTCGGTGCACGGGGGAAAGAGGTGTGGTATAAATAGGAATTATTCTAAGTTAAGTGAGGAATTAAATTAACCAAATAACATAAGTAACAATGGCAGTACAGGTGTTATGTTGCAGCTGTGGAATGTGGGAAATTTTGGGCACCAAGGTGATACATGACAAACATGTCTGCAGAAAGTGTAAGCAGCTAGAAGAATTCTGTATCAGGAATATTGATCTGGAAGCTGAACTGCAGACACTGCGCAACATAAGGCGGGGAGAAACACCTGGACACTTTGTTCCAGAAGATAGTTACACCTCTTAGCACAGGGTCATCTGTTTTGGTCAGCAGTGAGGGACAAGAGGATGTGATCATAAGTGAGGCAAGTAATGGGACTGAGCAGACAGTAGTGGAGGAGCCTCAAACTTTGCAACTGTCAAACAGGTTTGAGGTCCTCACAACCTATGTGGATGAAAGCAAGGTCTCCAAGGTGGATAAGCAGGTTGGCCATGGCACAGGAAGTCATTCAAGCATGGGGAACAAAAAGTGTACTAGTAGTAGTGTACAGCATAATGAGGGGGATTGACACTGTTCTCTGCAGTGAAGAGAAAGAGAGTCCAGAAGGCTCAGCTGCATACCCGGTGCCATACTCAGGGCTGGAGAGGAACTTGCAGTGGGAGGGGAATGATCCTGTTGTCGTGCTCAAGGTAGATACCAACGATATAGGCAGGACAAGGAAAGAGGTTCTGCATAGTCAGTATGAGAAGATAGGTACCAAATTATGAAACAGAATCACCATGGTAATAATCTCTCGATTATTACCTGAGCCATGTATGTTCAAATTGGCATAGGCAAACAAGGTTAGAGAGATGAATGTATGGCTCAAAGACTGGTTGTGGGAGAAGTGGGTTCCGGTTCATGGGGCACTGGCACCAGTACTGGGAAAGTGGAGACTGTACCATTGGGATGGTCTACATCTGAACTATGCTGGGACAAGTGTTCTTGTAAATCGCATAACTAGGGAAGTAAAGGGGACTTTAAACTAAACAAGGGGAGGGTGCGGGATCAAGCTTGGGTGGATGTGGCAAATCAATTGGTAGAATCAAGGCAGGGGACCATAATAGTAATATGGGAAATGAGGGTCATAGAATAGCAGGAAGAGACAGAGAGATAAAACCTAAGAATATACCAATAGTCAAGACTAGATGTCACAAAGATAACAAAAAGACAAAACTAAAGGCTCGATCTGAATGCACGCAGCATTCATAAAGTAAATGAATTATAGTGCACATTGACATAAATAAATATGATCAGATAGGCATTATGGAGATATGGCTGCAGGATGACAAGGATTGGGTCCTGACTATTGAGAGGTATATGACATTCAAGAAGAATAGAAAGCTAGGTAAAGATAGAAGGGTAGCACTGCTAATCAAGAGTGGCATTGATGCAATAATTAGAATTGGTTCAGGAGATCAGGATATAGAATCAGTTTGGATGGAGATGAGGAATAATACAGGAAAGAAGCCACTAGTGAGAGTGGTCTACAGGCCCCCTAACAGTAACCACAAAATAGGACAAAGCATACAAGAAGAAATATTGGGTGCTTGTGATAAAGGGGCAGCATGGATGATTTTAATCTAGGAGGATAGGAATCCTGCAACATGTAACTCACCTCCTGACTCCCCAAATTCTGTCCACCATCTACAAGGCACAAGTCTGGACTGTGAGAAAATACTCCCTACTTGCCTGGGGAAGTGCAGCTCCTACAACACTAAAGAAGCTTGACACCATCCAGGACAAAGCAGCCCGGTTGATTGGCACCATATCCACAAACTTTTACTTCCTCCACCACCAAAGAGTAGCAGCAGTGTGTACCACCTACAAGATGCACTGCAGGAATTCACCAAGGCTCCTTAGACAGCACCTTCCAAACCCACGATCACTACCACCTAGAAGGACAAGAGCAGCAGATAGATGGGAACACCACCACCTGGAAGTTCCCCTCCAAGTCACTCACCATCCTGACTTCACTATCGCTGGGTCAAAATCCTGGAACTCCCTTCCTAATAGCACTGTGGGTGTACCTAGACCACATGGACTGGTTCAAGATGGCAGTTCACCACCACCTTCTCAAGGGAAACTAGGGATGGGTAATAAAAGCTGGCCAAGCCAGCAAAGCCCACATTCCGTGAATGAATAAAAAAAACTGGAAAAATCATATTAGCAGTAACAACCCGGATGAGGGGTTCATAGAATATTTTTGCAATAGTTATTTAGAGCAGCATGTTCTGGAAACAACCAGAGAGCAGGCTATATTGGGCTTGGGACTGAGTAATGTGACAGGGTCAATTAATGACCATAGAGTGAAAACACCCTTAGGTAGCAGTGAACACAATATGATTGAATTTTACATCCAGTTTGAAGGGGAGAAAAGTGGGTCTAAGATTAGTATTTTAAACTTAAATAAGGGCAACTATGTGGGCATGAAAATTGAGGTAACTGAAGTGAACAGGGAAACTAGGTTAGGGATTAGATCAATGGAGATGTAGTGGTAGACATTTAAGGTGATATTTCAGAATACTCAACAGTAAGTACATTCCTACTATGAAGAAAAATTCTAAGGGGAGGACCCACCATCTGCAGTTACCTAAAGAAGTTAGGAAAGCATCACACTTGAGGAAAAAGCATATAACTGCGCAAAGATGAACAGCAGATGATTAGTCAGAATATAAAGGATAGCAGAGAATGACTAAAATGTTAATCAGGAGAAAAAAATTAGAATATGAGAGGAAGCTAGCTAGAAATGTAAAAACAGATAGTGAGAGTTTCTAAAGACGAAGAGTAAGTTAAGTGAGTATTGGTCCTCTAGAGAGTGACAATGGGAATTATAGTAGATATTAAGGAAATGGTAGATGAAATGAACAAATATTTTGCTTTTGTCTTCACTACAGGGGACATAAAATATTCCACTAACATCTGCAAATCAGGAGGTGAAAGGGTGAGGGGAACTTGGTGAAATTACAATAACTAGGGAAGCAGTACTGAGCAAACCGATGGAGCTGTGGGCTGACAAGTCTCTGAGTGCTGATGGACTTCATCCTAGGGTCTTAAAAGAGATGGCTAATGAGGTAATATGTGTGCTGGTGTTAGTTTTCCAAAATTCCCTAGATTCTGGGAAGGTTCCATCAGGCTGGAAAGTAGCAAATATAACTCATCTATTCAAGAAGGGAAGGAGGCAGAAAACAGGAAGCTATAGGCCAGTTAGCTCAACATCTGTTGTGGGGAATTGATCATTAAGGTGGTTATAGCTGGGCACTTAGAGAAACTCAAGGTAATTGGGAAGAGGCACATGGTTTTGTGAAAGGGAATTCAAGTTTGACCAATTTATTGGAGTTCTTTGAAGCAGTAATATGCACTGTGTATAAAGGGAAGCCTGTAGACGTGCTGGATTTGGATTTCCAGAAGGCATTTGATAAGGTGCCACATCAAAGGTTATGGCGAAAAATAAAAGCTCATGGTGCAGGGGGTAACTTATTAGCATGGATAGAGGATTGGCTAGCTGGCAGGAAACAGTATGCATAAATGGGTCTTTTTCTGATTAGCAGGAAGTGATGAGTGGAGTCCTGCAGGGGCCTGTGCTGAGGCCTCAACTTTTTACAATTTATATCTTTGATGAGGGGAGTGAAGGCATGGTGGCTAAATTTGCAGATGGCACAAAGATAAGTGGGAAAATGTGTTGCGAAGAGAACATAAAGACGTTGCAGATGGATATAGATAGGTTGAGCGAGTGGGCAAAAATCTGGCAGATGGAGTGTAATGTGGGAAAATGTAACAACCTAACTTCTTTAGGTAACAACCCCTCATCCGGGTTGTTACTGCTAATATGATTAACATTTTAGTCATTCTCTGCTATCCTTTATATTCTGACTAATCATCTGCTGTTCATCTTTGCGCAGTTATATGCTTTTTCCTCAAGTGTGATGCTTTCCTAACTTCTTTAGGTAACAACCTAACTTCTTTAGGTAACAACCCCTCATCCGGGTTGTTACTGCTAATATGAATCACAAAAAGTTGTATGCAGGTACAGCAAGTAATTAAGGTGACTAATGTAATGCTGTCCTTTATTATGAGATGAATTGAACATAAAAGTAATGTTCTTATGCTTCAGTTATGCAGGGCCTTGGTGAGACCACATCTTGAATAGTGTGCGCAGGTTTGATCTCATTTAAGGAAGGATGCAAATACATTGGGGGTGGTTCAGAGGAGGTTTATTAGATTGATACTTGGAATGAGTGGGTTATCTAATGAGGAAAGGTTAGACATTCTGTGCTTGTTTCCACTGGGGTTCAGAAGAATGAGGGGTGACTTGATTGAAGTATATAAGATCTTGAACAGTATTGACAAGGTAGACGTGGAAAGGACATTTCCTCTTGTGGGTGAGTCCAGAACGAGGAAGTACTGTTTTAAAATTCAGGGTTTCCCTTTTTGGACAGAGATGAGGATAAGTTTTTCTGAGGGTTGTGTGCCTTTGGAACACTGCCTCAGAAGGCAGTGGAGACGGGGTCACTGAATATTTTTAAGGCAGAAGTAGATAGATTCTTGCTAGACAAGGGAATCAAAGGTTATCTGGGGGTAAATGGGAATGTGGAATTTGAAACAAACAGATCAGCCATGATCTAACTGAATGCCGGAGTAGTCTCGACGGGCTGAATGGCCTACTTCTGCTTCTATTTTGTATGTCTGTATGTACTGTATTGAATAAAACAGATATGTATTATAATTTATGTAATATCAAATTTGAACTATAACGTAATATACATTATTTATAGAATTTGTAAAAGTATATATTTGGAAAAAAGCTACAAGGAAAATAACTTATCTTTTCCCTAGGCACTTTATAACTCTCTTACCATCTTTAGGCTTCACATTTTCTCTCCTCATATTCCACTTTTCTTCCTTTCTCGGAGCAGTTTTCTCCCTGTTTTTCTAATGCCTTTCACAGCCTCATTGAGACAACTTTTATACATCAATTAGTACTTACAAAACTATTCTCCAAAGTGAAAGACTGCAGTGGTTCAAGAAGGTAGCTCACCACCACCACCTTCTCAAGGGCAATTAAGGATGGGGAATAAATGCTGGCCTTGCCAGTGACTCCCAATCCCATGAATGAATTAAAAAAAAATTACAATTGCATTTTCAAGTTGCCAATCACCTAGTCTTTGGCTTTCCATTTGCCATATGCTTCTGCTACTGTTGATATGATTAAATTCTCCCCCTCCACCTTTGATGCCTTTCTATAAGAAAAGCCTTTACTGTCTCATACTTGTCACTTCCCTGGTGTGGCTTCCATTTTTCCTTGCTCAAGCTCTTTTCTCCAATACCACTGACCCTTCAAACCCCTCTAGCCTGCCAACTCTACCCTCAGCAAATGCATGGAATTTACGGGTTTCTGTAATTTGCTGTTGTAGTGATGAACAACAACTAATCTAATCTCAACTCGGGGTAAACCTCTAGTCCATAATCCAACACTATACTTGTGGACATTTAGAAAGATACGATTATTAGGGACTCAGATGGATTTGTAAGGAATAAGTTGTGCTAGACTAACAGAACTGATTTTTGGGCAAATATGGTGAGGTGCTTCATATGCTGCCACATAAGAGACTTGTTGGTAAGTTGCTATACTGCAGAGTACTAAATAGGACATAACCACGTGAATGTAGAGTTGGCTCAAGGCAGAAAACAACAAAGCTGGGATAAATGGATTTGCAGGTCATTGATAACCGTGTACATTAGGAATGACACTGGGAGCTCTTGTTTTGTTTATACAAATGATTTAGGTAGAGACACGTGAAAACTGACATTAAAGTTTATGGTAAAATTCAGGAGTGTGGTAAATTCCTCAGATACTGAAGCAGTCCATGATCACATGTAGCAAAACTTGGACCTGGACAACATTCAGGCTTGGGTTGATAAATGACAAGTAACATTTGCTCCACACAATTGCCAGGCAATGAAGGGTCATGAGGACTCGAAACGTCCACTCTTTTCTTCTCCGCCGATGCTGCCAGACCTGCTGAGTTTTTCCAGGTAATTCTGTTTTTGTTTTGCCAGGCAATGACCTTCTCCAACAAGAGAAAAACTATCTCCCAGCATTATAATTGCTGAAACCCCGGGAGTACCATTGACAAAAAACTTAAATGAACCAGCCATTTAAAAACTGCAGCGTATGAATACTGAAAGTAGTTCAAAGGCTGAAAATTCTGTGGAGAGCAATTAATCTCCTGACTCCTCTGAATCTGCTCAACATTCACAAGACACAAGTCAAGAGTATGATTGAGTACTCTCCACTTGCCTGGCTATTGCAACAAGCAGCAAGACACCATCCAGGACAAAGCAGCTCGCTTGATCAGCATCCCATCCATCACCATTAAGCACTCATTCTGTCCACCACTGACACACCATAGCTCCAGTGTGTACCATCTACAAAATGCACTGCAGCAACTTGCAAAGGCTCTTTTGACAGCACCATCCAAACCAGTGTTGTTTAACACCAAGAAGAACAAGGGCAGCAGATGCATGAGAACACCAGCTACAAGCTCCCCTCCAAGCCATACACCAGTCTGGATTTGAACTATATCACTGTTCCTTCACTACCGCTGGCTCAAGATCCTGGAACTCCCTTCCTAATAGCCATGTGGGTCACCAACACATGGACTGCAGCAGTTCACAAAAGCGGCTCACCACCACCTGCCAGGGAAATCAGGTATGGGGAATAAATCCTGGCCTTGTCAGCAACGCCTTCATCCTTGAGTAAATAAGAAAAATTCCAATAAACAATGCAGGAAGACAGGTCAATTAGTCAAGTAGGCAGAAAGGTGTTAGTCGCAGTTCAGTGGAAAAAAATTGAAGGACTACATTTTAGGAGAAAAGGATACCCTAAATTGTGTCAGTGGAAGAACAAGGATGTTCTATTCGTGCTGATACATAGACCTTTAAAGGGGTAAGCGTGAAATAAAACCTTGCATTTCTACAGCATGTTACAACTTCAGGATGTTCCAAAGCACTTTATAACTAATTAAATGTTTTTGGAATGTAGTCACTGTTGTGATGTAGGCAACACGGACAACTAATTAAAATGTTAATGACATAAAGTTTAGTAACATTTGTTTATTAAACATCTAGCAATTTTTCTTTAAGCATCAGCATCCAAGTATGCCTACACTGGCAGAAATTGGAATTATGGCAAGAAAAGAGCTTGCACTATTCACAACCTCGATGTCGAAAAGCGTTTTACAGCCAATTATTTTGAAGGTAACTTTTGTAGCGTAGGAAGCACAAATAGCAAGGACTCACAAACAGCAGTGATAATGGTCAAATCGTGTTTTGGTGATGTTGTCTGAAGGATAAATAATGGCAAGGACACTACTCATCTTTTCTTTAGATGGTGCCATGAGGGCCTTGGTTTACCATCTCATCTGAAATGTTACATCTCCACCAATGCAGCACTTGAATGCCAACCTAGATTTTGCATTCAAGTCTCATGAGTGGGGCTTGAATTCTCAACCTTCTAATTTAGCAGTGAGAATGCTGCCACTGAGCTATGACTAAGGCGGCCTTGGTGTGGGCAAAAATGGTCATGAAAAAAGTAAATGGGAATCTGGATTTCAAAGCCGGGAAGAGGTATTGGATCTGGGGCTTTGCTTAAACCACAGTAGTACACGTTGCTATGGGCACCCCATTATCCAAAAAATATAAGGTAAAGGTCACAAAGATTGAGTGGAATACCAGGAATGAGTTTATAGTATTACCTGGAAAAACTCAGCAGGTCTGGCAGCATCGCTGAGTTTTTCCAGGTAATTCTGTTTTTGTTTTGGATTTCCAGCATCCGCAGTTTTTGTTTTTATCTATGAGTTTATAGTCATAGAGGAAGGCTTGAAAGTAGGTAACCTTTTTGCATTGGGACAGAGGTCATTAAAGTATGTGCGCGCCCATGTGGGTGCGCAGGCCCAAGTTGGGTTTTTGCAAATTACGAAAAGCTTTGAGGGGTACATAGTGAGAATAGTGGATGAAACAGAAACAAAGGGGCAGAGAGACAGGATCATCACAAGAACAAAGGAGTCAGTGTATAGGAGACTTTTGAAGGTAGGGAGTACAAAACCACTAGAGGTGGGGCAGAGAATGTGGAGTAAGCTGGTGCCCGGAGCAGAGAGCTACAGCTGAAAAAGATTGAAGTACACCATAAGAAAACACAAGGAACAGGGAGTAGACCATTCCACCTGTCAAGACTGCTCCGCCATTCAAAGTGATCATGGCTGATCTTGGGCTTCAAATCCATTTTCTTGCCCACTCCCCATATCCCTTAATTCCTTGAGACACCAAATATCTGTCTATCCCAGCCTTAAATCTATTCAGCGATGGCGCATCCACAACACTCTGGGGCAGAGAATTCCAAAGATTCACAACCCTTTGAGTGAAAATTTCTCCTCATCTCAGTCCTAAATGATCAGCCCCTTATCCTGAGACTGTGCCCCCATATTTTAGATTCCCCAGCCAGTGGAAACAATCTCAGTGTTTACCCTAGCAAGCCCCTTCGGAATTTTGTCGGTTTCAGTGAGTTTGCCTCTCATTCTTCTAAACTCCAGATTATAATTTTCTCAGCCTCTCATCATAGGACAAGCCCTCATCCCTGGGACTAAGTTAGTGAACCTTTGCTGTACCACCTCCAATGCAAGTATATCTTTTCTTAAGTGCATAGACAAAAACTGCACACACTACTTCAGATGTGGTCTCACCAAAACCATAATTGCAGAAGGCTTCCTTATTCTTGCATTCCAATCCCCTTGGCAATAAAGGTCAACATGCAATTTGCCTTCCTAATTGCTTGTTGAACCTACATGCTAACTTTTGGCTTTCCTTGTACGAGCACACCCAAGAATCTTTGAATATCCATACTTACAAGTTTCACACCTTTTAAAAAAAAGTCTGCTTTTCTATTCTTATGACCAAAGTGAATAACTTAACACTTCCCTACATTATACTCCATCTGCTATCTTGTTGCCTACTCACTTAACCTGTCTATCTCTTTGCAGTCTCTGTGCCCTCCACATAGCTTATCTTCCCACCTAGCTTGGTATCAACAAACCTTGATAAAGAGATAGAGAGCAATGTATCTAAGTCATTAATATAGATTGTAAATAGTTGAGGCCCCAGCTCTGATCCTTGCTACACTCCACTATTCCCTGCCTGCCAACTTTAAATCCCTGTTTATACCCACTCTCTGCTTTCTATCCGTTAACCAATCCTCCATCCGTAAAATATTACCGACAACTCCATGAGCCCTTATCTTGCTTATTAACCTTGTGTGGTATTTTATCAAATGCCTTTTGGAAATCCAGGTATACTACATCTACTTCTTCCTCTTTATCTACCCTACTAGTTACATCCTCAAAAAACCCGATTTGTCAAAGAGAGTTTCCCTTCAGTAAAACCATGTTGACTTGTTCTAACGATGCCACGCTTTTCTAAGTGCATTGTTAAGACTTCTTTAATAATAACTTCCAGCATTTTCCAAAGAACTGATGTTAGGCTAACTGGCTTGTAGTTCCATTTTCCCTCCTTTCTTGAAAAACAATGTAACATTTGCCAACTTCCCAATCTGATGGGGCCATTCCCGAATCAAAGGAATTTTGGAAAATCATTGCCAGCACACCCACTATTGCTGCAGCCATTCCTTTTAGAACCTAGGGTGTAGGACATCAGGTTCTGGGGATTTGATGCATTTTATTCCCTTATGTTTCTCCAATAATACTTTTTTCTCTGCTGATATTTCCTTAATTTCCTTACTCTTTTTAGTCTCTGCTAATCATATGTTTCATATTAGAAATAGACATCTTCTATAGACAGGCAAAACATTTGTTCATGCCTTTGCCATTTCCTCATTCCTTATGATAATTTTTCCTGTCTCTGCTTCTAAGGGACCAGCATTTACTTTAGCTATTCGCTTCCTCTTTATATATTTATAAAAGCTCTTATAACCTGTTTTCATATTTCTGGCTAGTTTACTCTCATTTTCTATTTTTTTCCCCCTTAGCAATGTTTTTGGTGACCCTTTGCTGGTTTCTAAAACACTGCCAATCCTCATTTTTGTTACTGTTCTTTGCAACATTGGAAGCCTCTTTTAATTTAATGCTATCCCTAACTTCCTGAGTGAACCATGGATGGGTCTTTCTTACTGAGTTTTTGCTTTTCAATGGAATGCATTTTTTGTTGAAGATTTTGAATTTTCTTTAAACGTTTCCCACTGTTCATTTACATCCACACCGTTTGGTATATTTACCCAATTAACTTTAGCCAGTTTTCTCCTCAACTATGTAATTGGCATTGTTTAAGATTCTTGTTTATGATTGGAGTATGTTACTTTCAAACTTAACATGGAATTCAATGGTATTATGATCGCTATTTCCCAGTGATCTTTTATTACAACATTACTAATCAACCCTGCTTTATTGCACAATACTAGATCTAAGATAGCTTTTATCCCTAGTCACTTCCACAAAATGTATTGCTCCAAGAAACTGTCACGAAAAAGTTCCACAAACACATCTTCTAGACCATTATTGCCAATTTGATTGTCCCAGTCTATAAGATGATTAAATTCCCCGCAATTACTACATTTCTCTTGTTACAAACTTGAATAGTTTCTTGCTTAATGCTCTGCCCAAAGATATAACTGTTGGGAGGCATATAAAATACTCCCATTGGTGTTTTCTGACTCTTGCTATTCCTAATTTCCACCCATACTGATTCTACTTCATGATCTGGAGGCCAGGTCATTTCTCACTTACTTCCTCCTTCACGACCAGGGCTACCCCTCCTCCTTTGCCATTGTGTCTTTCTGAAATATTTTGTACCCTGGAATATTTATTTCCCAACCTTGATTACCTTGTAACCATGTTTCTGTAATGACCATTAGATCTAAATCATTTATCTCTATTTGTGACATTAGTTCATCTATCTTATTCCAGATGCTTCGTGCGTTCAGATAAAGAGCCTTTAATTTCATTTTTATAAACTTCTACTTTTATTCGCTGATATACAATTTGCCTCTCTGCACTGATTTCCCACCTGAACCAAATTTCCTACGACATACCTGTCTACATCTCACTCTGGCATAGTCTCCCCGCCATGCTTCCCCTTCCTCCCCTAGACCAACATGAGGCCATTAAGGGGTTGAAACAAAGAATATGTATTTTAAAAGTTCATTCTCCAGCACATGGTGGAAATGCCATTAGAACTTGACAATGAGAGAGGTGATAGGAGCATAGGACTTTGGGCCATTGCACTGAATGAATTGGTTACTACACAAGATAAGAGTTCATGATGTTGGAGGTAATATATTAGCCCAGAGAATTGGCTGACTAGCAAGAAACAGTCGCAATAAATTAGTTATTTTCAGGTTGGCAACCTGTAACTTGTGGGGTGCCACAGGGCTGGGTGCTGGCAACTCAGCTATTTATGATCTATATTAATGACTTGGATGAAAGAATCAAGTGTATTGTAGCAAAATTTGCTAATGGTACTAAGATAGTTAGGAAAGCAAGTTTGGCAGATGGAGTATAATGTGGGAAATGTGAAGTTGTCTATTTTGGTAGGAAGAATAGAAAAGCAGCTTATTTAAATGGAAAGGGGCTACAGAATGCTGCAATACTGAGGAATCTGGGGCCCCTCATACACGAATCACAAAAAGTTAGCATGCAGGTACAGCAAGTAGTTAGGATGTTGGCCTTTATTGCAAAGGGGTGGAGTATAAACTAGGAAAATCTTGCTACAACCATATACAGTGTTGGTGAGGCCACACCTGGAGTATCGTGTACAGTATTGGTCGCCTTATTTAAGGATGGATATGCTTGCATTGGAGGCAATTCAGAGAAGGTTCCTTAGATTGATTCCTGCAGTGAAGGGGTTGCCTTACGAGGAAAGCTTGAGCACATTGGGCCTATGCTCATTGAAGTTTAGAAGAATGAGATGTGGTCTTATTGAAACATAAGGTTTTAATGGGGTTTGACAGGATCGATGCTGAAAGGATGTTTCCCCTTGTGGGCAAATGTAGAACTGTGGGACAGTTTCAAAATAAGGGGTCTCTCAATTAAAATGGAATGAGGAGGAATTTCTTCTCTCAAAGGGTTATTAATCTTTGGAATTCTTTACCCCAGACAGTCGAGGCTGGGTCATTGAATATATTCAAGTCTGAGTTAGGCAGGTTTTTGATCTACAAGGGACTGAAGACTTCAGAGGGGCAAACAAAAAAGTGGAGTGAGGCAACGATCAGATCAGCCATGGTCGTATTAAACAGTGCAACAGGCTCAAGGGGCTGAATAGCTTACCTCTGCTCCTATTTCTTGCCTTATGAAATGTGTTGATGGTGCAAGATTTGGGAAATCCAAGCTAAAGGTGATAAAGGTAGAGATTATGATTCTGGCAATCATGGTGAGGGGTAGAAGCAGAAGCAATGTTAGACGAAGAAGAAACATGGTCTTAACAACCAAACAGATAAACAGCATATGTAAAAAGAAACTGTGGAATAAACCAAAAAAGACTGTTCAAACTTAATTGGCATTCTTTACTAAAAAAAAAATTACATTCAGTGTTCCCCAGTGAAAATGAGACATGCAACTATGAATGTAATCATAATTTTCCAGTGCTACTGAAAGTTTTGCAAGACTTATCACCTTCAGCTTGGATTTCCCAAATCTTGCACCATCAACACATTACATAAGGCAAAAAATAGGTGGAGTAAGCCATTCAGCCTCTTGAGCCTGTTCCACTGTTTAGTAAGGCCACGGCTGATCTGCCTCAACTCCACTTTTCTGTTTGCCCCTCGGAAGTCTTCAGTCCCTTGTAGATCAAAAACCTGTCTAACAAATTGCTTTTCTTGCAGTAAGCAGATAATAGAATCTAGTAATTAGCTCCCTCATGATGTAATCCTGCTACAATACACAAACTCAACAAAGCCAAAAAATACTATAAATGCAATAAGCACCCTGCCAAATTAGCAAGGAATTTTTCAGTTTTAATTCAAAGCTACAATTATTGCTTCAGACACAATGTTAAGATATTCTACTGACTTATACACCTGAATGAACAATCTACACTTCCCATCATAGGTTCTATTAAAGATGATGATATCTCATTCTCATCTTTTATAAGTAGCTTGTTTTGAGTCTTTTTTAAACTGTCCATAGATCACTTGAAGTTGGCTGAAATGTCACCTCAAGTAACTGAGACACACTAATTAGAAGAAATTCTTGTTCATAAGCAAACCATTAAATTCCGTAGAATAAATTAAAACAATATTTGAAGAGTTCATTATTTTCCTCCAAAAAGGGGAGGGATAAACTTAATTAAGGCATACAATTATTCCTACGTTCAGTATTTTGTTAAAGGACAGAGAAATCTGATTCATTCCATTTCAAAATTTTGGAAATTGTTTATGCACTTCCTACATTATACAGTGACTGCAGTAATGAAGATGTGCTTTTTAAATCTACTAATTTTTCTGGCTAGGTTTTTAAAAAACTGGAACCCTCTAAGAGAGGATGACTAAACTACTCAAACTGCTACAATACACACAACTTTGCATTCCACCAAGTGGGATGAGAAAACAGACATTCAACCCCATGGGGAGGATGAAAGACCCCATCCCTTGTTGGCTTCACACCATCAAGACTTTTCAATGCTTCTGAGATGAGACATAAAAGTGCAATCACCTGTTCTGAAACAATAACTGCAGCACACATGAACTAATAGAACTTCCCTGGAATATACAGCTGGCAAGGTGCTTTGAGGCCTTACAAAGCAGAAGAAGGGGAAAAAAAGATAATGCTGTACTGAACATCAGCTGTCTGAAGCTGTGGACTTTCTGTCTTCGTTCTTGGAACTATTGTGCCCAGTTTGCAAAGTAACCATCCCAGAAGAGAAATCCACTACAAATGGAGGTCTTTTGGGAAAAAAAGTAGAAATTTGCTCCATAAAACTACACCCAAGACAACTGAGCAAACGGCCAAATTGTGGAATTGTTGCATTGAGACCAGCCAAGGAACAGTTAACCATATGCTCCGCTTTTGTTTTTCATGAACTGTGAAAATCCTATTAGCCTAACCTACTCTGCCATCTGTGCTGGTGCATATGGTCCCAGGTGAATGATTAATGGTTGCTATTTACCTAGTTTTTTTTTTAAGTTCAGGAAATAGTTTCAATAAATTTATCTATTCTTTATTTAAACCTAATAAAACCTGACTAATTTGTTACAACCAGAAGTATAAATAGTGGGACTCCTACAGAATTGGCAAAGCCCATTCTCTCTAAATTTACCAAAAAAACCTGTTACGGTCAAACCTGGAGCGGGAGAGCGAGTGAGTCATTTCACCCCTCTTCATGCGGTCATAACACTGCACTTCAAAAGTGTTTAATTGGCTGTAAAATACTTTGAGACATCTAATGGTTGTGAAAACTACTATATGTGTGATTTTTTTTTCTTTATTTTAACATGAAATAATAATGGGAAATCAGAAAATGGCAGAAGAGTTGAATAAATACTTTACATTAGTTGGCACGGTAGAAGACACTAATAGCATACCAAAAATACTAAATAATCATGGGGCAAAAAAGGGGGGCAGGTGGTGGTGGGAAATAAATACAATAAGTATCACTGGAGAAAAAGTACTAGGGAAACTAATAGGGCTAAAGGCCGATAAGTCATCTGGACCTGATGGGTTGCATCCTAGGATATTAAAGGAAATAGCTGCAGAAGTAGCGGATGCACTAGTAACAATCTTCCAAAAGTCCTTAGATTCTGGAAGAACTCCCAGAGGATTGGAAAACTGCCAATGTAACACCCTATTCAAAAAGGGAGACAAAAAACAGGTAACTCTTGGCCAGTTAGCTTAACATCTGTCATTGGGAAAATGTTGGAGTCTGTTATAAAGGATGTAAAAGCAGGGCATTTGGAAATGCATAATTTAATCAAGCAGCGTCAGCATGGCTTCATGAAGGGGACCTCATGCCTGACAAATTTACTAGAATTCTTTGAGGTAACAAGCAAGATAGATAGATAAAGGGGAACCAGTAGATGTAATATATTTGGATTTCCAAAACGTGTTTGATAAGGTACCACACATAAGGCTACTTAATAAATAAGAGCCCATGGTGTTGGAGGTAGTATATTAGCATGGATCATGGATAGAGGACTGGCTAACTAATAGAAGACAGAGTTGGGATACATTGGTTGGGGGGAGTCTACAGAGGGATATAACCAGGTTAAGTGAGTGGCAAAAACATGGCAGATGGAATACAATGTGGGAAAATGAAAGGTTATGCACTTTGGTAGGAATAGAAGAGCTGAATATTATTTAAATGGAGAAAGACTGAAGAAAGCTGCAGCACAGAGGGTTTTGGGGGTCCTTGTGCACAAATCCAAAAAAGCTAGCATACAAGTTCAGCAGGTAATAGGTAAGGCAAATGGAATGTTGGCCTTTATTTCTAATGGAATGGAGTAAAAAATAGGGAAGTCTTGCTAAAACTATACAAGGCACTAGTTAGACTATGCCTGGAATACTGTGAACAGTTTTGATCCCTTTAAGATATACTGGCACTGAGGCAGTCTAGAGAAGGTTCATTAGGTTGATCCTGGGGATGGAAGGCTTTTGAGAGAGGTTGTGTCGGATGGGCCTGTACTCATTTGAGTTAAGAGGAAGACGTGGCTTTATTGAAACATAAGATTCTTAGGGGGTTTGATAGGGTAGATGCTGAGAGATTGTTTCCTGTTGTGGGAGAGTCTAGGGCTACAGGGCATAATTTCAGAGTAAGGGGACACCCACTTAGAAGAAATTCCTCCTCATCTCTGATTTGAGGGTAGTCGATCTGTGAAATTCTTTACCATAAGAGGGCTGTAAGAGGCTGGGTTGTTAAGTATATTCAAGGCTGAGATAGATTTTTAATCAGTAAGGGAATCAGGAGTTATGGGGAAAGGCAGCAAAGTGGGATTGAGGATCATCAGATCAGCCATGATCTCATTGAATGGTAGAGCAAACTCGATGGGCTGAATGGCCTACTTCTGCTCCTACATCTTATGGTCTTAACAGATGGGTTACTCTTAGTAATACCAATTTTAAACTTACAAATCTGAGCTACTTGCCAGTTAACATTAAAAATGAACCAATTTGAATTTCCTGACAATAGATGACCACTTGACATTCATGTAATTTAATGGATACTTCAGATCTGGAGTTGCCACCATAGATTGATTTTTTTCACCAACAGATAGGGCTGCACTATTTTTAAAAATAAAATTCTGAGTAATGATTAGCTTGGCAAATTTAAAAATGCTCTATGGCTCAGTGAGTAGTGCATTACAGGAAGGCACTGGGTTCACTCCCTTGTTTATACCTAGTAGGTTCATCCTAGCCAGGGCAGTAGAAACTTCACAATTAGCTTCAGTGCCCTTGAGTTTTTCTGGCAGGGTGGCAGGGAGAGGGAGAGAGAAGCCAATCAGGGTTACTGCTGTCAATATCTATCAAGCAATTTTTCCTGGAAGTGCAGATGACTGCTAAGATGTCTTGCACCTCCAATTCCATGATACCTACTGTCATTCACCACCAATGCTATAAATAATGGCCACTTGGGAGAGGTAATGTACTCATGAAACCATATCCCAGCAACTATCAACTGATAATTGTCAAGAACGATTTTTAACTCATGAAATTGCTAGAACTAAGCAAAATGGATCCATTGCTAGTTTACTGTTGTTTGGAGTGCAGGAATTTGCAAAAGGAAAAACTTGAAATTATTGGTGAATATTTCTTCAAAACTAAAGGAATATTGCTGTCTAGTACTGAAAAAGACAGAAAATGCCTTCTCAGAGTTGTGAAAGGCTCTAAACAAAGATTTAAAAAAACAACTTATGTACCATGTGATTGATATACAATACCCCACAAGTGTCACATGAAGTTTAAGTTCACAGTCACTGTTTCTAGGCTACTGTACTCGATATAGACTTGCAAATGTGGCAACTGCTACGTTTGTAATGAGTGACAGTGCAGAAAACAGTACTCGAAATTTGCTTTCAGTTTAAGAGATGTATTAATGAAATTACTCTCAGTTTTTCTATGGCCTTGTTTAGGGTAGTCAGACAGAAACATCATGCAATGCTACTGAGGGACAACTCTGTTCTAAGGTCAGTTTGAAGGTAATATCAGTTACTGGGGTAATATCAGTTTCTTTGTAACTGAATATTTATTTTTCTATTTTCACTTTAACTTGTAAAACAATAGCTTTCATGTACAACATCTGAAATAGATTAATGCAGTAATAGCTTTTATAGATTGGCATGTATAATGGAAAAATCATTTAGTAAACAAGGTTACCACTTACCACAGAACACTTTTCATTTAGTGAAGCTTATTGGGCTTTAATAGCAACCATTGTGTGGAAACTAGTTTAATACAGGTAATAGGCTACTTCATGTACTTTTTAATCCAATACACAAACATGGGGCCTCCCAAAGATCCATCAATTCTGTATTCTGAATCAAGATGAGGGTAACATGTTACCATATTTGATGCTACAATGTAAGAAAAAGTCTACGGTAAACTGGCACCAGATAAATACTAAATAATACACCCGAGTTCAAATCAACACAGTATATAGTGCTGTCTGAATGATTTTTGAATTAAGCTCTCTCAAGGCAGTGACTAATTTTCCAATATTGGTTTAATATTTCCAACAAAGCACCCCAAAATTCAGCATATAATAGATTCAATACTCGTCCAAATGGCATTTCACCTGACAATATAACCAGTATATTAATGCAGCCTACCAAGCTTGGTAAGAACCTAAAGTTATTTATCTGGATAAAAACAAATGGAACGTTACGAAAATTGCCCCTGAAGTATTGAATATGGATATAAGAAATAGTTGTGTTGCTTCAAAGGTTGTAATTCACTGTCTTCAAACCACCAAGTTTTTATTAGATCCAAGGCCTTTGGCTTAATTTTTTCCATTACAGCTGTCTGAAAATAGAACCATAGAACACTACAGCACAGAAAACAGGCCATTCGGCCCTTCTAGTCTGTGCCGAAATATTATTCCGCTAGTGCAATTGACCTGCTCCTAGTCCATAACCCTCCAGACCTCTCCATCCATGTATCTAATTTATTCTTAAAACTTAAGAGTGAGCCCGCATTTACCACGTCAGATGGTAGCTCGTTCCAGTCTCACCACTCAGTGAAGAAGTTCCCCCTAATGTTCCCCCTAAACCTTTCCCCTTTCACCCTAAAGCCATGTCCTCTAGTGTTTATTTCTCCTAATCTAAGTGGAAAGAGCCTACTTGCATTTACTCTGTCTATACCCCTCATAATTTTGTAAACTTCTATCATATCTCCCCTCATTCTTCCACGTTCCAAGGAATAAAGTCCTAACCTTTAAAGTCCTAATCTTTCCCTGTAACTCAACTCCTTAGGACCCGGCAACATCCTAGTAAATCTTCTCTGTACTCTCTCAATCTTACTGATATCCTTCCTGTAGTTAGACAACCAGAACTGCACACGATACTCCAAAGTTGACCTCACCAATGTCTTATACAACCTCACCATAAAATCCCAACTCCTATACTCAATACTTTGATTTATGAAGGCCAGTATGCCAAAAACTTTCTTTACAACCTTGTCTACCTGTGACGCCACTTTCAGGGAACTATGTATCTGAACTCCCAGGTCCCTTTGTTCCTCCACACTCATCAGTGCCCTACCATTTACTGTATTAGTATTACAAATAGAAAAACTACCATTGGACAAAACTGGTTAAAACAAATCAGTACATTGTAACTCATTTTTCTCAGTTATGTTTTTAGTATAACAAAATCAAAGTGCACTATTGGAATCACCCACTTGACAGAATCCCATTGTTCTGTTTGTATGATTAGCCTAGATTACTTCAATTGACTATTATATAAACAATTTTTAAAATATAAAACACTAATTTTTTTTGGTTGTGGCAGGTTTACATGAAAACCTGTATTTCTAAATGGGATTGTCCTGTTGGCTATTCATCAGTAAAACTAATCTACATGAGTTTAGAAATTATACTTAATAATGCAAAATAGGGGGAGAGCACATTATATGCAGAAGTCAAGGAAATACTGACAGGATTTTCCCAGCATTTCAAAAAGCAAAATCTATAGTTTTAGTAAATCAAACAACTAAAATGTAAGCAACTAATAACTAATGTTATGTTTGGGATCAAACCTTCAACTTTTCTTTGTAATGTAGCAAACTGTAAATAAAGCATTCCCAAGCATTGCAAACTGTAAGCCTTTATATTCAACTTTATATTCAATTTCTATTTCAGGGTAATTCTATTCTCACCCCTGTAGAGAAGATATGGATTAACAATGGAAAATAATTGCTCTTCCATTTTTGGGTCTCTCCTAAGCTCTATAGAATAGATTTTAAGTATTACTTTAGATCAATCATGAGTACTTCCCTCTACCTTTGAGAATGTCCAACCTTATCTTCAAATTTATGTATCTTTTCAGTGGCATGTCTTGTAAACAAACAGCAAAACCTGTCTGGCAAATGCTTTTAGCTACTAGACTTATATGCTTCCAAAAGATTTCACTCCAGTCTTTGAAAACAGCGCAGCATCATTAAGTTTAAAATGAAAAAAATTAAAGAGTGAAAAAGATCATATATACTTCAAGAGGGCAGACAGGGTGATGGAATGGGCAGACAATTGGCAGATGAAATTTAATGCAGAGAAGTGTGAATTGATTCATTTGGGTAGGAAGAATGGAGAGGGGCAATATAAAGGTTACAGTTCTAAAGAGGGTGAAGGAGCTGAGGCACCTGGCAGTCATTGAAGGTAGAAGGAAAGGGCGAGAAAACAGTTAAAGCAGCATATGGGATCCTGGGCTTTATAATTAGGGGCATGGAGCCCAAACAGATTTTATGATAAACCTGCATAAAATAGAGATTTGGCTTCAACTGGAGTATTGCGTCCAATTCTGCACATCACACTTCAGGAAGGATGTGAAGGCATTAGAGAGGGTACAGAAAACGAGAATGGCTCCTGTGAAGAGGAGACTTTTTATCTGGGGTCATTAGTATGTGGAATTAATCAGAAAGCATTGGAGGCTGTGTCATTGAATTCATTCAAGGCAGTGCTAGATTTTTGATGAACAAGGGAATCAAACGGTTTTGGGGGGCAGACAGGAAAGTGGAGTTACGACAACCAGGTCAGCCACGATTTTATTGAATGGCAGAGCATGCTCAACGGGTTGAATGGCCTACTCCTACTCTTAAGTCCCAGGCTTCTGAGGATAGATTGAAGTTTGGGCTGTTCATCTGGGAGGACAAGATGATTAAGCTTTAATGGAGATGTTCAAAATCATGAGGGGTCTAGGCAGAGTATTTTTATCTCAGAGTATAAGGAGAGCCTGTTCTTGTTGGTAGAAGAATCAAGAACCGATTTAAGGTGATTAGCAAAAGGAGCAATGGCAACAGGAGGAAAAACTAAACTTTTCCATTCTTATGCAGTGGGGTTAGGATCTGAAATGCACTGCCCAAGTGTGTGGTGGAGACAGATTCAATTGAGGCCTTCAAAAGAGAATTGGATAATTAACTAAAGAGAAAATATTTGCAGGCCCATGGGGAAAAGAGGGAAGAGTGGGACTAGATGAGTTGCTCTTAAACAGCCTCCTTCTGTGCTGTAACCATTCTATAAATTCATGATATTTGTATATTTACAAACAATCATCTAGCAAGTGGACAAAATGATGAAGATTGCAACTGTAGGAACCAGGCTAATATAGTTTTTTCCCTAAAATTTCTTATCACTATGGACACAATTAATGAGTAACTCTTTTTACATCCTTGAACAGTTTTGAGACCTGGATTTTGAATATCTGATTAAGTTTAAAGTGGAGTTGCCAAATACAAATAACAACAGCATTTTTAAGCTTAAATCACTCCCCTCGTCAGCCTCAAGCTGAAAACTTGCAACACTGCATTGAACAAAAACACACGAACTAGTAGGCAATTCGGCCCTGCAAGCCATCTTTGCCATTAGCTAAGATCTTGGTTGACGATCATGGTCTTAACCCCACTTCCCCATGTGTACCCTCCATAATTTGTGACTCCCTTGTTGATCAAAAATCTAACTTAGACTTAGCCTTGACTATATTCAATGACCTTGCCTCCACTGTTATTTGGGGAAGAGAATTCCACAGGACATCGGCTGTCAAAACATTTTCTCCTTAGCTCAGCCTTAAATGGGAGGCCCCTAATTTTTAAAACTATATTCCCTAGTTCTAGACTCCCCAGCAAGGGGAAACATCCTCTCAGCAGCCACCTTGTCAAGTCCTCTCAAAATCTGTTTCAATAAGATCACCTCTCATTTTTCTAAACTTCAATGAGTGCAAGCCCAACCTGTTCAATTTTTCCTCAAAATAATCCTTTCATTCCAAGAAGCAGTCGTGAACCTTCCCTGAACTACTTCTAATGCAATTATACCCTTTATCATCAAAACTATACAGCTAGACCACATCTGGCGTGCCAAAGCCTTGTACAGGTGCACCAACACTTCCCTACTTTTATACTTTATTACTCTTGCAATAAATGTTAACATTCAATTTGCCTTCCTAATCACTTGCTGTATCTGCTTGATACAAGAATATGAATTGCAATGTTTAAAAAACTACTTACTTGCACTGTAACTTGTTTAGGGACAGCTACCCATCAGACACTAGGCAAAAATAATTAACTTGTGTTACACTTGCCAATTCTACTCGAAAGCATTGTGGAAACATTACCAAAACCAATAGAAGGGGCAGTATTTTCAGTGACAACTGAGAAAATAAAAAATTTAAGTTACTAACGAAGTTTAGCATACCAAGCTTAAAATCCTCTAATTGTCAGCCTTTAATTGTAGTGTTACCAAAAAACTTATTTCTTACATTATTACTCTCTACGCAGGCTTTCTTCCATCAAAGAGAATCTCTAACTGTGCATCTCAATGAAGAGGTAGCTAAATGCTACTTTAAATATTTCATCTAATCACACCTTATTCTTTGGCCTATATTTAACAATTTTAGGAGTCAGGAAGAGGAAAAGAATATTTTTTCAGTTGAAACAGGGCTGAGAAGTGAATAAGGGATACTTTCAAATTGGCATCCTATTCTCCAATCAATTGTGCGTACACCATTGATTAAAATAGCATTTACTTTTTAAACAACGGCTTTTCTGAAAATGAATTCTAGAACTCAAGAATTCAGCTCAAAGCCGTTTAAATGCATAAACTAACCATTAGAGAGATTAAAGTACATGGGAATGTGGATAAATTGCATTCTCTCTAGTATATAAACTAGAATTGCCAAGGTAAAATTCTTGCCCAAGGTTCACTTCTTCAGAGTAGCTAGTACATTGTCCATCTGAGGTTTCACAGGACTGGTTCATATAAATTGGTTGTTCAGTTTCATGAATAGGTCTGATGCTGACAAATTCAAGATTTATGCACCTCTCAAAAACCCTTTATCCATTTTAGGCAGGTGTCAAAACATTACTCCTAATTTTAGAAGTAATGTTTGAAATGGTCAAACATGTTAAAAGATACACATTTCACTTCAACTGCAGTCAAGAGAAACACAACAACCATTATCCATACAAGTGCTTTTATTCTGAAGTTGGTAGCTGAGCGAGTAGTTTGATAGAGGTGATCTTTAATAAATAACCAAAGGTTCTTGACAAAGTTAAACATACCAGTATAGGAAGTTGCAACACGTGTAATGCTGTACTTATCTTACACAAACTGCAGAACTGACAATAATTTATCAGGGTAATTGTGTATTTTAACCCAAGTGTCACTCAAAACAGCAATATATAAACTCAGACTTTACAAACCTTCAAGTTCCCAAATCCCAAATTTTACTCATTACCAAAATGGTGCCAAGGCAATGCTTGCATGGTGGTTAGCATAATAAACACAGGGAAAAAGTAATAGAAAAACCTTGATCACTGAAGTCATTCATGGAAAATGTGTATTATGGTCAAGGTCATTGTCCATCTGTAACAGTCCTTGAAAAAAGTGTGATGAGTTGCCTTCTGCGTGGTGTAGGTGACCTGCAGTGTTGTTAGATGGGATTGGGGATATTAACCCAGCAACAATCAGGGAATAGTGACATACTACCAACTCAGGATGACATGTTACTTGGGAGGGGAACTTGTAGTTGTGGTGCTACTTCCTTGTCCAAGGTGGTAAAGGTTGCAGGTTTGAGATTTTGTCTTAAATTTCTTGTACTGTCAAAGAAACATTGATAAATTCATGCAATGCATTTTTTAGATGGCACACACTGCAGCCATGGCGCATCAGTGATGGAGGGGGTAAAGGTTTTAAGGTGCTGGATGGGGTGCCAATCAAGCCAGTTGCATGGTCTGGGATGGTGTCTAGCTGAAGTGTTGTTGGCATTATATTGATGCTGCTCACATCACCAAAAGACACACCAAGGTAACACTGACAGAAACCTAGGAGCCTTGTATGCCACTGTCAGTCATGATATAATTTAAATGGACAATAAACAGAGGAAGGTGAAGTAATTGCAAAGGCAATGGAAAAAATGGAGCGAAAAAACATTTCCAGAACAATCCTTACTAGGTAAACATGATTATATACATCATAGTAACTTTACTAAACATATGCTGGAGAAGTCACTATTAAAGATACAATCCAAGAGTTATACAGTTTATCAGACAGAACTAAGGTGTGCTAACAGCTTATGAGGTGGATATAGCAAGTTAGCTGATTCCCATGGAGTATTTGCCCTCCAAGGGGCTTCAGCTAAACCAAACCACGGCTTGGAATTACCTTTTAGTGAAAACCAGTTTTTTAATGCAATGCCACAAACTGCTTCTCCTGTACAGGTGCACTGCCTTAAAGCCAAGGACAGTTGAAGGCTAATACATTCATGACTTGTCTTTGAAAACAAGAGTTTGTGCAGCAACAAAAGTTATATTCATTTCTTTCAAACAGAAACAGTTTCATTTTTAAGTTTTGGGATTCCAAGGCGCTGGCAGCCATCTGCCAGTTGGTTTAACTTAACTACCAAACCAATACAAGCTCAACTAATGCCCTACACCTCATATGCATTTAAGATTTGAATGCAGTGATCTAATCATTTGTCTTCATGTGATTATTATAAAAGATGACCTAGAACTCTTTAAATTGCATTCCTATTGTCACCAAGATGTCAGTAAAGTGGAATGGAATGTGAGAAATTTGCATACCTCCATTTGGACTTTACAATTGTGTTATGTCACTGCAAGCACTAGTTGTGTTTGAAATACCAGAGTGAAGTGCTAATGGTTACAAGTCTGCCACAGGTAGCGTATAATTTGAGGCAATGAATAATAAAAACACCATTGAGGAAGAAGCCCGTTTACTTGGCCTACATTACTGTAGTCCAGACGACTATTCTAATATATCCATGGCTGGCCTCCCATGCTTAACCCCTTTGTAAACTTGGTCATCCAAAACTCTGTTGCTTGCACCCTAACTCGCTCCAAGTCCTATTCACCCATCAGCTGTCTTTGCTGACCTACAATGAGGCAATTTTAAAATTCTCATTTTTCCCCCCAAATTTCTCCATTGCCTTACCTCTCAATCACTCTTCTAATCTCCTCAAACCCCTCAACCTTCAGATATCTGCACTCATCTAATTCCGGCCACTTGAGCATTCCAATTTTAATCAGTCCACCATTGGTGGCCACGCCTTCAGCTGCCAAGGCAAAATGCTCTAGGACTACCAGCCTAAACCACTCTTAAAACCTACCTTCAACCAACTTTTATATCATCTGACCCAATATCTCAGGTGGTTTGGTGTCAAATCTTCGCTATAACACCTGTGAAGTACCTCAGGATGTCTTATGTTAAAAGCACTATATAAAGAAAAACGATTTGATGTTGTAGTGACAAATACAGCTCATGTCAACTTATATAAGGATAATTTAATTTTTAGGTAAAGGCATTGGAGATCCCTATGCCAGACAATATTTTAGTCAAGCTAATGGTCACTTTAAAACAAGTCCATGACCTTTTTTGAGACAAATTCTCACTCTTGTTGAATACTAACCTAAAAAATTCGGAAGTTTTAGCAAGCTGTAAAATTAAGAAATATAAACTTGTGATAAATCAGGCACCAGAAAAAGTACAGCAACATCTTGCGGAAAAGATTGAACGAGTTCAAATTGCAGAATTACAGTAATCAAAATTTTACAAGCTAACATTTCTACATTAACAGCTACTACACACTAACTTCAGTTTATCATGATTCTTCAAATAGAACTGTAATCCTTGAACAAGGAATAACTGTTCAGGGCATAAACAGCTTCAAGCCTTGTAATTAATAAGTGAAAAACCAGGCTTTGGGAGTTTAAGTTTTATTTTAAGTAACTGGTCAAAGCTGTTTCGAAAGATAAGTGAAGCACAATACTGCTACTTCCCCATTTTTCTCACCAAGGTCCCCACCCAATTAATTCAGCGGTTAAGATGGGAGACAAAACATGGAGTGTCAGGTTGGCATTAAATACTTTTTAACCAATTTGAACACCTAGGATTCTAGTTAGACTGCTTCAAATAGCAAGGCTGAGATTGCAAATCCACGTTAGGGAGCAAAGGGAAAGATGTTTTTTCACCACATTGTAGTATAACTTTCCTCTACGTATTTACAGAAAGAATGCTGGTGTCTGTTGTTGAATTAAGTGGAGAGAAAGAAGGGTATTGCTTGACAAGATATTTTGGAAAATGTATATTTTAGTTTAATGAAGCTGTCACATTTGCAGGATCTTTAACTACTGTATGCAGTAAAGTGATCTCAATTGTGAAATTAAGGAAAACCCCTTTACAAATATAACTGAAATGTTTTCTAATTGTAGCTTATCACCACACTGGATTTACATTTGGTTTATCAGTCAGACATCAAAACCTCAAGACATGCAATCTCCCAAAGGCTCAAGAATTATTTATGGCAACTGCTCCACACTGGATAGTTCTGCCACAGACATAACCTGCATTTAAATACAGCTGAACTGTTACACTTCAAATTATTCTTACCAGAGTAATTTGGGCAATGTAGGCACTGCCCATTATTTTGAACGGATAACACACTATGCACAAAAGACTGTTATCAAAAATTTGTTTAACTGAACTTCAACATTGTGTTCCTGTGACTTTTTGATGAAACGTTTGATTTTCAAAACACTGTTAGCAAACACTTAAATTACAAACGGCATACAGCACTTTGAACATATTTTCATAAAATCAAAATTCAACACTTTGCTTATTTTGGGCCTTTGCAATCTTTTCAGGTAAGCAGAGTCATCTGCCTTGAACAAAGTAATTGCCTTCTAACGAAAGTTCAGTTATTTCTAAAGCATTTCCAGGGTTTCATCAGAAGTCTGTATATTAGGGGAAATAAAATTATCAGCATCTCTCTTTCCACAAATGCTTCCAAACATCAATCCTAATTGCAAAGCCCACCAATACAGGTTTGACATCCATGAATAGCTCCATTTAGAAGAAATGGAAGAAACAATTTTAAAAATGTAAAATAAATTGTAAATACATTGGAAAACAAAATCACAATTCTTTACAATACAAGTTTTAACAAGGTGCCGTCCTAATTCATTATGAATCATGTTTGTTTTCTAAATTAATTAACATGAAAAATTCAAATGGAATATGAAGTTAGGGAGATACTTTAACAGAAGGTGGGCAATACAAAAGCCTACACTTAGTCAATTAGCAGCTCATCAGATGTAAAAAAAAAAGTTAAAACTTCTGACCCTCTCAAGAAACAAACTAAACAGTGCAGTGGTTTATACTGACAACATATTCCAAAGTAAATTGGTTTAAAGCAAATTGCTTATATTCAAAGACCATCTTAAAAGGTAACTGGTCAAGAATTTCTAACGCTTACAGATCTAAGTTTAGATCAGTATGGTCTGTAGATGCAGCTCCACTGGTTCTCAACACTTTTTTGAAAAGCAAGCACCAATTATACAAAAAGTTGATTGTCTAAACACTAGTTTATGTTGATGCAGTGGCATGAATAGGGGTTGTGACAGGTGGCACAAGTTCAAATCCTTTTGAGAAAATTAATTCAATAAATCTACTAATTTGTGGGTTAAAGCAAGAAAAACCAAAGATGTTTGGACTGTTGTAAAAACCCAATTTGTTCATTACTAGCCTACAAAGGAGGAAATATGCCATCCCTTCTGAGTCTTCCTTTTTTCTCATCTACACAACGTGATTGACTCTTAGGTCCTTAAAGCAACAAGAAATGGATGGTAAATATTGCCTTGCAAGCATTGCCCACATCCCAAGAACAAATAAAAAAAATTCTATTGAGACAGTAAATTCAATATAAGGGTGAAAACAATGTAAACCAGCCATTAGAGAGAGAAAATTGAACACCAAGATAGCTTATATCAAATTGTAAATAACATACAACATACTTTAAGCTTGGAGGAGGATCAAGTTTATTTTAGTACCTTTCTACAGGCACATTTTGTCTGTCCTGTACTTTGAACAAAGTCCAATTTTTTTTTTAAAAAAGTAGAGAACGATAAACAATCTAAGTAGATTTTTCAACAATAATTTTCAATATTTTGAACAAAATTGCAATATAATTGTCTTCATCTATACAAGCACATACCCTCCCCACCTACCCTTATCTTTCATTATTCTCATAATTTATTAGGCACGGATTCTTTGTTCATCCATTTTCCACATCATGTCAGGGCTGCAAATTTATCAAATTATGGTTATTTTATGCTTCAAACCACCTTATCACTGTACAATTCACTTAGAAACTTGCCAGCCTGAAAAAGGACACTTCCATAACATTTAAGTCTTAGAGGTAAAAAGACAAAGCTTTAATATTACTATTCCAGCCTTCTTAATTTGATGTCTCATGAATTTGCAATAATTTCCCCCAATGCGGCAGCAATTAGTATGAAGTTAATGTAACAGACATTTTAGTTATAGATTTTCAAAACAAAGTATTTCTCCCCTTTGGATAATTTAGCATCCACATTCATTAGATATGGAGTCTTTGCTAACACATACTGGGTTTAGTGGTTTATTGTACCATTTGAATAACTATTCTCAGAATAGAGCCAGAAAAATCTCGTCCAGGTTGTAGTGCAAGTTACTTGAAGCTCATTTCATACTTTTTAAACTATAACTTCAATTACTAATTCACCGTTCAACTGAATGGATTTATTTTTAATACAAAATTAAAGATCTCTATGAAGTCAGATTAATAACCCACCCAAATATTAGAACATTCAACCAGCATTGAATGCTATTAGCTCAACTACAATCTAATGCAAATTAAAATGACCTGGCTACCCGAAATCACCTAAAAACTTGAGGTTTGAGCTTCTAGCCAGTATTTGGGAAGTGCACAATGATCTTCTTTTCCAAATAGACATCTTAAAATATATTCTACATAGCAAAGTATATTTAGATAATAGATTTAAGAAACTAGTTAAGATTATAATTTTAAAATTAGCACTTATAATTAACTGTAAAAGCTACTAATACATCTTAATAAAAAACTAAATTTTGGGCAATGGTATTTTAAGACCAATGATTTGTGTGTAGATTTTACTTTTTCCAAAATATTGAACCTTCAAAATTTGCACACGTGACTATTTTGTATCAGATGTAAAGCTGGCCTTACCTCTCCAAGACCTTTATTCTCTATTCTGAGAGAAGCCACAGACGCAGGAAGTTGCATGTCAGCACTCAAAAATGCTAAGAACCTATCAACTGAACTATTCAGTTTGCTATGAAACAGTAAAAGACTGCAGTGAATTTAAATATGCTAATTTTCAAACATAAGCAAGAATGCACTAAATGTCAGCTTTGGCATTCAGGACCACCAGCCCCAAACACAAACTTAGAATTTGTTTTTCCATGCTACCTGAGGTTTGGCATATTGCTTTATTTTAATATACAGCATTGTTCGTCCTGCTGATTTTTAACCTTGACCCAAATTAATTCTGTCTGGCATCAGAAACCAGTCATTTTTAGGAGGGTGGGAGAAAAACAAAATCACTAAATTGGAATCAGAATCATATAGTAACACATGTAAGTTATAACAGGAACAGGTCACTTGGTTCAATTAATCCATGTCAGTATTTATCCCTCCACATGACCAAATAGTTAATTTCATTTTACCCACCCTTTATCTCTTTTTCCTTCAGAGAGGAAGGAATGCAAATTAATTTTGGGTGTGCATTATCTTAGCCAACAGTGGTTGTAACACATGAACGATGATGTAAATGCTAAAGTTCGTGTGCTAGAGCATTTAGAGCATAAGTTGATTACACAAGCACTTGGCACACAAGATTTTTTCCCAATATTCATGGATACTGACTTGTAAACATTTTCTCAACAGTAACAGTTTGGTTAAGACTGAATTGCAGCAGTTAGGGGAAAAAATACAGGCAAAAAAAGCATCCGTTTCATATGGACACACCCTACACATAATCAAAATGAAACATTTCAACTGACTCCACAAAAAACCCCACCAGTCAAGTTTAGAAATGACAGGCCTCCCAAATATATTGTTTCTGATGAGTCAAAAAAAAGTCAAATAATTATACAGTGACTAAATTTGTTCAAATAAACTTTCAAGTTTACTAATTGAAATAGACCCAACATCATAATTTTCCATGAACGTAAAAGCAGCGATCTACAGCAAGGCATTAAAAAGGAAGAACTCGAAACTGAGTTAAAAGTGTTGAAAAGTCCAAATCGAATACAGAAAGGAAGTTATTCAAATAATGGCAAATAGTTTCAAAAAAGACCTTTCAAAATACTTAACATTTAGTTCTCGCTCAAGATTAGTTCAGCGCATTTATATGAAACTTTCTAAAGCAAAGCCAAACTAAATGCCAGAGAAATGCAAAAAAGATTAGTAAAGGGTCAAAATTACTTTCGGTTGATTTTCCGAGGCAATTGTTTCTTTTTGTCTAAAACAGTTTTGGATGCTCATTTAGATTTGTAATTGGATGTTAGCCACGTAAGACCTTCAAACAGTCCATCTCCTGAAGTGGCACAGGACGGCTGCACATACCAATTTCTATCCCGGATGCGGGTCAAACCCAATTTCTCTTGAATTTCGTGCGGCTTCATGGCATCGGGTAAATCTTGCTTATTTGCAAATATCAGAATGATGGCTTCTCTCATCTCCCGATCGTTGATGATGCGTAAGAGCTCTTGCCTAGCCTCGTCTATCCGATCCCTGTCGGCACAGTCTACCACAAATATTAATCCCTGGGTCCCGGTGTAGTAGTGCCGCCACAGAGGCCGGATTTTATCCTGACCTCCCACGTCCCAAACATTGAATTTGACGTTCTTGTAAGTCACTGTCTCCACATTGAAGCCCACAGTGGGGATGGTGGTGACTGACTGACCCAGTTTCAATTTGTACAGGATCGTGGTCTTACCGGCGGCGTCAAGTCCAAGCATCAATATACGCATCTCCTTGTTCCCGAATATCTTCGACAGGACCTTTCCCATCTTCTAGAAAGTACATAAGAGACCACGGCAGCGAGAGGCGGGTGGAGCTGGCCGACCGAGTGGGCCTGGCCTGGAGCGGGGGCAAAGGCCGCAGTCGGACTGAAGGGTTCCCGGTCGCCCGTTCTGGGATCACTCAGCTCGGTAATTCCTCGCAGCAGCTGTCGGTGAGTGTCTGAACCTCTCCTGTCGCCAAACTACAGCACCGGCTCCACACTCCCGGCAGAGGTCATTGACTCAGGCTTGCTCCCTCTGTAACAGTCACAAGAAGACAGTTTATATTCAATGCAGCAGCAGCTCCCAGTAAATGTGTGTTGTTTTTTTTTTCTTGCCACTTGTTACCTGAGAAGTGAGTAAGTCAAGCCGGCCTCTCCTATCGTATCCTCTCCAGTCCTGTCCTGTCCGCTCCGCTCTAGCCCGATCTCGGTAGCACCGGAAAAGGCGCGGAGCGACCCGCCACTTCCCGTCCCATCTGCGCATGCGGCGCCACGTGACTCCCGGCTTCGCGCGCAGCCGCGCCACGCGCGGACACGTCACAAAGCGAAGGGCGCGCGGGGGCGGGTGGGACTGGGAGGGGTTTGATTGGCAAGTGGGACATGACCGGCAGGGGGCTGGTTGATTGACAGTAGGGGGGACCGTGGGGGTGGGGGGAGGGTGCGCGCGAGGAGTATGATTAACATTGGGTGGATGGGGCCTGCGAGGTGTGTGTTTGACAGTAGAGGGTCTGGGTATGGGTGGGAGGGGGACTGGTGATAGGTGGGGGGGAGAGGGGAGTTGATTGAAAGTGGGAGGGGCGCGCGGATGTTTGATTGACAGTAGCAGGAGACGCGCGAGGGTGTTGATTGGCAGTGGGAAGGGCAGCCGTGGTTTGATTGACAGTGGGCGGGGCGCCCAATGGTTTGATTGACAATCGGGGTGCGCGCGGGGATTGATTGTTAGTGGGAGGGGCGCGCGTGCGTGTTTGATTGACTGGCGTGAGTGCGGGGGTATGATTGACAGTGAGGGCGCGTGCGATTTGATTGACGGGGGGGCCACGCGGCTTTAGCAACATGCAAGCTATTTGGAAACACTGATGCAATTCAGCCCCATAGTTTCCACAATGATGCAGTTCAGTCCCATAGTTTCCACAAGTAGTAGCACGGATTGCGTAACCAATTTGTCTCGCGTGGATTTTAAAATACAAACCGTCTGTTAAAACTAGCTGTTTAAATGCTTTTGCAATCTCGGCTGGGTGTGGTCATAAATCTCTTTGCTCCCTCCCACTGGGTGTGGGAATGAGCTGTATGAAGTGCAAACTCAGGACTGAAATGTAATCAACTGGTTTTCTCTCTAACAGATGCTGTCTGACCTGCTGAATATTTACAGCATTTTCTGTTTTTGTGTCGGAAGCAAGTTATGTTCAGCTGTGTGAAGGGTCTGAATAAACAGCACCTATATAATTGGGAGCAATAGTTTCCACATGCCTCTCATTTTATGTCTTTCTTTGGGAGTCTCATGTGGGACGAAAGTGGGTAAGCTTCAATTCCCGCTTTCAGCCTATAGTGTGCAAAACTTCGCGTGACCAATTTATGGTGGCCGGAAACAGTTGTTTCAAATTAAATTATATCCTAACCATGGCAAAATGACCTCATTGGCACTGCTCAATATATATCAGTTTCAGGTCATATCTACAAGCTGCTACTGTAGCTGACATTGAAAAGAGAGACAAGCCCAATATTATGTGAATGCTGAAAATCTGAAATAAAAATAGATGCTGTTAGTACACACAATCTGTAGAGAGGGAAAAAGAGTTAACGTTTCAGGTAGGTGACCTTTGGTCAGAATTAAAAGTTAGAGGTTTAAATTTGTAAGTAATTACAGATCAGGGTAACTCTGATGAGGATTTGGTGCACTCTGTCTTGGATCTCAGGTGAGCAAAGTTCTACAGCTTTTCATTGGTTTTGGTATGTAAATGAACACCCTCTGTAGATGAAGATATATGACAGCAGCAAAGAGAATTAGCATTCCATATGAGCGATACTATCAGCAGCAAATGGACAGACTCTCTCACATAAAAAGTGGTTTGAACTTCATTCAGAAACGAATGTTGTGTTCCTGGTTGTTGGATAATGTGATGCTGAAGGTTGTTGATAGCTTCACGTATCTGGGCCCCACAATTACCAGCAATCTGTCACTTGATGCTGAAATCAACATATGTGTTTTCAAAATCTGCAGCTGTTAATGTCATACGAACATGGAGCAGGAGTAGGTCATTCAGCCCCTGGAGCCTGGTCTGCCATTTAATAAGATCATGGCTGATCTGATAGTAACCTGAAATCTGCAAGCCAATAACCCCCTTGTTTACCAAGAATCTATCCACTTCTGCCTTAAAAATATTCAAAGACTGCTTCCACCACATTTTCAGGAAGAGAGTTCCAAAGACTCTCAATCTTCTGAGTGAAAAAACAGCCTCATCTCTGTTTTAAATAGCCGACCCCTTATTTTTAAACAGTGAGCCCTAGATCTAGATTCTCCCACAAGAGGAAGCATCCTCTCCACGTCCACCTTATCAAGACCCCTCAGGACCTTATATATATATATATATATATATACATGTTTCAATCAAATTGCCTCTTACTCTTCTAAATTCCAGTGGATACAAGCCTAGTCTGTCCAACAACCTTTCCTCATAAGACAAACCACCCATTCCAGGTATTAGTCTAGTAAACCTTCGCTGAACTTTCAAAGCATTTACATCCTTCCTTAAATATTGTACACAGTACTCCAGATGTGATCTCCCTAGTGCCCTGTACAACTCAAGCATAACTTCCCTGCTTTTGTATTCAATACCCCTCGCAATAAATGATAACATTCTAATAGCTTTCCTAATTACTTGATGTACTTGCACACTAGCCTTTTGTTATTCATGCACTAAGACACCCAGATCCCGCACCATCTCAAAGCTCTGCAATCTCTCACCATTTAGATAATATGCTTCTCTTTTATGTCCAAGTTGAGTTAGAGTGTGGAACAACAGCTGATTGAGAACACCAAATGCGAGCCTAACAAGCCTGTGTCCTTAGCCCACAACTATACAGTGGTGAGACTTGGACAATATATGTTAAGCAGGACAAAATGCTGAACAGCTTCCACCTTCACTGTCTCAAATGGATCCTCAGCATCTCTTGGAAGGACAAGATCACCGATTCAGAGGTCCTGGAGTATGCTACTTCCATCAGCATACACTCATTGTTAAGCCAATGATGTCTGTGCTGGCTTGGCCACGTTCATTGGATGAATGACAGCTGTATACCCAAAGACCTTCTTTATGGTAAACTGGCCTTTTGTGATTCATGCACTAGGGCACCCAGATCCCTTTGCACCTCAGAGCTCTGCAATCTCTCACCATTTAGATAAAATGCTTCTCTTTTATGTATAAGCTGATTAAGAGAGTGTGAATTAGCAACATCTTCAACATCCATATCTCCGCTATGAGTTCATCTGCAAGCGAAATATGAAGATGGTGGACATTGACACAGACAACTGGGAGACAGTCACCATCATCCATGACCTCTGGAGGCTGACTATTCAAAGGGGCATTGCAAGAGGTGAGGAGAAATGGAAAGCTCAAGTAACCAGGGGGAGTGCCAGAGAAAACAGAGGCCAGCAAATCCTGCACCTTCTCAGCCCACTGCCTTCATCTGCAGCAATTGTGGCAGAGACTGCCGTGCCAGAGTGCGGTTATTGCACTGCACTAGGCAATGTTTAAGACAGAGTTGACCACCAGGCCAGAAACCACCATCTCACGAGACAAACAGCTATCAGACAGATCCAGGGTGCAGAGAACAAAAGGGAAAGTCTGTGATAGGATGGAGGGTAGGAACGATTAGATGATAAACAAAATGATGGCGCAAGCCAAAGGGAATGGTAATGAATCAAGTAAAGAAACAAAACATAGGTCTGAAGGAGCAGTCATTGACAACAGCAGAACCATTAACAGCTTCAGCTGTCTGAAAAAAAATAGGAGCAGTGGTTATGATATCAAGTTCTTAAAATTAACGTTGAATCTGGAAGGTTGCAAATACTGGTACCATATTTTAACTTGAAAGAAGTACAAATAAGTTGCTGTTTCACCTGGGTGTTTGGAGTTCTGGACAGCAGGAAGGGAGGAGGTGAAAGGGCATGTGTTGCACCTCCTGTTAGATCATAAGACATAGGAGCAGAAATTAGGCCAATCGGCCTATCGAGTCTGCTCCGCCATTCAATCTTGGCTGATGAGTTTCTCAACCCCATTCTCCCGCCTTCTCCCCGTAACCTTTGACCCCCTTACCAATCAAGAACCTATCTATCTCGGTCTTACATACACTCAATGACCTGGCTTCCACAACCTTCTGTGGCAATGAATTCCATAGATTCATCACTCTCTGGCTAAAGAAGTTTCTCCTCATCTCTGTTCTAAAAGGTCTTCCCTTTACTCTGAGGCTGTGCCCTTGGGTCCTAGTCTCTCCTACTAATGGAAACATCTTCCCCACATCCACTCTATCCAGGCCTTTCAGTATTCTGTAAGTTTCAATCAGATCCCCCCTCACCTTCTAAACTCCACTGAGTATAGACCCAGAGTCCTCAAACGTTCCTCATATTTTCATTCCTTTCATTCCTGGGATCATTCTCATCAACCTCCCCGAAACCGTCTCCAGGGCCAGCACATCCTTCCTGAGATACGGGGCCCAAAATTGCTCACAATATTCTAAATGTGGTCTGACCAGAGCCTTATAAATCCTCAGCAGCACATCCCTGCTTTTATATT
Organism: Carcharodon carcharias; assembly: GCF_017639515.1. Lineage (NCBI taxonomy): Eukaryota > Metazoa > Chordata > Chondrichthyes > Lamniformes > Lamnidae > Carcharodon > Carcharodon carcharias. The sequence goes on from NC_054486.1 coordinate 68,214,257, forward strand.
CTAGTCCTCTCGAAATAAATGCCAACATTGCATTTGCCTTCCTAACTCAACCTGCAAGTTAACCTTAAGAGAATCCTGGACTAGGACTCCCAAGTCCCTTTGCACTCCAGATTTCTGAATTCTCTCCCCATTTAGAAAATAGTCTATGCCTCTATTCTTACTACCAAAGTGCATTACCTCACACTTCCCCACGTTGTATTCCATCTGCCACTTTGCCCATTCTCCTAACCTGTCCAAATCCTTCTGCAGCCTCCCCGCCTCCTCAATACTACCTGTCCCTCCACCTATCTTTGTATCAGCTGCAAACTTAGCCAGGATGCCCTCAGTTCCTTCATCTAGATCATTATTGTATAAAGTGAAAAGTTGTGGTCCCAACACTGACCCCTGGGGAACTCCACTAGTCACTGGCTGCCATCCTGATAAGGACCCCCTTATCCCCACTCTCTGCCTCCTGCCAGACAGCCAATCTTCTATCCATGCTAGTACCTTGCCTCTAACACCATGGGCTTTTATCTTACTGGGCAGCCTCCTGTGTGGCACCTTGTCAAAGGCCTTCTGGAAGTCCAAGTAGATAACATCCGTTGGCTCTCCTTTGTCTAACCTACTGATTACCTCCTCAAAGAATTCTAACAGATTTGTCAGGCATGACCTGCCCTTGATGAAACCATGCTGACTTTGCCCTATTTTACCATGCACTTCCAAGTATTCTGAAATCTCATCCTTAATAATGGACTCTAAAATCTTACCAACGACTGACATCAGGCTAATCGGCCTGTAATTTCCCGTCTTTTGCCTCAACCCCTTCTTAAACGGGGGTTACATTAGCGATTTTCCAGTCCTCTGGGACCCTCCCTGATTTCAGTGATTCCTGAAAGATCACCACCAACGCCTCCACTATCTCTTCAGCTATCTCCTTCAGAACTCTGGGATGTAATCCATCTGGTCCAGGTGATTTATTCACCTTCAGACCTTTCAGTTTTCCTAGCACCTTCTCCTTGGTAATGGCCACCATACTCACCTCTGCCCCCCGACTCTCTTGAACTTTGGGGATGTCACTTGTATCTTCCACTGTGAAGGCTGGTGCAAAGTATCTATTCAGTTCCTCCACCATTTCTTTGTTCCCCACTACTACTTCTCCAGCGTCATTTTCCAGCGGCTCAATGTCACTTTTGCCTCTTTCTTACGCTTTATATATCTAAAAAAACTCTTGCAATCTTCTTTTATATTACTGGCTAGTTTACCCTCATATTTAATCTTCTCCCTCCTTATTTCTTTTTTAGTTGTCCTCTGTTGGTCTTTGTAGGCTTCCCAATCCCCTGGTTTCCCTCTGCTCTTCGCTGCATTGTATGCTTTCTCTTTAGCTTTTATGCTGTCCCTGACTTCCCTTGTCAGCCATGGTTGCCTCATCCTCCCTTTAGTATGCTTCTTCTTCTTAGGGATGAATTTTTGCTGTGTCTCCCAAATTACTCGCAGAAACTCCTGCCATTGCTGTTCCTGTCTTTCCTGCTAGACTCATCTCCCAGTCAATTCTGGCCAGCTCCTCCCTCATGCCTCTGTAGATGCCTTTATTCAACTGCAATACCATTACATCTGATTCCAGCTTTTTCCTCTCAAATTGTCATATTATGGTCACTTCCTCCTAAGGGTTCCTTCACCTTAAGCTCCCTTATCAAATCTGCCTTATTACACATCACTAAATCTAGAATTGCCTGTTCCCTGGTGGGCTCCACCACAAGCTGTTCCAAAAAGCCATCTCGTAGACATTCCACAAATTCCTTTTGTTTGGATCCACTACCAACCTGATTTTCCCAGTCTGCCTGCATTTGAAATTCCCCCATGATCATTGTAACCTTGCCTTTCTTACACACCTTTTCTATCTCCTGGTGTATCTTGTGCCCCACATCCAGACTACTGTTCGGAGGCCTGTACATAACTCCCATTATGGTTTTTTTTTACCTTTGCGGTTCCTCAACTCTACCCACACAGATTCTACATCATCTGACCCAATATCATTAGATGTAGATAGGAAGATGCCATGGAAATAGGAACTGGTGTTGGGAGTGATGGAAGAGTGGACCAGGACTCCATGGAGAGACTGGTCCCTTCAGCAAGCTTAAAGGGGAGGGAAAGATGTGTTTGGTTGTATTATGCTGGAGGTGGTGGAAAGGGCAGAGGATGATCTTTAAATGTGGAGGTTGGTGGGGTGGAAGGTGAGCACAAAGGGGACCCTTATATGGTCTGGGTGGGAGGGAAAGGTGAGGGTAGAACTGATGGAAATGTGACAGATATGGTCGAGTGCCCTGTCAACCACAGTTAAGGAAAATGCTTGATTGAGGAAAAAGGATCACATATCGGAAGCATTAGTGTGGAAGGTGGCATCATCAGAACAGATGCAACAGAGACCACAGACCTGAAGCATTAACTCTGTTTCTCTCCCCACAAATGCTGACTAACTTGTGTCATGAAGAAATATTAACGTATATAATTTTATTGGAAATTATTTTAAATTGGACTTGTAGTAGGGTTGGTGTATGTGGGTGTGAGTGTGTGTGTGTGTGTTAATTGGATTAAAGACAGGTGGTCTGGGTGCTTTGATGTATAGTTGTTTTGAGATGTTAAACAGTAAGGTAAAGGGGGCATTTGTATTTTGTTGAATAAACCATTCAAAGCCTGTGAGTGAAATCTTGCACCTAGCTAGGAGACACCAAGCAAAATATGTTTATGTTATGAATAAAATTGGTGCTATGAAAGGGGTTTTATTGTTAGAAAAGGTGGAGTTCAAGGGGCCTGGTGAAACAGTGAGAATTTGCATTCAAAGGGAAGGCTAGGTATATCCAGATGAGTTTTGTGTGTGGAAGTTAGACACAAATGACATCTAAGCCTACAACTGTCTGTAAAGGAAACAAATTGAAAGGAACCTCATTTTGAATTTGTAAGATAAAATGTGCTTTGCCTGGTGTCTGTAATGTCTATGGGTTATTGTTGCCTTGGTGAAGATTTTTGGAGTGATTAATTTGGGGATTTGTTTAATAGTTATTATGGTAGTAATTTGTAGATGTGTATGTGTTTAATACCTTGTAAAATTAAGAAATGTTTAATTTATATAAAAAACCTCTGGAGGCTTGGTGGTTTCATTTTTGAATTCAGAGTTGCATCTCAAACATACCAATTGAAAATATACATTATGACAGTTGTTTAAAGTTTCCCTCTGGGATTTTAAATAACTTAGCCTTTACCAACTATTGTGTCATAACACCTGCTGAGTATTCCCAGCATTTTCTGTTTTTATTATGAAGCTGGAGGAGTCTCGGGCATTGTTTGATAGTCATACTCACAGAAGCATACCTACGTCAGACTGCTGTTTGACTAATCCATGGGACAGTTGTTCTAACATTGGCATCAGACCCTAGAGGTTAGTGAGGAGGACTTTGCAGGTTGACTGGGTTGGGTGTGCCTGTATTGCATCATATTTTGATGCTTGGGTTGCACCCGATTGGGCCATTTCTTATTCTTTGTAGGCAATTTGTACTATTGAGTGGCTTGTTAGGCTGCTTCAAGAGGCAGTTAAGAATCAACAATGTTGGTGTGGGATTGAAGTCATGTATAATCCAGACTGGGTAAGGAAGGTTTCCTTCTCTATAGGATTTTAGGAAAGCAAATATGTATATGCAGTGCTGACATCATTGATATGACATGCATGCATCACTGGACCCAATTTATAGCAGGAAAAGAAACAAATGCTGTGCAAAATTCAGATTTTTTTCAGGGACCTGGATTTTCTGAAATGATTGTTATGAAGACTTAATCATTAGTCTAGTAAAGATCAATTCTTTACCCCAATAAGGTATAAAGCAAGCTCAGTAATGTACTAGGCTGATCACAAATGAAAGTATTGTTTACTGGAAGCAAGATTATAACTCTACCATTGTGCATAATTTCCAACAATTTTTTATTCTCCTACCATGTCATAGTAACAGGTAATTGACAAGAACCACACTTATAAAGAGAGGTTTTCCATTGACCTTGTATTTAAAAAAACATACCTGGGGTTAAGTGGTATCGTAAATTATGTAAATAGTTGTGGTTTGGCATTTAGCTTGAATTTGTCTTTTTTAAGTTGCTTGTTTATTTTATTGAGACTTAATTCAAAACAAAAAATAATCTTTAATGATTTTTATCTGAATTTATTTAAGTTTTCTGGTTATTATTTTTATTCCCTGATGTCTCCCATTTTCAACACTAAAAAAAACTCTGAAAAGACAATTTGGAAATGTTAACCTTGATTAGAATGTGGAGCCTGTTACCACATTCAGTCAATTTCTAAATTTGTGGATGACACCAAATCATATATAGTCGAGGGGGACAGTCGATGTTGAGGAGGATTGCTCCAAATTACAGGAGGACATTACTAGACTTACAGAAAGGACAAACAATTGGCAAATGAAGTTCAATACATTTGGTGGTACATTTTGGTAGGAAAAATAGAGAGATCACTTATTATTTGGACGGTGCATGTCTAGGTAGAGTAGAGGAATAAAGAGATTTCGAAGTTCAAATATACCAATCACTAAAAGTTGTACCACGCCTTAGAAAGGCTATAAAGATAGCAAAGCATGCACTAGGCTTTGTTTCTAAAGGGATAGAATGAAAAGTAGGGAAGTTATTCTAAACCTGTAGTGGAGCTTGGTTAGACCACAATTAGCATAGTGCATGCAGTTTTGGTTGCCATATTATGAAAAGGATATAGAGGCTGTCAAGAGGGTGGAGAGAAGATTTACAAGGATGGTACCAGTAATCTGTGGTATACATATCATTAAAAGATTGACTCTCTTGATAAAAGAAGGCTCATGATGAATTAATAGAGATTTTTAAAACTGAGAGGTTTTAATACAATGAATGCAAAGAGAATTGTTTTCTCTTGTGGGGAAAGGCATAGCTGGAATCCATCAATATAAAATGGTCACCAAGAAATCCAACAGGGAATTCAGAAGAAACTCCTTTATCTCAGATTGGTGAGAATGTAGAACTTGCTACCACAGGGAGTGGTTTAAGAGAATAATATAGATGCGTTTAAAGGGAAGCGAGACAAGCATATGAGGGAGAAGGGAATAGAGGATTATGATAAATTTTGATGAAGAAGGGAGGAGGCTTGAGTGGAGTATGAACACTAGATGGACTGGTTGGGCCAAATGGCCTATTTCTGTGTCTTCCAATATAATCCACATTGGGTGTTCAAGGCATAGCATAGATGTATTTAAGGAGAAGCTGGATAAGTACATAAGAGAGAAAGAAATTAAAGGATCTGTCGGTAAGGTTAAATGAAATAAGGTGGAAGGAAGCTTAGATGGAGCATAAACATCAACATAAACCTGTTGGGCTGAGTGGACCTTTTCTGTGCTATAAATGCTGTGTAGTTCAAGATAAGTTCAATCCTTGATTTGAGTCAATTGATCTCACTGGGCAACTGCGTTCAATTACCTGTGGCATTTCAAGAAGTTGGCTCACCACCATATACTCAAAGGCAATTAAGGATGGGCAATAAATCCTGGCCTTGTCAGTGATGCCACACCCCAAAAATGAATAATTAAAAGAGAAATTTGCTTCAACAACTCTTGGTTAGGAAGAAGAAAGATGTCCAGGATTCCTGCTCTGGAGGATATCCAGTTGCTTTTCCATTGAGGATTGGATTTGAAGTCGCTAATCAATAAGGTAGGCTGTTTGTATGTACACACAGTATAGTAACCATCGTTCCCTCACTGACCTTTTTAATACTTTCACGGGATATGGACATAGCTGGCTAGGCCAGCATTTATTGCTCACCCCTAATTATCCTTGAGAAGGTGGTGGTGAGCTGCCTTCTTGAACAACTGCAGTCCATGTGGTGTAGGTACATCCACAGTGCTGTTAGGAAGGGAGTTCCAGGATTTTGATCCAGTGACAGTGAAAGAACAGGAATATAGTATCAAAGCAGGATGGTGTGTGGCTTGGGAACTTGCAGGTGGTGGTATTCCCATGCATCTGTTGCCCTCCTCTTTCTAGGTGGTAGAGGTCATGGGTTTGGAAGCAGCTGTTGAAGAAATCTTGGTGAGTTGCTGCAGCGCATCTTGTAGATGGTACACACTGCTGCCACTGGTTGAGGGAGTTAATGTTGAATGCGGTGGATGGGGTGCCAATGAAATAGGCTGCTTTGTCCTGGATGGTGTCAAGCTTCTTGAGTGTTGGAACTGCACTCATTCAGGAAAATGAAGAGTATTCCATCACACATCTGGCTTGTGCCTTGTAGATGGTGAACAGGCTTTGGGAGTCAGGAGATGAATTACTCACTGCAGGATTCCTGGCCTTTAACCTGCTCTTGTAGCCACAGTATTTATATGGCTGGTCTAGTTCAGTTTTTGATCAATGATAATTCCCAGGATGTTAGTGGGGAATGCAGTGATGGTAATGCTATTGAATGTTAAGGGGAGATGGTTGAATTCTCTCTTGTGGGAGATGGTCATTGTCTGGCACTTGTATGACGCAAATGTAACTTGCACCTTAGAAACCCAAGCCTGAATGTTGCCCAGGTCTTGCTACGTATGGACATGGACTGCTTCAGTATCTGAGGAGTTGTGAATGGTGCAGAACATTGTGCAATCATCAGCAAACATTCGCACTTCTGACCTTATTATGGAAGGAAGGTCATTGATATAGCAACCAAAGATGGTTGGGCTGAGGCGGCTACCTTGAGGAACTCCTGCAGTGATGTCCTGCGATTGAGATGATTGACCTCCAACAACCACAACCATCTTCCTTTGTGCTACAAATGACTCCAGTGGAGAGTTTTCCCACTGATTCCAATTGACTCCAGTTTTGCTAGGGCTCCTTGATCACACACTCAGTCAAATGCTGCTTTGATATCAAGGGCAGTCACTCTCACCTCACCTCATGTGTTAAACTCTTTTATCCATGTTTGAACCAAAGCGGTAAGAGGATCAGGAGCTAAGTGGCTCTAGTGGAACACAAATTGAGCATCAGTGAGTAGGTTATCAATGAGTAAGTGCCGCTTGATAGTGCTTGACAATACCTTCCATCACTTTGCTGATGATTGAGCGTTGACTGATGGGCGGTAATTGCTAGGTTGGATTTGTCCTGCTTTTTGGGGACAGGACATACCTGGGAAATTTTCCACATGGATGGGTAGATGCCAGTGTTATAGCTGTAGTGGAACAGGTTGGTTAGGGGCATAGCTAATTCTGGAGTGCAAGTCTTCAGTACTATTGTTGTCAGGGCTCATAGCCTTTGCAGTATCCAGTACCTTCAGCCCTTTCTTGATATCACGTGGACTGAATCAAATTGGCTGAAGACTGGCACTTGTGATTCTGGGTACCTCAGGAGCAGGCTGAGATGAATCATCCACTTGGCACTTCTGGCTGAAAAATAAGTTGCAAATGCTTCAGTCTCATCTTTTGCGCAGATTTGCTGGGCTCCCGCATCATTAAAGATGGGGATATTTGTGGAGCCTCCTCCTCCAGTTCATTGTTTGATTCACAACTGGATGTGACAGGACTGCAGGGCTTAGATCTGATCCATTGGTTACGGGATTACTTGAGTCTGTCTATCACATGCTGCTAACGTTGTTTGGGCATGCAAATAGTCCTGTGTTGTAGCTTCACCAGGTTCACACTCATTTTTAGGTATGCCTGGTGCTGCTCCTGGCATGCCTCCTTCATGCTTCATTGAACCAGGGTGGTAATGGTAGAGTGGGGAATATGCCAGGCCATGAGGTTACAGATTGTGGTTGAATAAAATCCTGCTGCTGCTGATGGCCCACAGCATCTCATAGATGCCCGCTCAATCTGTTTGAAGTCTATACCATTTAGCACAGTGGTAGTGCCACACAAGACGATGAAGGGCACCCTCAATGTGAAGACAGGTCTTTGTCTCCACAAGGACTGTTCAGTGGTCACTCCTCCCAATATTTTGATGGACAGATGCATCTGCAACAGATATTTGGTGAGGATGAGGTTAAGTTGTTTTTTTTTCCCTCTTGTTCCCCTTACCATTTGCTGCAGACCCAGTCTAGCAGCTATGTCCTTTAGGACTCGGTCAGTAGTGGTGCTACTGAGCTACTCTTGTTGATGGATATTGAAATCCCCCAGAGTACATTCAGTGACCTTGCCTCCCTTAGTGCTGCTTCCAAATGGTGTTCAACATGGAAGAGCACTGATTCATCTCATCCACTGACGATAGTGTTGGCACTTACTGCTCTCATTGTGATCTTGAGATTTAATTGACTATATTTACAATTTCTACCCATCTCCCATTTTTACATGGTCGATCACTGGCGCTTCCCTTCCTGGACCGTTTTCTCTCTTCTCCTAGGCTTTCCACCATCTTAGCAATTCACACATTATATTGTTATTTTAATTCTCTTTTTAATGCCTCACTAAAATGATGTTTTATATCAGAGATGTGCAACTTTTTGGAGTTGTGGGCTGGATATTTACATCAAAACCACTGATTTAACTGCATAAGGTTCACTATAATGAGAGCTTCCACAGTCAAAGGTGTGAGACCCAAATATACTAAAAATGTAACACATCTTGGTCACATTCTTGTTTTTTCAACCATTTTAATACAGAAGTGGAGCTTCGTGTAATTTATATAAAAATGCGATTTTAGCTTAATGTTTGTTTTCGAGGAGTTCAGTTCACAGGTCAATCATGTACAATGGAAGTAGATTAGATATTGATTAATTACCTGTGTAGGTGACTTTGAACAATTAACATTTATTTTTAAAAAGCAAAAAATAAATACAGTAAAAATTCATACCATAGGGATTGGAATAGCTATCCTTCTTCCTGTAAACTCTGTTTGTTTTTATGGGGCCCATATCCAGAGGCCAGTTGCCAGTTTACTGACGAATTCACAGAATTGGCACTAAACTACAAAATGTCCTGTCTCAAAAGGTTACAAAAAGAACAGAAACACATGTTTGAAGGTTAGTTGGTAAGAGCTCCTACAGTAGGGTTGCCAACCCTGGTTTAATGGACTTTTGGAGGTTTCATCACATGACCATCCTGTTCCCCCACTCCCACCCTACACTGCCACCAACAGTCCATATTCTAGGTACACAGTTTATTGCCTTTCCATGCCAACAGGAAAGGGAACAACCTCTTTGTTACCCAATTTGACTAATCTTGACTGTTAGTGAAATAGCTTTTCTTCCCCATCTTTGATATTCCTATAACTAATACATGAACAGGGTCAAAGAACATGCTTGCTACAATATCTAGGAGAGTAATCTTCAATTCCTGGAGAGCTCCAAGACAATCCTCGAGGGTTGGCAACCTAATGCTGCAGGAATGAGGCTAGGGACTAAATTGGAAATTGAAGACAGAGGTGGGCAGATTTCAATGATGGGCTGACCCAAAAGAAAACATGATTTAATATTTAGCCTGCCCACTGAGATGAGTATTATAGGGGGTGGGAGTTTGCAGGGATAGGTTATTTAACAAATACGCCTGAAAATGCTATTATGCTCAGTTACACTCATTAAATAAAATAAGTGTTTCAAAAGAAGAAAGACTTGCATTTATAAAACACTTTCACGACCTCCAGACATCTCAAAGTGCTTTACAACCAATGAAGTATTTTTTGAAGTGTAGTCACTGTTGTAATGTAGGAAAAGAGGCAGCTAATTTGCACTCACCAAACACCTACAGTGATGTGATAATGACCAAATAGCTTTTGACCATATAATTTTTTTTAATGATGTTGATTGAAGGATAAGTATTGACCAGGACACAGGGGATAACACCCCTGCTCTTCTTCAAAATAGTGCAATGGGATCTTTTACATCTACCCATGCAGGCAGATGGGTCCTCAGTTTAACATCTCATCTCTCCATTTCCAATGGCCAGGCATTCTGCCAGTCTCCTTCATCATCTCCTCTGCAGCAGTCAAGGTGCCAATTAGTGGAGGGCCTCTCCTAAGCTCTGCTCAGCTAGATGCAGATCCTGAGCCTTGGGTGTGCTGGGGTGGTGGGGATGGGGTGAGAGCAACAATAGAAAATGTGTGTGGTTCTGTCAACATTTCCAGAGGCACAATGCACTATTGGAGAGATTGGAGGAGTTATGCATAGCATGGGTGCCTAATTTTTCAGGGTTTTTCACTGATGTCCATCTTCATGAAAAGAGTCGGCACTTGCACATAGCATTAGTTGCAGTAGGCAACCGAGTGTGGCTGTGACTAATGGTTGCATATTCAGTCTGCCAGCTTAAACAGGATGGAGGAAAGACTCAACTTAGCCATTTAGCAACTCACTGAAGTGCAGCAAACTGCTCTACAGCTGTTGGCTAGCAAGGAATTTCAGGTGGGACACAATGGAGAAAGGGGGCATGTAAGTGGAAACTGTGCAGTAGGTGCTCCCACTTCTCACCCCTTGCCCCTGTCCCTACTCCCTACCCCCCAGAGCCCCACATTCATTCTTCAATCTGTCCTGATAACTGAGCCTGCCTCTTCACATACACATTCTTTGGCAGGGCTTCATGGGCCTCCAAAGTCCAGAGGATCCCCATCACAAGCATCTCAGATATCAAAGCAGGGAGACTTTTTAGTTGAACAAGGTGAATTACTTGGGTGTTTATAATGATGTAACTGCTAATGTTTTTGAAAATGTTAATGATGCATGAGCTTTATCTTGCATTGTCTTGAAGCAAATTCGAACTCCCAGTTATTAACTGAAATACTTACACTGCAAGATTTCACATTTCAATTAAAACTGCTACTGTACAAGTTAAACAAAGCACTACTCACTTACTCACGTAACACTATATTTTGTAAGCCCTTACCCGTTACACCTGAAAATCTCAACAACACATTCATTGTTCTACTTTTATTTCTACCCAAGAGTTCCCCTAAACTTCTCAGGATCTTGAGGGTTCCTTCACCTCTCCTGGGACCAAACCAAGGTGTGCCACTGCTCTCAGGAATTCAATTAGATTCTCCTCAGTATTGCCGCTATTCTCCTAAGAATGAGATTTCTTGGGGTCCTTCCACTACCTTCTAGCTAGACAACCCTCTAACTCTCCTTCAAAACCTCATGATTATGACCTCCCCAGCTCCAGCATAGGCATCACTGCTTTCTTGCTTAGTAACTTCAAATCAGAAAACACCCTTGGTATCTGATAGCCCTCTGATACTGGTCTACAGCTCCTGGCAGATTCTGTCTCTGCTTGTCTCAAAGCTGCTTCCAGGGTGACTTCAGCTGCCTGTTTCTACGAGAAATCACACAGACAAAATCCAAAACCAAAAAAACTTCCCTGCAATCTATCCCCATGGCAATGTGGCACAAGTAGGATGTCCCAGATAGTGATTTAAACTAATTATCCCCAACTTCCAAATCTTCCCTTTGTTCTGGGAAACCATGTGAATAATTTAAATTCCTTATTGAGGTAGCTGTAGACTTAATAGCTGGGATTTTCCAGCCCCGTCATGACAAGAACACCATGGGAGATTCGGTGGCCCAGCCAAAAGTCCATTGACTTGCGGCAGGACTGGAAAATCTTGCCCACTGTCTCCATCATGAAACTCAGAGAGGGGTCATCCATTATTTAATGTTTTCCTACATTCAACTCTGACCTTATTAAATAAACGTAGGCCACCCTTTAAATTGCAATTACTTTAGGTCTGTTTATCAGCTTCTCAAACCAGGTGCTTTCATTTTTCTTACATTCAAAAAAATTAAATTTTGAAACTAATCCTAAAAGATATGCATCATGAAATTACGTATTCATTACACCTGTCACCTCCATTTTTGCCACTGACCTGCCAAATGGTCATCAGCCTTGCAGAGAATGGTATACCAAAAAAGAAGACAAGCAAAGGTCAATGAGATGGAAGAATTAGTGACTGTAGGAATTATTTGTTTTGGCAGGAGAGGTGGGGGTGTATAGTAGTGATTTTAACATTGGTATGCCATTTGGCTTCACAAACTCTGGGTATCTGAATCATGCTTGTATGAGTACATTGTGGGCTTCTCTGGTGGATAGATGAGGGGCTGCAGGGATCCTAACCATATTGGGTTCCTTCCCATCTTGCTACTTTTCTGTTTGGGAACATAGGAAAAGAAGTAGGCCATTTAGCCTCTTGAACCTGTTCCACCACGCAAGATCATGGCTGATCTGCAACATAACTCCATGTACCTGCCTTTGCCCATGTTGATTAATACCTTCGGTGAACAAAAATCTATCAATCTCTGTTTTAAATTCAACAATTGATCTAGCATCGAGTTTGTGGAAGAGTGTTCCAAACTTCAACCTCTCTTTGCACGATGACATGTTTCCTAGATTGAAGGGTTAAATGTGCTACAATTGCATTTTTACATTTTTATTTCATAGACTTTCCATGCCAATGGGGTTTTCCCACACACCTTCAAATGTATACAGGTTAAATGTGGAAGTGAATGGGATCACTTCCCAATCGGGTTTTTGATAATCTGGCATATTTTGATGTTTTCATCCCCCATGAGTGTCAATACCTACTCCCTTGCAGGTTAAAATTATGTTCTTAATTTCTCTTGACAAGCATTTGATCACTTCTTAATCTCTAAAGTTGGTAATAAATGTTTGCCATTCAATTGCATAATTTGTATTCTGGGATGGAACAAAAGTGTGGGGCTTCTTTCCTCCCACTGGCACCTCAAATGTTTTTCTGTCCTCTTAGGCCACTTTCAATTGGCGGAATATCTCTGAGCAGTGTTTAGCCACCCGTCATTTCTAAAGACTGTTTTCACTAGTTTGGATGCCATTTCCAGAATCCCACAGTTCTATCTTTTCAGTTAGCAGCATTATAAGAGCTATATCTATTCATTTCTTCTATGTCCCGTGCAGGAGACCGGAAGAAAAATATATATATCTATGTCAGCCTGGCTACTTCATAAAATTATTTTTTTCTATCTTTTCAAAATGAACAATTGCTGGGATGATAAAAATGGCTGCAGCTGATCACATGCTGGTTTCTGGAAGATTCTAAGCTGTTCCAATGGACAAAGGCTACCTCATCATCCTGGAAGATGACTTGTATAAACATTGCAGCCAAGCCAACACGAAGGATTCGTAGACGATAGGTCTACACTAGTCAACTATGGACAAAGGTAGAGCTATTTGAGACTCCTGATTTCCAATGTTGTGCTCCAAAACACAATGGGTTTCAATCAGGCACCTTGTTAACTGAATAGTCTGACCCAAAACAACTCTCTCATATGACCGAGACTTGAGCTGTTTGAATTCCTTTAATTATACTGCTCTTGAATTTTATCTTTAGTTCATGTTTGAACTCAAGGGAGAATCAGGGCTCCAGGCAAGCAGCCTGCCTCTGTCTATCATTTTATTATCTAACAGGTAGCAGCAGAAAGAACTCTGTCCAGGTGAAGTGCCTAGCCCTCATCTACTGGAACATTGGAATGTCTGTATTTGTGTCTTCAAGGCTAATTCATCTCTATGTGCCTTCTATCATGAAAGTCCTCATTTGTGGAAAGTCATAACACCCTGTAACAGTTGCAGCCTGCTACCCTCTGAAGGAATACGCAACTGGATTTTTGATTCTGGACTCAAGTGAAACCATAACTCTTATTTTTTATCGCGGTCTTTGTCCTGAGCCCCTTTCTTTCCCTTATCCCTCTTTTATAGTATGAATGCAAAAAGAGGCAATATTGTGAAACCCCTTCCTGTGTTGTGCGTGTGTGTGTGTGTAAAATAAACCACCCCTCTTATTTGACCTTATCTCGAGTTTGCTGTGGGGCTATAAATAGAGGATTGGGTAACTATAAAACTGAAGGGTTAGGGGGAAATAAAAAATCAAAAACACCTGTTTACGGTTGGGTAGTGAGTGGAAAATCAAGGCTGTTTAAATTAATCCCCTTACGGTTGGTAACATATGTAATTCTCCGTGTGGCCTTCATCTTTAGGTCCCAATTTTTCCTCTCTCCAGATTGTGATCTTTTCTTCCCTAGTGACCTGCAGATGCCAACCCTTGAAATGTACCATCAGGTTCCAAACTTTGATCTCTCCACTTGGTTTCTGTTAAGTTTGAGTTTTTAATGATAGATACACTATATTTGAGTTCACCATCAATGACCACTCCCATACATGGATCTTGCATCTTCTAAGAATAAGCATGTGAATCCTCCCACACCATATTTAGGTAGCAAGAAACCAGGATTGATCAGAGATACCTTGCCATGGTATTCCAGCTCACTTGGATTTTATGATGTGCAACACATAACGTCATTTTCATTAGGTGGATGGGTATATGTTCTATCAGATCAACCTAAAGACTATATAAATCAACAGACTAATTTAAAATTTAACAAGTAAATGAACAGTATCCAGTACAGATCATGAGTCTGAAATTATATGGTTTTCTCAGTTTCTTGTCATAACTTTGACGGTAGGTCGGCGTCTTCAGCCTGTACCTGCAATTACTGTCCCCAGCATTATACCTGGTCTCACCTGTTTCAACCATTCCCTGCCTCCCATTTCAAGAACCGCCAGGAATTTCATTGTAATTGGTCCCACACTGTCACCATAACTACGGCAAAGTTATGGAATGGAACTGGACCACCTATGAGAAAATTCCCTGCTCCTTGCTGCAAATTTCAATTCTGTTTACCAAGCAACTTGTGACTGGTAAGTAAAATAAACACTAACTTGCACACACTGGGTTGATAGAAGCTAAAGGAGTGCTCCTGGTATGTGTTCACATTGGTAATACTGCACAAATGCAATAACTGCAGCAAATGTTAGGTGACCAAATGTCACTTAAACAAATCTTCAAGGATAAGAGAGTAAGTTCAATCTAGTATGCAGTGACCAATGTGAAAGATTAAACATCCTATTCATATTGTTTTCGGAGAAAAAGATGCTGCCATGAACAAGATATGATTGATATTACTGTTCATAGTTTTAGCATATGAACTCTTAACAGGAATGAAAAATTTCACAGGTAGGTAATGAAGACAGACATAAAAAGCTGGAACAAAAACAGAATTATCTGGAAAAACTCAACAGGTCTGGCAGCATCGGCAGAGAAGAAAAGAGTTGACGTTTCGAGTCCTCATGACCCTTCAGCAGAACTGGTTGAATCCAAGGAGAGGGGTGAAATATAAGCTGATTTAAGGTGGGGTGGGGTGGGGGGTGTGGTTGTAGGGACAAGCAAGCAGTGATAGGAGCAGATAATCAAAAGATGTCACAGTCAAAAGAACACAGAGGTGTTGAAGTTGGTGATATTATCTAAACAAATGTGCTAATTAAGAATGGATCTTAATTAAGAATGCGCTAATTAAGAAAAAGCTGGATCTTTATCATTGAAACGTAGAAGTTTAAGGTGGCGAATCCAACAGAACTTTTCAAGATTTTAAGATTTACAAAAAAAAACATTTTGAGAGTATAAATAGTGAAATACTTTATTGCCTGGTTAGAGACTCATTAAGACACTAATATTGCAAAATATCATTTTTGAATTCAAAAGATATTAAGGAGTACTGCAGATCAGAGTTTAATGGCAGCATGTATGGTTATGTGGAGCTAGGTGAGGGATAAAAAAGCATAAATAAGTAACTACAGCAAAGGCACCGCAAACTGAAATCAACACTGACTACATGATACAGGAGCAAAAGTCGCCAATGATCAAAGATGTGGCAGACACCATACAGGAACAATAGTGCTCTTAAGTGCTGCTGTTGAATGAGTCATTTACGTATCAAACTTGTTTCACTTTAAGCATTGTCCAGCAACTCATTCTGAAACCAAAAGAACTTAGTGTTACAGCAAGAAATAACTTAAAGCAAGCAGGTCCATTTTAACCCTGTGCGACTAGTGCTAACAAGGCATTAAAACGGCAGTGCAGTACTTATCGCCCTGCTTAACATGTATGGTATATGTTGCTATTTTGCCTCAGGTTTGGATTGGGAGCCCAAATACCTGCCGTATTAGTCAACAGCGCTATTTAATATTTCAGCTGTGCAGAACATCGGTTGAACTTTATCTAGAGCATTCCATTCACTTTTGGGCACCAGATCTCAAGAAAGATGTATTGGCCTTGGAAGGGGTATGCTGCAGATTCACCAGAATAAGACTTGAGGCTTAAGGACTAAATTATAAACATAAACTTGGATTTTACTCCCAAAAGGGAATGGAAAATATTTGTACAGCTATGTGGAAAGGGCGGAATGATTAGGACTAGCTGCATTCCTCTTGCAGAAAGCCTGCACAGAAGTGATGGGTTGACTGGCCTCTTTCTGTTCTGTAATCATTCTATCATGAATTTAGAACAGTGCTTCCCAAAACTTTCCCCAATATGATCCCCATTTTGAAGCTTAAATTGCCATGACCCCAGAATGAGTGATTGGGAGGAGGCGGGGGTGAGGGGGGTGGTGGGGGGGGGGGGGGGTGCAGTAGGGCTGTGAGAGCGGAGAGGTGGGAATTTTTCAGAGTCTGGTGGGGGGGGGGGGGGGGGGTGGCAGCGAGGGTAGATTTGTGAGAGCAGGGGGTTTGTTCTGAGAGTGGGGGGGGGCAGGGGAATTGTAAGAGGGAGGCAATTTTAGAGAGAGTGGGGGGGGAATTTGTGAGAACGGTGGGGAGTAGAGCTGTGAGAACTGGGAACAGGCAGCAAACTTTTTTTCACCTATCTTTTGCAAAAATTGGGCCTTGGGGCTGATTTCATTAGGCCATGCCCATTTAGGCCATGGCAAGAAAGAATCCTGTGCACGCATGTCAAGGGGCTTCAGATCTCAGTAGGGTCGTCAGCCCCTCCTGAATGGCCAGGAGTCTACTGGAATCGGCATCAATCTCTTGGTGGCCAAAGAAAGCATTAGGAGAGATTGAAATGCCGTTTTCTCAATACAAATATTTCCAGCGTTCTCTGTTCTTGCTAAGTGTGTCACATGGACACATTGTCCAACTCAATTTGCAGCATGCTGCATATACTGAGCTTGAGCACAGGAGCACACATTGTTCCCTTCTGAGTAGGTCCCGGCCAGAATGCTTTCTTCATTGAGTTTAAGTTTCAGACATGCATGTGCCTCTGTGTACTGGTGAGTTCTGTCTATATAACAAAACAAACGGGTTTCAGTCGTGGCTATTTTAGACTCACTTGGTAGAACCTTTGGGTCGGCGACCAGGGACAGGACCCGTTCGCTGTGTAAAATAACGCGCGGTGACATCGGGCATGCGTCCCGATGTCACTGCGCATCATTCAGATTTTCAGTTTGGCCAGCCCACACCGGAGTTGGCTGCACGCCTGAATTGTCAAAGGCCTGTTAAGGCCATTTAAATTCCAATTGAAATACTTAACTGAGCTGCCTGTCCAACCTTAAGGTTGGCGGGCAGGCGAAGAGCCCAGGCGGCCTTCACATTTGTCATGAAACCTCATCCACGGGCGGGTTGAGATTTCATGAAGGTTTTAAAACATTAATAGAAATTTTTAATAAAATTTATAGACAGTGTCACATGAGGGGACGTCTTTAATTTTTTTTTTCCTTTATTAAAAATTTTAAAAATCAAAGTCATCTCCCCGAGGCAGCTCTGTGCCTCAGGGAGATTTCTGTGCTCTTTTGCGTGCATGTGCAAAAGAATGCAGGCCCCGACTCAGCCTACTCCCCCATGCCTGCACAGGGAGCGCTTAATTGGCCCGCCCACGTAAAATGGTGGTGTGCAGCCAATCACGGATAGCGATCAGCTGCCCACCCGCCCGCTCCCGTCCAATCCCCCCAACAGGGAGAAAATTCTCCCCACTGTGTGAAAAATAAAATCTTTGCTGCCAATGATTTACTTTCCACTTTTAATGTTCTCATGGAGCTTTGACTTCAGCAAGGTTCATTTGTGTGCCAACGTGAAGGCTTTGGAGTCACAAAAAGTTGGTATGCGGGTACAGCAAGTAATTAAGGCAGCTAACGGAATGCTATCCTTTATTATGAGAGGAATTGAACATAAAAGTAAGGATGTTATGCTTCAGTTATACAGGACATCAAGACTACATCTTGAATACTGTGTGCAGTTTTGGTAAATGCGTTGGAGGTAGTTTAGAGGCGATTTATTGGATTGGTACCTTGAATAAGCAGGTTGTCTTCTAAGGATAGGTTGGACAATCTGAGTTTGTTTCTACTGGAGTTTAGAAGAGTGAGGGATGACTTGATTGAAGTATACAAGATCCTGAATGGCCTTGACAAGGTGGATGTGGAATGGCTGTTTCCTCTTGTGGAAACAGAACTAGGGGGCACTGTTTTAAAATTAAGGGTCACCCTTTTAGGACAGCGATGAGGGCTGTGCGACTTTGGAACTGTCTGCCTGAGGCAGCGGTGAAAACAGGGTCACTAAATATTTTTAGGGCAGAGGTAGATACATTCTTGCAGGCAAGGGAATCAAAGGTTATCGGGAGTAGATGGGAATGTGAACTTGAAACACGACCAGATCAACTATGATCTTATTGAATGGCGGAACAGGCTCAAAGGGCCGAATGGCCTACTTCTCCTATTTCGTATGTTCGTAATTAGACACAGAAGATGTGATTTTTATTTGGGAACAATGGTAAAGGGCCAGCGGTCACTTTAATCTGGACTGAAAAAGGCACGCTTCGAACTTGAAAAAGCTCTATCAAGAGTCGAAGGAGGCAACCATAATCACTAAATGACCACTGAAATCAGTTAAAGAGCTTGTTGTCAGGTCATTAAGGGCCAGTTTTGAATTTTCTTTCGGAAACATGGGACCCATGCAGGGTCTGAGCCATGAAGGGGAGGAGTAGCTGCAAAGTGGATGTCACTCAGAACAGCGGGACAGCAACAAGAGGTTCCATCGAAGAATGGAGGTTCAGAAAAGGTGCTCATTCAAAGGCAACCAGTTGCACAGAATCAAGAGAATTATCTGTTAAATCTCTTCACCCTTTACAATGGCATTTTAAGGAGGGATAGCTCAGGGGTTGGGTGGATGGCTCCATCTTCTTAAGGGACCCACGGGATCAGGAAGATTGCACATTCCAATAGAAAGGAAAGGAAAGACATAATAAGAAATGGGATTAGACTATTCTGAGATAGGGTCTACTAGCAATGAGTAACATCTCTGGGAGCAGAGGCAGACCCCTGGCAACAGGGACTCAAGGATCTGGAACAAGGGGCAGGAAAGCAACGAAAGCGAAAGCCTCAGCAGAGGCACTACTGCCAAAAGGAGAATCTACTTGGACAAATCGGAATGTCAGTGCCACAGAAGGCTATACTTTTCCAGGCAGATGTTTGTGTGCCCTCATTGAGGGTCATCTAAGAGCTTGCAGAAACTATTATTTTTGCCTTCTTGTGGCTGGATGTTTTTGCAACTGGGTTCTTCCAAGCAGAGGCAACAGAAATTGGTGGCATCTCGCAGGCAGCAGCATACCTTTGCACCACAGAGGTAACGATATACAGTTCATGATGGCAAGGGGTTACATTGAATCCTAGGTGGATAGTGGCACCCAAGCTCAAAGAGCAGTGGGATTTGCTTCCTGAATTCAATGATTTCCCTCAGGTGCAGGGGGCTATCGATGACTGACTAGCCAGGGAAATTCCTCAACCGGAAGGGGATACTACTCCCTAAGCGTTCAGGTTAAAAGTTTCATTTGTGACCAAAGCAAGAGCTTTATGTAGTTGTGTGCATGCTTTCCTGGAAGCTGCCACAAAGCTTTCATCCTTCGGCAATCACAGGTGCTGCAGCTCTTCTGGAGCCATCAATAATCTGTGGATGGCTGTTAGTGGATAAGGCTTATCCTGTGAGGACATGGTTGATGACTCTAGTGCATTACCCTGCCCCAAAGATAGAGCCGAGCATCATTGAAAAGGCCATTGATCTCATGAAGATGAGTTTCGGACGGGTCGGGTGGCACACTCCAGTACACTCCCTCAAGGGTCTTTTTCATTGAGGTAGTCTACTGTGCATCTCAGGGGCTGGATTTTATAGGGTGCTGTGGACCCTGGCCCCACCCTGGCTAAAAGATCGGTGGGGAGTCCGCCCATGGGAAGAATGGGTGCCCCTGTCATTTAACAGCCAATTGGCCATTAATAGGCTGTATGCAGGATTTCCGCCCCTCAGGGACAGGAAGTCCCGCCTCAGAGAGCTGCTGGCAATTGGATAGCTGGCAGCTCTGTAATCCCAGCAGCGCCAGGCAGGAGCGGTGGCCACTGCTGAGACTACAGGCAGTCCCCAGTGGAGATCGTCGCTGGAGCTGAACACCACGCTGAATGAGGGGTTTCGCTGGGGTCAGGCTGGCAGGCCCAGTGAGGGGGTGGGGGACTGGTTTGAGAGGCCAGAGAGGGAGTGTAAAGGGGGAATTGTAATCTCGAGCAAGGGTTGTCTTCGATGGACATGGAGGTCTCCCCTTCTTGCATGACATCAGCCCATGCAGCTTAAGCTGCTGGGCTACTGCTTGGCATAGGTTTCCCCTTGCCATGGATAAAATAGCGGTAGAGGTAGGAAGGGACCTTCCAGTGGCCATCAATTGACCTCAATACACCCAATTCCACTTAAGATATGGAGTACTCTGGCTGGCACACAGTGGCATGTTGCAGGATTGTTTGGGGACTGAGCAGGCACACAGATTCTCAAATGTGTTACTGGAGATCCTCATGAAAGCGTCCAGAGGAGAAATGTTGTGTACCCGTAGAAGGGAAGGATGCCACTTTGCCCTCATCCCTCTTTCCTATAGCAGCTGGTGCTGAGTTGCCTCACCTCACGTCCTCCTCCTCCTCACATTCCTTGTCAAGACCAAGGATATGATATGAACATATGAACGAGGTGCAGGAGTAGGCCATTCACCTCTTGGGCCTGCTCCACCATTTCATAAAATTATGACACCTGATAGTAACCTGAAATCTGCATCCCAATTACCCCCGATAACCTATCACCCCCTTGCTAACCAAGAATCTATCCACCTCTGCCTTAAAAATATTCAAAGACTCTGCTTCCATCACCTTTTCAGGAAGAGTTCCAAAGACTCATGCCACTCAGAAAAAATTTTGCCGCATCTCCATTTTAAATGAGCAAGTCCTTATTTTTAAACAGCGACCCCTAGTTCTAGATTCTCCCACAAGAGGAAACATCCTCTCCACATCCACCCTGTCAAGACCCTCAGGATCTTATGTTTCAATCAAATCGCCTCTTCCTCATCTAAACTCCAATGGATACAGGCCTAGCCTCTTCAACCTTTCCTCATGAGACAACTCACCCATTCCAGGTATTAGTCTGGTAAACCTTCTCTGAACTGGTTCCAATGCATTTACAGCCTTCGTTAAATAAGGTGATCAATACTACACATGGTACTCCAAGTATGGTCTCACTAGTGCTCTGTATATAACTGAAGCATAATCTCCCTACTTTTGAATTCAATTCCCCTCGTAATAAATGATAACATTCTATTAGCTTTCCTTATTACCTGCTGTACCTGATACTAACCTTTTGCAATTCATGCACTAAGACACCCAGAGCCCTCTGTAGCTCAGAGCTCTGCAATCTATCACCATTTAGATAATATGCTTCTCTTTTCCTTCCTGCCAAAATGGACAATTTCACAATTTACCACATTATATTCCATTTGCCAGATCTTTGCCCATGCACTTAACCTATCTAAATCTTTTTGTAGCCTTCTTATGCGCTCTTCACACCTTACTTTCCTATCTATCTTTGTGTCATCAGCAAATTTAGCAATCATCCCATTCGTCTCTTCATCTAAGTCATTTATACAAATTGTAAACAGGTGAGGTCCCAACACTGAACCCTGTGGCACACCACTCGTTACATCTTGCCAATCTGACCCATTTATGCCTACTCTCTGCTTCCTGTTAGCCAGCCAAACTTCTATCCGTGCCAATATGTTACCCCCTATACCAAGAGATTTTATTTTCCGCAATGTGGCACTTTCTGGAAATCTAAGTGCAGTACATCCACCTGTTCTCCTTTATCCATAGCACATGTTACTTCCTCAAAGAGCTCCAATAAGTTGGTTAAACATGATTTCCATTTCACAAAATCATGTTGACTCTGCCAGATTACCTTGAGCTTATCCAAGTGCCCTGCTATAGCTTCTTTAATAAGAGTTTCTAACATTTTCCCTATGATAGATGTAAAGCTAACTAGCCTGTAGTTGCCCACTCTGTCTCCCACCCTTTTCGAATATTGGAGTTACATTTGCTATCTTCCAAACTAAAGGGACCTGCCCCAAATCTAGGGAGTTTCGGAAAATTAAAACCAGTGATCAACTATTTCATAAGCCATTTCTTTTAAGACTCTAGGATGAAGTCCATCAGGACCTGGGTACTTGTCAGCCGCAGATCCAACAATTTACTTCTGTGGTGATTGTAATTTTCCCAAGTTCCTCCCTACCTTCCATTTCCTGACATATAACTGCTTCTGAGATGTTGCTTGTATCCCCTATGGTGAAAACTGATGCAAAATACCTGTTCAATTCACCTGTCATTTCCTTGTTTTCCATTATCAATTCTCCAGACTCACTTTCTATAGAACCAATGCTCACTTTGTTAACTTGTTTCTTTTTAAAATATTTATAGAAACTCTTAACATCTGTTTTTATATTTCTGGCTAGCTTTCTCTCATACTCTAATTTTTCTCTCCTTATTAATCTTTTAGTCATCCTTTGCCGTTCCTTATATTCTGTCCAATCTTCTGGCCTTCCATCTACCTTTGCACAATTATATGCTTTTTCTTTTAAGTTTGATACTGGCCAGAATTTTCCGGCTGACGTGTGGATGGCATAGCCTGCACGTCAGCGCGTAAAATGACGCATGCTGAGATCAAGCGAGCGGGCCGACATCAGCGTGCGCCATCTCTATATTTCAGTGGGCAGGTGCCCTCAGTTCGCCCGCCATTAATTGAAGGACTCATTAAGCCCCTTAACTTGCCAATTGTGTATGATTTTGAGAGTCCCGTGCGAACTTTGGGTCGGCGCACGGGCCCAACGGGAAGGCGGGTAGGAGATTATTTAAGAAAACTTTTGCAATGTTGGGATATGTGGACACAGAGGGGTTGTTCATGTTTTTGACGAAGTTATAATTGACGAAAGTGTTTAAAAGTTGCCTGTGTGATTGTTAGTAGTTCTCATTGATTTCCAAGAACTTCTTGTGTACTTTGAAACCAGTCTGCAGAAATTAATCTTTTTCGGGCCTGCAGCTTTCTGGAGGCCTCCATTTAGTCTGGGGATATAGGTTCTGACCTCTCCACTAGAGGCAGCTCCCCTGAGGAGGAAGGAAGGGATAGAATAAGGAGGAGGCCAGGACCGGACAATCAGCCTCCAGGGGAGCTACCTTTGGGAAGCCAGGCGCAGGCACAAGTGGCGCAGGGCCAAGAGGTTGTCCAAGGTGGAAGGGTCTGCAGAAGACACTACTATCCTGCTGCCAGGGTATACAGGCGGTGAAGCAGCTACCTCAATATGACTGAGGTGCAGTGTCAAAGGAGGCTCCGACTCTCAAGGGAGACAGTCAACAATATCTGTCAGATGATTGGCCCTGAGATCTCCCCTAACTGTGTGGGTGGACACCCCATGCCAGCGACTCTGAAGCTCACAGTTGCCCTCCACTTCTATGCCTCTGGCTCCTTTCAGGGCTCGTTGGGTGATCTGTGCGGTGTTTCCCAATCAGCTGTCCACACTTGTGTCAAGCAGGTTACAGATGCTCTGTTCAGACGGGTATCCACTTCATCCACTTCCGCTGTGACCAGCAAGTCAGACACAGCGAGCCAGAGGCTTCGCGGCCATTGCTGGCTTCCCCCGTGTCCAGGGTGCTATAGACTGCACACATGTGGCCATCAAGGCGCCAGCAGGTGAACCCGGTCCCTTCACCAACAGGAAGGGCTTTCACTCCATGAACGTGCAGATAGTGTGTGATCACAGGATGCAGATTTTACAAGTCTGTGCAAGGTACCCAGGCAGCTCCCACGACGCCTACATCCTCAGATACTCCCAGGTGCCGGGGCTCTTCAGTGCTTCGGTTTGGCTGGATGGCTGGTTGCTGGGTGACAAGGGCTATCCCCTGCGAAGGTGGCTCATGACACCACTACACCAAGAGCAGAAGCTGAGCATCGGTACAATAGGAGCCAGGGCACCAAAAGGACTGTGGTGGAGCCATCGGTCTTCTCAAGATGCGCTTCCATTGCCTGGACCGCTCAGGGAGCGCACTCCAGTACCCCCCAGATCGCGTCTCTGATTGTGCAGGGCGCAGCAGACTACCACTATCTTGTGCTGGAAAGGAGCAATGCTGTTGACGGCCGCACATGATGAATCCAGCAGTGCCTCAGAGGATGCGGAAGCACAGGGCGATGATGAGGGGCAGAACGATGACCCGCATTTACACCAAGGAGGCAGGGACACCCGCGACAATTTAATCTAAAGAACCTTCAGCTAGCTTCACACACATGAACAGCAGGAACAGCATTGCCTGGTGCTTCCACACATGGGACTTAGGTGCTACATCTTCCACCTGTTCAGCTGCAAATAAGGGCTTAGTACAGAAACATCAATGTCCACTCAAACACTCATGATAAATATGTGAAAAAGAAAAATGCACCACAAACAAAAGACCCTCAGCCATGGTTACAAAGGTGGACTTTATTTTGTCCAAAACAAAAACACACACCACTTGATAGCAATCACAAAAATATGGGTCCCTATTCTAAGGCCAATACAAAATCACCAGTGACATACCCGTGGAGTGCCTAAGGTGCCTTATGCTTACGTTTTTGGGTGCTTCGTCTAGGTGCTGCCCCATCACTTGGAGTGGCTTGAGAGACAGCCTGTTGACTCTGCTGTCATGTTGGCCTCGATGATCTTGGCGGGCACCCTCTGGCCCATGGAGCCTGTGATGGCCCCGCCTGGGAGGGAGTGGCCAGTTCCAGAACTGGCACCTCCCCAGTTGTCGCAGCCTCAACGGAAGAAACGTTGACTGGCAGAGCGGTGGAGGAGCTGCTGCTCTCATCCGGAGCGCCCTGAGACGAGCTCGCAGCGATGACAGGCAGCTGCTGCGCCAATGTGAAGTCCAAGTCTATCTCCCTGCTCACCGCAGATGCATGGGCACCGTGCCGACGCTTGGTGTCCCACATCTCCCACAATGGAAAACACCACCTGTGGCCAGAACCGCTGTGAGGGCTTGCAGGTCAGAGCGTAACCCAATCATATTTTGATCCATTTGGTGGAAGCCCCTCTCTATGAGAGTCGCCAATCTCTCATTGAAGGAATCCTGAAGCACTGCCCTGAGGGCAGATTCTTCACGTGCACTCTGCCTAGACTCCTTCTTCGCAAACAGCAACTGAACCATTCCCTCATGCAACCCTGCCAGATGCAAACGCACTTCCTGCCGCCTTTCTTGCAGCTGCTACAATGGGAACAACTCCAGAGGCACGTCATCAGTGCCGGACTCAGCAGGTGCCTCATCCCCTGCTGTCCTCCGGCTGCTGGAGCCATTGGCACTCTCTGCCCCTACCATCTCCTCCAGCGATCGTGATGTACCCTCTCCACTGTGACCCGGGACACTAGCCGATGGTAAAGTCCCCACCGAGGTGTGTGTGTCTGCGCTGGTGCCTGGCTGGCTGAAATGATGTTGCACTTGTTAGCCCTCAGGTGTGGAGGGGGGGCTGTGGGGTCGAGGTGCGGGTCGCTCTGGTGGTGATGCTGAAATTAACAACAAGGACAGTGCATCAGTTAGTGTACAGTCAGTTAAACCTTTCATCCCTTTCCGCCCCCAGCCTTATAAGTCGTTGACCCTTCAAGATCCTAAGGAGAAGAACATTGGTGAGTTGAAAAAGAGCCAAGACGAGCCCCAAACATTAAACGCACATGCAGACAGGCTGGTCAGATGGCCTCAGGAATGCTACATGTTATGTTATGTACCATAGGAGTGGGAGAGACCTGGATGCATTCTGGCCTGGATAGTTGCAGGGCTGAGGAAACATCACAAACAGTAGCGACATTTGCCGTTGATCACAGGAGATGGACACATTATTGGCCTTCATTCCATAAGCAGGGGCATAGGCCGGGTGGGCAGAAGGCAACATATCCCCATGGCTCAGGGATGAGTAACGTGGTGGCATTCATCTGAGTGTCATGATGTTCACAGCTGAGGTGCTGAGGACATTTTGGACAGAGTAATGTGGGGCGCATTGGCTGAAAGGGTGCTGGAGGTCCCAACCCTGTCAGATGAAATAAGTCTTTGGCTGTGCAGCAGCGATCCAATGGCATCTTAGACCATGGTGATAGTGGTCACAAATGGGAAAAGGTGACTTTGGAAGGTGGTGGTGATGTGATTCCTCAAGGGGCTGAGGGTCCCTTCTGTATAATCCACACATCAGAATGTCTCAGTCTGTGAATGAGGTGTGCTGCGACAGATACCCTATGCAGTGACAACAGCAAGACATGGTTGGGGGGGGGGTCAAAGGCTAAGGCTGCCATCTGGGTCAAATGGCCAAGACAGACATGTTATTCACCCTTCCAGAGCGCAGCAAATCATTGGATCATTTCCTGCACTGGGTGCCAGTGCACCGCACATCATCATGGGCGCTTACAGCGTCACCCACTTCCTCCCATCCTCCAGATACAGAAGTTGTCAACGGATGCCCATCTTTTGCAGGAGGACAGCAAGGCATGCATCGGAAAATTGGGGGGCACAGTGGCCCCCCGCTGGCCTCTCCTGCAGCCTGCCCCCCTCCTCCTGCTCATGCCGCTCTGCACTTGCACCTCCCTCCCTCTCTCCACGAGTGGCCATGGTACACTGCCTCAAGCAGGCTGCCTGGCTACTCTTTATGCAGGCTGCCCGCCCCCGTGAAAATTTTCCCGTTCTCCACAGGAGTCGCTTACCCACGGGGCGGGCCTTAATTGGCCTGCCCGTAAAAAATAGCGGCGTGGCCCGTTTCTTCAGCAGCAATCGGGCGGCCGCCAGCCACCGAGTCAGTCGGGCCCGCCCGGCAAACAGAAAATTCTGCCCACTATCTTTAACCTTTCTAGTTAAATACGACGGTGTGTCCGTCCTTTAGACATTTTCTTACTCATTAGAATGTATCCATTGTGTGTTCTGAAATGTCCCCTTTAAATGTTTGCCAATGCATCTCTATTGACCTATTTCTTAACCTAACTTGCCAATTCACTTTAACCAACTCTGCTTTCATGCCCTCATAATTGCTCTTATTTAAGTTTAAAAACATAATCTTTGACCCACTCCTCTCTCCCTCAACCTGAATGTAAAATTCAATCATATTATGGTCACTATTATCTGGGGGCATCTTCACTATGAGGTCATTAATTAATCCCATCTCGTACAATACCAGGTCTAGTATAGCCTGCTCTCTGGTTGGCTCCAGAACGTGCTGTTCTAAGAAACTATCCCGGAAAAACATTCTATGAACTCCTCATCAAGGCTACCTTTGCCCATCTGACATTTCCAGTCTATATGTAGATTAAAATCTCCCATGATTATCGCCGTGCCTTTCCGACAAGCTCCCATTATTTCTTCCTTTATGTTCCAGCCTACACCATGTGGTTACTATTAGGGGGCCAGTACATGACTCCCTCGAATGACTTCTTGCCTTTACCATTTCTCATCTCTATCCAAACCATTTCCACATCCTGGCTTCCTGAACTTAAGTCAGCCTTCTCTATTGTGCTAATACCATCATTAACTAACAGAGTCACCCCTCCACCTTTTCCTCGCTTTCTGTCCTTCCTAAATGCCCTGTACCCTTTAATATTCAGGTCCCAATTCATGTCCTCCTGCAGTCAAGTCTCTGTAATGGCTATCAAATCATATTTATTTCTATGTGCGCTCTCAGTTCATCTGTCTTGTTTTGCGTGCTTTTTGTATTCAGATAAAGAGCCTTTAGTTTTATCCTTTTATAACCTCTAGTCTCATCTGTGGATTTACTGTTAGATTTGTACTCTCTATCCCTTCCTGGTCTGTTTTTCATTTCCCTTAATAATACCTTTATCTTTTGCCTTGTCTCTACTTTTTGATTTACTACATCTTCCCAAATTTATATCCTTACCCTCATTACTTAGTTTAAAACCCTCTCTACTCCCCTAGTTATGCAGTTCGCAAGAATACTGCGGTTTGGTTGTAGACTGTCCCAACGGTACAGATTCCACTTTTCCCAGTATTGTTACCAGTACCCCTTGAACTGGAACCCACTTTTCCCACACCAGGCTTTGAGCCACGCATTCATCTTCCTGATCTGATTTGTTCTATGCCAATTTGCATTTGGTTCAGGTAACAATCCAGAGATTATGATCTTTTAGGTTCCGCTTCTTAATTTGGTGCCAAGCTCCTCATACTGACTGTGCAGAACCTCCTCCTTTATCCTGCCTATGTCGTTGGTACCAACATGGACCATGATGACTGGGTTCCTCTCCAGCCCTGAGCAGATGTCCCAAACCCTGGCACTGGGCAGGCAGCACAGCCAAATGGACTCTCGCTCTTTGCTGCAGAGAATGATGTCAATCCCTCTGACTATACTGTCCCCTACAACCACTATATTCCTTGTAACTCCTCCCTACTTGAATGGCTTCCTGTACCACAGTGCCATGGCTAGTTAGCTCATCCATCCTGCAGCCCCCACTCTCATCAAAACAAGCTGAAAAAACCTGAAACCTGTCGGACAATTGCAAGGGCCAAGGCTCCTGCACACCTGCCCTCTGGGTCCCCTTACCTGCCTCACTTGCAGTCACACCCTCCTGTCCCTGACCAAATCAGAAGACTCTATCCTAAGGGGTGTGACCGCCTGCTGGAATAAAGTGTCCAGGTAACTTTCCCCCTCCCTGATATGCCGCAGTGTCTGCAGCTCTGCCTCCAGCTCAAAAACTCAGAGCTGAAGTTCCTGCAGCCACAAACACTGCAGATGTGTTTGCCCTGGATCATACCGGGTCCAGATGTTCCCATATCCTGCAATCGCATATCACTTGCCCTGACATCTCCAATATGTGTTAATTAATAATTGTTAATTAATTATAATTAATAAAGCCTACACCCCCAAATAGGCTTCAGCACTGCCGGTAAACTTTACAATACTGATAAAACCAGTTACTGGTTTACTTCCTCCTTCTGATTTCCACTTTGGAGCAACAAATACTGGAGGCTGAAAAGGAGTAGAAGAGAAAGAGCACCTCCTCCCCGCCCTCCACTGAACTCCCCACTCAGCACACTTTACTTCTTCCTGTACACCTTACCTAAACCACCTCTTTCCCCTTATGAACCGAATTCCCACTTTGAATCAAATATATTCACTCAGTCTCTGTCTCACTCAGGGTGAAGTCTCCCCTCACTGATGCCCATGTAAGATGTCCCATGGCCACACACTCCCTTTCTCCTGGTGACTCCTGTAGGGTGGAGTAGCACAACACTTACACTTTTAGGTGAAGCCCTCAGAGAACATCCAGAATAAATGTTATCCAAGCATGATAAATTCTTGACAAAATATTGCAGAAAGTCTCGTTATATGTTTCAGAGGTTCTCCACAGTTCCAGCAATAATGGGTCTGAAATGGTGATTATCGCTTCAAGTAGATTTTGAAATTCACATTAACATTGTTTTTGCTCCCAAACAGATGTTAAGAGAAGGCGTTAATTGAAGTGAAGTTTTAGCTACAAAAGTGCTATGCAACATTCTTTATTGAGCATTAGTAGACATTTTAAGTGACAATAGGTTGTTTAACAATACCATTCCTATTGCTGGTTTCAATTCCTCTCCCAAGGTGGGGTTTTGAGCTAATCATAGGCTAAGCCAACGTTTCAGCTTAAGACGCCATTTTGGCAGAAAGTCTTCAGCGAAAATTGTTCCTGTGGTGTGGTGAGGCATTACTAGTTTGGCTACCACCAAAAGAAACAACAACAAAGCAATGTTTATGCTGCTCCAAACTTCTTGATTTTCCATCCCTAAAGCTTTGAGGAGGCCAATGCCTACAACTTAGAAGATGTTCAAGAATTAGTATCTAGAGGAAAGCTGTCCCCACAATAGCCCTCACCCCCAGTACTCGCCCACCTCTTGTTCGCAGCTGCTCCTTGTTGTTTTGCTTTGACTTGTCCTGCAGTAAGGAGGGGATTATAAATATGTGCCTTCATCAATTCGTTGTATACATTTGTGTGTGACATGCTGATGTGTGCAGGATGTGTGTGACATGCAGCAAGCTGTACTAAGGATGGCACAGAGCAGGAAAACAGCAGGAGGGTGAAATTTGCTGGCAAATACTGAAGCGCATAGCTTTCCCTATGCAACCAGTTGATAGCAATATGCTACACAAGCAGCTGTGGCAATAGTAGCTGCTGATAGTACAGCTAAAACGAGAAGGAGAGTGAGCTTTGTTCCATTTCTAATTAGAACAAAAACTGGCAGAAATAGGGATAGGAGTGCTAGGGTGGTGGTGGGGAGGGGTGTGGGATGGGGAAAAAAAAGTTCTGAGGGAAGATGTAATCCTGAGAAGGAGACATCACAAAAAGGCAGTTCTTATCTTGGATAAGTTTGTCAGATCTTTTAACTTTATTCAACATTCTGACGTCTTTCACCAGGGCAGCCTACGTAAGATCCTAAACATCACATGGAAAGAGAGCATCACCAATAAGCATCTGACCACGTGCTACAGAAGACTGGTTAGAGGCACCTGTGGGACATCATGACGATGAGACAACTCAGGCTGGCGGAACATGTCCTTCACCTCCCGGATGTACACCCTAGAGTGGCAGAAGAATGGACACCATCAGACAGAAGAAGATGACAGGGCCAGCCAAGGATGACCTTCAAGAGTGGGACACCACCTGAGCTGGAGCGAAAGAGATTGCGATGGACTGGGGCTGGTGGCGGCATCTTGCAGTGACCAAAGTCTAAGTAAGTCCTGTACTGGCTGCACTCACTTGTTCGGCAAAGAGCCTCCTTCAGTGTTTTCCCCTCTATTTCTCTACTTCTGTTTTTCAAGATTCAAAAAAAATATCTTGCGAAAAATTATCACAACACACTACAACTACTATCTGTTCATCTTCGTGCATTGTATTGTCGCACATAATATATTATTCTAAAATACTACAAAATGCACCAAGTGAAGTGTCAAAAAATAACATGCCTTCCCTAGATGTATGGTGCACTCATTTCTAACATTGCCACTATACCACTGCACAGATTAGACTCTGATCTAATTTATATTTTATTGGCTTAGTTTGTGTTATTGACTGACTGACTGACTCTGCTAAAAAGGTACTTTCTGAGACCTAATTATTTATAACTTTATAAAAAGATTGGAAGGGTAGAAACTGGAGTCATGGATTATTAAGAGAACACCCCAAAGTTCAAACTCACAGATGCCAGTCTTCAGTCAATTTGATTCACTCCATGTGATATCAAGAAATGGCTGAAGGCACTGGTTACTGCAAAGACTATGGACCCTGACAACATACTGGCAATAGTACTGAAGACTTGTGCTCCAGAACTAGCTGCACTGTTCCAGTACAGCTACAACACTAGTATCTATCTGACCAAGTATGTCTTGTCCACAAAAAGCAGGACAAATCTAACCCTGCCAATTACTGCCCCATCAGTCTGCTCTTGATCAGCAGCAAAGTGATGGAAGGTGTTGTCAACAGTGCTACCAAGCAGCACTAACTCAACAATAACCTGCTCACCGATGATCAGTTTGGGTTCTGTCATGGTCACTAAGCTCCTGATCTCATTATAGTCTTAGTCCAAACATGGACAAAAGAATTAAATTCAAGGGGCGAGGTGAGAATGACTGCCCTTGATATCAAGGCCTCATTTGACTGAGTATGGCATCAAAGAGCCATAGCAAAATTGGAATCAGTGATTCAGGGGGAAAACCCTCCACTGGTTGCAGTTATACCTAGCACAAAGGAAGATAGTTGTGGTTGTTGGAGATCAATCATCTCTGTCTTGGGACATCGTTTCAGGAGTTCCTGAGTAGTGTCCTAGGCCCAACCATCTTCAGCTGCTTCATTGATGGCCTTCCCTGCATCATACGGTCAGAAGTGGGGATTTTCGCTAATGATTGCACAATATTCAGCACCATTAGCAACTCCTTAGATACTGAAGCAGTCCATGTCCAGATGTAGCAAGACCGCAACATTCAGGTTTGAGCTAATAAGTGGCATGTAATATTCGTGCCACAGAAGTGCCAGGCAATGATCACCCCCTACAAGAGAAAATCTATCCATGCCCCCTTGAAATTCAATGGCAATAGCATTGCTGAAGTCCCACTCTCAACATCCTAGGGGTTACCCTTAACCAGAAACTGAACTGGACTAGCCATATAAATACTATGTCTACAAAAGCCGGTCAGACGCTGGGAATTCTGCAGCAACTAACCCACCTCCTGACTCTCTAAGGCCTGTCTACCATCTATAAGGCACAAATCAGGGAGCGTGATGGAATACTCTCCACTTACCTGGACGAGTGCAGCTCCAACAACACTCAAACTCACCACCATCCAGGACAAAGCAGCCCGCTTGATTGGCACCCCATCCGCCACCTTAAACATTCAATCCATCCATCACTGAGAGTCGCACCAGTGTGTACCATCTACAAGATGCAGCAACTCACCAAGGCTTCTTCAACAGCACCTTCGAAACCCATGACCTCTACCACCTAGAAGAACAAGAGCAGCATATGTATGGAAACACCATCACCTACAATTTACCCTCCAAGCCACACATTATCTTGACTTGGAACTATATCACCATTCCTTGTCTGTCACTGGGTTTAAATCCTGGAACTCCCTTCCTTTCAGCACTGTGGGTGTACCTACTCAACATGGACTGCAGTAGGTGAAGAAGGTTAAGTGTCCTTGATTGTCCTGGAGGTGCAGATTTTTGGATTAGCTGGTTTTGTGGACATGGTCAGATGTAGATGTTGTTGCAATTATTAGAAGATCTTGGTTCGCTGGTAGGTTCCTGATAGTTGACTTCTCAAACCAAGTGACACACTTTTTTTGAAAAGAGAGGGAAGGAAAGAGTGCAGCTTTTCAGCCTGTTTCCTCTGCTGAAAACTTTCTTGGTACTCCCTGTGTCTCTGCAGTGGCTAGCAGTCTGGCCTGTTAGCAATACACAGTAAGTGAAATATAAGGGGTTTTGGGTGGGTCTGTCTGTGGCAGCCATTGTTTCAATATTCAGCAGTTTACATTTTAATGTCTCTTCTTTAGATAGTGACATGTTTCAATGGATCTTTGAATTATAGGCAATGTCCCTCTCTTCACACTCCCAAGGGTGTCTTGTTTGCTTTTTCACCTTCACCTGGAAAGTGGCCCTGCGTTTGTTCTGTCTCAATTCAAATTGTAAAATTTCCAGTTAGTTGAAAGGTCATATTTTCAAAAATAAAGGGGCATAGCCTCATGACAAGTATTGCAAATGTAAACTGGTTCAGGTCTTTCACCTAAAAACCTGCATTTTTTGTTGCTTTGGTGCCATCAAGTGGTGATACCTACAACACAAAATTATTGGCCTGAATTTACTTTTCTTTAAAAATGCCCATTTTTGGTCAGTGCCGAGGCAGGTTGGCATATCAAATGGAACAGAATTATCCTCTGCCAAAACTCTGTCTCTAAAAATGATTGCCATGAGTCTCTTGTGCCTATTTGTAACATGAGATTCAAGCACATGTACTGCACATAGGTTATAAAACAGGGATCCTTTATCCCACTGGCATCAAATCTTTATAAACACAAATGGAAAAGCTTAACTCGGAAACAAACCATTTACGATGAACCTCCACGGCTAACACTTCAGATCCACTGGGATGCTGTCGAGAGCTTAACTCTTGATCTCTAATCAGCCGGTTAGCAGAGTTCAGTTAGTGGAGCTCCTTTTGCTAATTCCCCGGGACTGAGATTGTCAGATTACCTGGTCATCCAGATTCAAAAGGAACTTTCCTCTCGTCATGGCTCCCTGGACTCAGGGGTGCTGTCCAGGTGGTCCGCATAGGTCTCCAGCAGCTGTATTTCTGACCCAATTCCCCTTCCTGGTTCTCTAGCTACCGTTCAAGGCTGCGCTATTCATGGCTTGGCTCTTATCACACAGCAACTCACAAGTCCCAGGCTTCTGCTTCTTCTCCTTGTGGTGCTGGAGCTCTAAGAAAATGAGTTTGCCATATAATTTCTAAATCTACTAATATGTTTTATGTATTATTCATTTGAGTCCCCAAATACCAGTAAAGCTATGCTTTTTAAATGAAAAATATTAGCGCTGGTAGGCATTTTATTTCGAACCATGTGCTATTTTGAATCACTAGTCTTTAGCATAGCTAGAATTTCATTATGCAACAGTTTAATTATTTAATTCAAGCCGATTAAAAACATGAAACACAGAAAACTTTACTTGCTTCTGACAGGGGGTGGTACTTAGAGGGCCAACTGCTTTTCTTGATTTATATTAATATCCTATACCTGGGTGTACAGGGTACAATTTCAAAATTTGAAGGTGATGCAAGTCTTGAAGTATTGTGAACTGTGAGCAGGAGAGTGATAGTCTTCAAGAGGATATAGGCAGGCTGGTGAAATGGGCAGACATATGGCAGATGAAATTTAACGTACAGAAGTTTGAAGTGATTCATTTTGGTCAGAAGAACAAGGAGAGGTGACATAAAATAAAGGGTATAATTCAAAAGGAAATGCAAGAGCAGAAGGATCTGGGTGTATATGTGCATAAGTCATTGAAGGTGGCAGGGTGAGTTGAGAAAGCAGATAATAAATTATACTGAATCCTGGGTTTTATAAAGAGGGGCACAGAGTACAGAAGCAAGTTAGTTATGAACCTTCATAAAACAATGGTTCAGCCTCAATGGGAAGGATATGAAGGTTTTAGAAAGGATGCAGAGAAGATTTACAAAAATGATTCCAAGGATGCGAGACTTCAGTTATGTGGATAGATGGGTGAAGCTGGGACTGTTCTCCTTGGAGAAGAGTAGGTTGAGAGGAGATTTGTTAGAAGTGTTCAAAATCTTGTGGGATATGGATAGAATAAATGGGGAGAAACTGTTCCCGTCGGCAGAAGGTTGAGAACCCTAAGGTGATTAATAAAAGAACTAGAGGTGACATGAGGAAAAACTTCTGTATGCAACAAGTGAATTGGATCTGGAATGCACTGCCTGAGGGTGTTGTGAAGACAGATTCAATTGCAGTTTTCAAAAGGGAACTGAATAATTATCTGACGAGAAAAGGATTTTACAGGGCTACAGGGAAAAGGTTGAGGAGTAGGACTAGCTGAGTTGCTGTTGCAGAGAACGGACAGAGACAATGCGCTGAACGGTCACCTTTTGTGCTGTAGCCATTCCATGATTCTAGTATAGATACATTCAAGCTGAAGGTCACCCTGACAGTGTGATCAAGAAGGGTGGCAGGAGGCTTGTGTGGAACATAAATACCCAACATAGATCAGGTGGGCCAAATGGCCTGTTTCTGTGCTGTACATTTCATGTAAAGCAGAGTATACAAACAGCATACTGTGTTTCGCATCCTCAGGCCATCACAGTCAAGGAATTAATGTTCAGTAGGCAAACATAGCAGGGTGTTTGGGGTATTGATTCCTGGGAACCTTGAGCTTCAAAGGCCCTGAAATGCGTGTGTGTGAGAAAGCTGTGTGCAGGGACTTGTATGGTCTGTATTTATTCATTTTATTTTTTTTTGCAGTCAGGGAGCTGTACGGGAGATTTACTGTTACTGCTGTTGCACATCAGAGACAGAGAAATCCAGCAGCAGCAGTGTGAGACCCAAGATCCTGGGCCCAGCCTTCCCTCCACCACCTCTTAACCTCCCCAGGCTCCAGATTCACAGCCACACCGTGAGTTCCGGACATTCCGGCCAACTCTTACTGTCCGGCCTGAACTCAAACTCCAGGAACTCGTGGCCAAACTT